>NW_026652291.1:25991353-26004555 GCF_009828535.3 Hylobates moloch
CACCTGGCCTAGGGGTACGTTTTTAAAGAAGGCCTGCAGTTGAATATAAGTGGCTGAAAATTGAGAAAGCGGAGAAGTAAAGGCTACCTATCACCCATAGTGAACTGAGCAGAAAGATAACACAATGTATAAAGTACTTCTTTGGTCCCTACAATCAATCCAAAAAAAGACCACATGGATCAACTTCAAAGCCTGAATAGTGACTTAAGCTTAGCTCTTCAGGTTTTTTTTCTTTTTAAATCTGTTCATTTATTCTCTCATTCAGCAAGTATTTCAGGATGTCAATGGGCTCACAATGAGTTAAGCTCCATAATCAAGAGATACAAATCTTAATTTTAATCATTATCCATTCATTCAAAAAATAAATAAACATGATTAAATGCTTATTAAGATCAATGCTAGCATTACCGTTGCGAGGTACTTGGAATAAAGATGAATCAGACATGGTCTCTGCTTTGCTAAATTTCACAGCGTAAAGGGGAAACTGACATGTAAACTAACTTAACAACACACCATGGCATGCACCATAATAGAGCTCCATATAAAGCACTCTAGGAACACTCCTCTGTACTTCCAACTCTTCTATCTGCATTATTTATTTTCACAATTCACATTTCCTTCTCCCAGTGATGATGCTCTTACATCTGAACAAGAAAGTCAGTGACAAACCCACCAGTCTCTTCTCTGACACTCAGTTTTAATCAGGCACCCTGTAGGAGGGATCACACGGTGGTCATCCCTGATGACTGGTTTTGCATGCAGTCAGGGCTCAGGGTTTCTCTCTGGGCACCTTAGCCAACATCAGTGTGAATGTGAGGAAGCAGCAAATTGTATGTGGTCTGTGTGCCGGAGTCATCAACACTTTCTCAGGAGAACACTTGCCCAGCCACTTCTTCTCTAGGATAAGCCAAGAAAAAAGAACTTTGCATGTCAAATGAAAGAAACTGGTAATGAAGGCACTGAGGATGAACACATTAGCAAAAGAACAGTGGGCACATCATGAGGCATCTGGTTTGCTCTCAGAATGAGAAAAACAGAATTGCATGTTAGAAGGGGTCATTAGCCCAAGGCCATGACAAATGTTTAACCTTTTTTAGTTTGCAAGCCAACTTCTATCAAGCACCCAGTCAAGGACAACTTATAAGAGTATAACTAATCTGTCATTGTACCAGTGCCACATTTCAACCTGTATAACTGATATCCCAGCTGTTCCTTACAACACCCCACTTCTTTGCTATGCATTTCTGCTCTGTAGAAACTATTCTCTTGTTCGTTCATTAATTTACCAGATAATTGTTGAACACCAATACAAACCTACAGAAGGATACCTGCACTACTGAGACATATTTCTTTTTTTTCTTTTTTTTTTTTTTTTGAGACAGAGTCTAGCTCTGTTGCCCAGGCTGGAGTGCAGTGGCGCGATCTTGGCTCACTGCAACCTCTGCCTCCTAGGTTCAAATGATTCTCCTGCCTCAGCCTCCTGAGTAGCTGGGATTACGGGCGCATGCCACCATGCTTGGCTAATTTGTTTGTATTTTTAGTAGAGACAGAGTTTCGCCATGTTGGCCAGGCTGGTCTTGAACTCCTGACCTCAGGTGATCTGCCTGCCTCAGCCTCCCAAAGTGCTAGGATTACAGGCATGAACCACTAAGCAAAGCCAACATATTTCCTTTAATACAGGATCCTAAACAGCAGATAACTCAAAAACAACACTACTCCACAACTCCTGCCACATCAGTACCTCAAAGTGGGAATAAAAAACTGTCATGCTATGAATATTGACATTCCAAAAGTTTCAGAGGCTCCAGTCATTACCAGGGGTTGTACTTTCTCAGATTTCTTCTTCATGCAATTGCTTCGATAATGAAAAGCTGAGCTCAATATCTTCTGTGAAAAATTTATTGATAAGAAACTCCACCACCAGAATACTCAACTCAGGATCTTAAGATATTACATGAAGCTTAACTTTTTCACATATGTTCCTATCTCTTCTTAAGTAAACATCATATTTCTGGAAGCCAGGAATCCTGTGGTAAACTTTCACGCTATTGCTGAGCATGTTTATCATTGTGTTGGGCACAGAGTAGGTGCATAATAAACACATCAGTCAGCCAGTGGAATACTCAAGTATCTTCTACTTCGCAGCTTTGTGTCATAAAAGAAAATTTGATAGCTCAGTATTAAAGATTTAAAATAACTAGAACTAAAAGGTAGAGTCAGAGTAGTTCTAATCCACAAAAGCAATATGTTAGATTAATAGGATTGCATGGCATTAACATCTTTGCTACTTGGGTGTAAATCTGACTGGCAATAGTGCACTTAGAAGGAAACACTTCAGAAACATCCATCCATATGCATCGTAATCACGTACATAGCAAATAGAAAACACACCACACCTTGGAGAGCTCCCAGCCTTTAAAGAGACATTTTATCTAAGACACAGGTCATGTTAACTGAAATTTCAGTTCTAAAAATTTTAGCTTGATAGTTTTGAAAACGAAACTAAAAAGGATCTCATCTTTATACAACGCCTACCTTTGCCATCTCATCAATGACACCATCTATGCCAGGAACAAGTCTCCCTTCAAAGGGAACTGTTTGAATTAATGTAATGAGCTGCTAGATTGTTTCCCATTTCTTTCTCTTCCATGCTTCTTAGAGAATCAGAGATGCAGTCAGTTTTTCAGCTAATTAATTGGAGGATGAGGATTTGAAGGAAGAAATAGACTCCACGTTTCCATGTGAAGGAATCCAATTGTACCAACAAAACATTCATTTGTGTGATATTCACATGATATATAAATTGCGGAGGTAATGGGTCAAGGAAGTGACACACAATTTGTAGAGGAATTGTTTTGGGAGTCATATATATATATATATATATATACACACACACACAGACATATATATACTCACATATATCACGTATATATACACATATATACCATATACCATATATACATATATTCACATGTATATGACGATGATGACTGAAACAATATTTGTGAGAGATATATATTACTTATATATACACTTATATATAAGTATATATAATACATATATGTATATTATTATATACATTACTTTCTAACGATTTCTTCTTTTAACCATGCTCATACATTATTTTCTAAAGATTTATTCTTTCAACCATGCTCCTACGTTTTGAAATAGAATGCCTTGATTGGGAGTTAGAAACATTTCTAAGAATAATCTCTTCTCATCAAGTCAAATTTCATCTCTTAACCAAGATGTATGGATTTTTAAAATTCCTTTTAGTTTTTACATATTGATGAGAAATAATGGCATACAAACCATTTATTAAACTGAATATTACGCCTAGGGAAGGTTGGGAAGTAGATTGCTGAGGGATTTAAATTTAGTGGTTAAAATGGGGCTGTGTGAAAACTAATCTAATCTTAATATTTAAGCAGTATTTTTCTCCAGGGCAAGCTATTCATTGGAAGAACAACACAGCCACCCTAAAGAGAAAGATGAGCTGCGAGGCACCGATGGCATGCCCACTGATGTGTATCAAGTGCCTGTCCCGCTGTGGAAAGAGACACGTGTTCCTCCAGAAGGCACTCTGCTTTTTAACTCTTAGGTCTCAGACAACAAACCAAAGACACTCCTGAGACTTCATCAGGAGAGCCCCAGACAGTGCGTGAGCATGTACAATCCATTTCTTATTTTCTCTATGTCATTTCCCTGCAGAGTCAAAACAATGCATTCATTTGAAGGCCATTTATTCCAAATTTTGTTCTATGAAATAAAAGGTATATGTGTTGGGGGTAGGGGTGGGAGTTGGAGGCAGGTGTGTAGTTTTGTGTTTAGGGAAAAAAAAAAACCACAAAAACTCAAAAGTACCGGTAAGTCCAAGAACATTAAATGACTATATAACTGGAGGAATCAGGTTTTAACCCCTTGTCTCCTGACTCGCTGAGGGACTAGACAAGTAATTTAAATCTCTGGACCTCCATAAAGGTAAAATGAGCTCACATCCATTTTTTAATTGGGAGCACTAGGTGGATGTCTGATAACACTGTTTGTCATATATAGCCCAATGCCTGGCATATCATAGGCACTTAATAAATACTTGATACATGTATCCTGTGGACTTTTTGGATGCTGCTGTTCATGGAAAAGCCAGCCTCTGTAAAATGTTTTAAAGAGGTTTATTCTGAGCCAATATGAATGGTGCAGCCCAAGAAAACGCAAACCCAAGAAGCCTTGCAAAATTGGTACCCAAGTAATCAGGTTACAGCTTGGTTTTATACATTTCAGGGAGATAGGAATTGTAGGTAAAATTTTAAATCAGTAGATGGAAAGTATACATAGGTTTGGCCTGAAAAGATGGGACATCTTGAAGCATGGGCTTACAAGTCATGGGTAAGTTTTAGAGATTCTTTAGTTTGCAATCGATTGAAAGAGTTAAGCTTTGTCTAAAGACTTGAGGTCAATACAAAGGGATGCTTATATCAAGATAAGGGGTCTGCTATCTGTCATGTGAGGGTATACCAGAGTCAGATTGGAAAGTAAGCCACATTATGCAGGATTAATTAAAAAAAAAAAGATTTTATGGTTTGCAGAGCATGCCTTAACCCTTGCTTTGCATGGCCTTAGGTCTTATTTAGAATGTGGTGTCTTAATGTCACAATGAGTCCCTTTTGTTAATCTTATGATCTCTATTTTAATGTTAATGCCGGTCAGTTGTGCCTAAACTCTAACATGGAGGGCATGTAATGAGGCGTTTCTGACCTCTCTTCCGTCACTGGCCACGAACTCAGTTTTTCAGTCTTTTCTGGGGTCCCTTTGGCCCACAGGGAGTCATCTGTTCAGTTAATTAGGGGAGCTTATGATTTAATTTTTAGTTGATACCGCTAAGATTTTTATAAAATGTTTTGAGTGCATAAATATAGTACAGTGAGACTATTTCCAGTATAATACAAACAAAGTCACTTTACTTTCATGACATGGCATTGCTTTAGAATGAAATCAAACTTATTTGACACCTTATTTAGTAAGTTGGTCCACATATCTGTAGGTTACTGAGTTAGTCTGCTACAAATAGATAGAATAATAGATCAAATGATGAGTACCTCATGAGGGAAATTTTCCTGTTATCAGAGTTCTGAAACATTACGTTTTTCTTCCACAGACTCTAAGCACCTCCTGCCCCTAGCAGGCTCAGAGAGATGAATGGGCTCGAATTAATTTGAAAATAACCATAGACAGTAAGCTTGTGGGACCAGTCCATTTATGTATTTATTACTTTTATTTTGCTAAAACCTCTACCACCAAAAATAAACGTTAGAGAATAAATACTGCTTTTCAAGTGTATCCTGGCAAGAGCAATACAAAAATAATTTAAGACCAACTGTGTAATTATGTGCATTTATTCCAACCTCCCATTACTAGAGATAACAAGATGAATAGTAAAATGTGAACTTTAACAATCCTGTAATTATAGCCACTGAACCGTATATTATTGAAAGAATTGTGCAAAATCCAGATGCAAAAGAATCAACTTGGTATGTAAATAGAAATGAAACAGTAAAATAATCAAGTAATGAAGAAGTAATGGAGAAAACTAAATCGCTTTCCGGAATCTTTTATTGCCATGTTTTCATTTCTTTAACAAATACTGAGTTTATTTTTATCATTTTGCCACACTTCTTACAATTACATATTGTTCAGCAGCTATAACCAACCAGCCCAGTCAAATATTCTGGGATTGCTTTTTCTTCAGTTTCCTTTTTTTTCCCCCAGAACATAATTGGAATTGATAGAGTGTTTTCCATGAGCATTTTGTGTAATGAGGGCAATAATATACACTTCACTGGTATTTCTTGAACTGTAAGAATTTTTGCATTTGTTTAGTAGGTGCAAGTCACAGCAATAACAACTACATTTAAAAGAGTGTAGGTATTTATCTGTATGAGAATGAGCATGGCATATCAGAATTCAGCCTAAACATCTCATTCATCAGTAGATGGTTTTGGATTTGTTGACAGTAATTTGGGGTGTTGATAAGAAGCGTCAGATTCACAGAATTAGGAAATGAAGACAGTTTATTTCAAATGAAGTAAACTCAAGGTCTCTTCTTATATTTGTCAGGGGTGATATCTTAATGGGTATCTCAAAAATATTTTTTTCTAGAATTAAGTCATAGTTAATGCTCAATGATGTCTACTAATGAAGGGGCTGTGATATGCATGATAAAAATAAAAAACAGTAAAAAGGCAGTGTATGCTTTGTTTGAAATGAATATATCGAGTTTCTCTGGGGGTTGGGGAAGTGGAAGAGGAAAATGGGAATTTCAGAAAATTTATCTTCCCAATAATGTTTTATTTAAGCTAATATTAAAATCATTCACATATCCAATTCACACTTTCACACATGCACCTTGACTAACAAAAGTATCAAAGCCAGCATAGAACTTAAAATACCACATTGCATGATCAAGAAAGTGGACAATCAAGAGAGGGGTATCTCTGCTTTTTCTAAAGAGCCAGTGGTAGACAACAGTCTAAAGCACAATCAGGCATTATCTCCACGTGGTTTTAATTTGCCTTTAGTTTTCCTATGAGGGATTATTATATGATACAACAAATTAAGAAGATGCATGCACCTCTTTGGGGGAAAGCTCTTGCAGGGTAGAATCTAACCTTGAAAATTATTTTTGTTGTATCAGGGAGGAAAGAAAGAATGATGACAAAATGTATTGTACAGAAGGATAAGCTACCATGGGGAAAGTTACAAGAACAGAGACCCTGTGTGCCGAAATTTATCTTTCTAATCAATCTTCGAGAATGCTTTAGAAGACTTCCTGATTCTTATTTTCAAAATATAAACTCCGAGTTTAATATGGTGTGTCTTAATCTTAAGGAATCCATTTTCTTCATCTTTACGATTATGATGAGTTGATTCTTTCTCTCTCTCTCTCTGTGTTTCTTAAGCATGTGTTTGTAGACATGTAGGTTTGATTAAATGTACATGTGTGGATATAAATGCTTTGTATACACTGCTAAAATGCCCATCTATATCAGCATATAAATTGTTCAACAAATGAAGTAAAGTGAGAAAAGATATTTGGCAGACTGATTTTACATGTTCTGTCATTTTGGTGGACATTTACTTATTTATTTTTCTATATTATTTTAAAGAGTTTCCTTTGTGGAACATCCCACTTTAAAGTTCCATGAATTTAGTGTCTTGTCTATCTCTAGAGGAATTAACAGATACCTGCAATAAAAACAGCATCGTTGGGTATTTTGTGTTTTAATTATTCTCAAATAAAATGAGCACTATCATTACTATGAAGGTACATAAGAGTTTTCCCCACAAACGTATACTTTCACTGCCATCCAGTGATCCATACTGATCATTGATAGATCTTATCAACAGAGAATTCACCGTGCCTGTGAAGTGAGGGCCCTGTTTTACTACTTTGATCTATTAAATATCAAACCTGATAGAACCATGTGAGTGAGTTTCCTTCCAGAATAGACACAGCTAAAATCCAGGAAGGATTTAAATGCCACTTTTAAACAGTTTTTCAAAAAAATAAAGATATTTATTTGGATTAAGCATATCAGATATAAAATTGGTTTGATGGTCACTGAAATAAGTGGTAATCAAGAATGTTAGTAGGACGAGTCCAGATTCAAAAATATATTTATATATATAATATGCAAATATCTATCCCTAGATACCCACCTAAAAGAAATAGCCTACTGTCTGCCAGAAGGCAGAAGGCTGAATCATATGGTCTGTCACCCTAACTCTCTGTGAGCTTTTATTCTATATTTTAAAAAGTATGGTGCATTTTAGTAATTTATTCCTTACAAACACATGACTAAAGGGTAGGAAAAAAAATGTGGACAACGCGAGCTTCAGGACAGGATGGATTATGTAGCCACCAGCTGAGTGTTTTCAGAGCTGACAGAAAAATCCACCTGATCTGCCATATTCTTTTTCTACTGTTTGATACCTGGAACAGTTAGAACAACATTTATTGAGCATTGCCATTTTTCTCACACAATATGAGAGAAATGGCACTAAGTCTCATTAGCTGATACAATTTCTGCTTCCCTGTATGACTCTGAGGATGATATTTAGGTTTTCAGAGTCTTGGGTTTTGGTTCTATAAAATAGAGTAACACTTTTGCAAAACTGTTACAAGGTTTAAGATAATGCTTGCAAAGCATCTGGCATGAGGCTTAGCACATATTAGACTCTTAATACAAGTTAACTGCTCTTACCAGTATTTATACCTAATTGTGAATGAATTTAAGTCACCTTGTGGGAAATGATTTTTATTGAAAAAAGAAAGTTTATCAGAAAAAGATTTATTTGTGTTTCTAATGAAAGTTAGAGGTAGTCCCAAGCTTACAGTCAGTTGAGGTGGTAAAAGCATGTATTTTGGAGTCAAACATCCCACCATATCTTCTGGACGAGTTATTTAACATAAACTTGGCCAGGTGCAGTGGCTCACGCCTGTAATCCCAGCACTTTGGGAGGCTGAGGCAGGCGGATCACCTGAGATCGGGAGTTCAAGACCAGCCTGACCAACATGGAGAAACCCTGTCTCTACTAAAAATACAAAATTAGCCGGGCGTAGTAGCACATGCCTGTAATCCCAGCTACTCGAGAAGCTGAGCAGGAGAATCTCTTGAACCCTGGAGGCAGAGGTTGCGGTGAGCCAAGATGGCGCCATTTCACTCCAGCCTGGGCAATAGGAGCAAAACTCCATCTCAAAAAAAAAAAAAAAAACCAAAAAAAATAAAAACAAATAAAACCCGATAAACTTTAGCTGGTGGTTCTACAAAACAGAGATTATAATAGTTATCTCATTCTTTTGAGAATTAAATGCAGTAATGTGTGGCAAGTGCTAACACAGTGTCTGGCTCATAGTAACTCAATACATTGGGGCTGTTCTTCCTCACTAAATGGCGGGGATAGAAGTGAAGCCAAGTTCAAGGGAGAACAGCAAAGGCCGACTGTCCCTACTTCGTGTTTGTCTTTTCTGTCTGATTAATAACAAGTTAGGTAAATTAGCCAAACAATATGTGAAGGTCAACATGCCCAAGAAACTTTCTGGATGCATACCAACACAGAAACTGCATATAGGGAAAGTGTACTGAAATCTCAACAGAATGGGGGCAGCGTAGTGACCCATGAGCTGACTGTGAGTCAGCAATGCAGTATCATTATTTCTTAACTGACAGTCCCTGGCGTACATTATCAGCCCTGCTCTACGTTTTCAAGATTAGTCATGTTCCTGCTGAAGTGCTTTTGTCTGGCTCAAGCATCTACATTTTTCAAAAGGCTGGAGAAATTACACTAGCGCAGAGACTATCAAGTAAACTGGTTACAGTGAGAAGGATCAGAAATAACTGAAAAAGAGAAAATTGAGGGGTCACATCTGTCTGTGATTTTACCATGAGACAGGGAAATTGAACATAAAAAAGAATAAATGGGCCCACACCACTACAGGATTTAAGTGGGATATTAGGAAAAACTTGTACAATCAAAATTTCTCAGTGTCTCTGTCTCATTCCACGCACCAGGTCATCAAACCTTTGCCTTTCTGTGAATATGTTTCAATTGACTTTTCTAAGTACCTAATTCCACGGATCACTTACCATAAAAGATGTGTTATACACCATGGACATTTTATGGACTTGGCCAAGTTCTTCATAACATTGAAGTCACTACCAATCGCCTTTCATATAAAACTACACAATGAATATCTGTCATCCTACTTGACATAGAAGCCAAAATAGAATGGACTGAAGAATTCATCAAATACTCTACTTCTAAAGCCTCCACTTTCTTTCCCTATAAGCCCACCTCTTCCTGATTGGCCCATCCTTGCCTCCAGGCTTGTTCCATTGTATCCACCTTTGATTATACCCTCTACTTAGTTCTGGAACTTCCTGCATCATCACACTGCTCGTCATCACTATAACTTTTATTGAAATATCATTTTCAGAACAACTCTTCTTTCCTCTGCTTGCACGTAGTTTTTGCTTATTTACCACCCGATTGATTTTGCAACTCCACTGTATTATCCAGTGGTGAAAGGTATTTTTCATACTTCATAGTTTGAATGTGACTGAATAGAATAAGTTTCCTGCCACAGAATTTGGCTGATTTCAGTGGCCTTTTGATGTAATTACTTTGCTTTCATTCTTGGAGCTGGAATCCACAAAAAATTAATCTAAGCAAATTCACTAATGGGGATTAAATGGAACAAATGATTGAAATATTCACAGAGTACCAATTTTGTTTTAAATAATCTTTTCTGTTTCCAGATCAAACTCTGATGGTGACTGATGCCTAGGAGGGAAGTTATAAGGTTTTCTGCTGCTTTTATTTTCCTGGCACATCTTCTGGCAGAGATGCAAATGTACAGGGAATGGTCAAGAACACAGCTCAAAAGGTGCCAGAGACCAAGTGGACCTAATAGACATCTACAGAACTCTCCACCCCAAATCAACAGAATATACATTCTTTTCAGCACCACATCACACCTATTCCAAAATTGACCACATAGTTGGAAGTAAAGCTCTCCTCAGCAAATGTAAAAGAACAGAAATTATAACAAACTGTCTCTCAGATCACAGTGCAATCAAACTAGAACTCAGGATTAAGAAACTCACTCAAAACGGCTCAACTACATGGAAACTAAACAACTTGCTCCTGAATGACTACTCGGTACATAATGAAATGAAGGCAGAAATGAAGATATTCTCTGAAACCAATGAGAACAAAGACACAACATACCAGAATCTCTGGGACACATTTAAAGCAGTGTGTAGAGGGAAATTTATAGCAATAAATGCCCACAAGAGAAACCAGGAAAGATCTAAAATTGACACCCTAACATCACAATTAAAAGAACTTCAGAAGCAAGAGAAAACACATTCAAAAGCTAGCAGAAGGCAAGAAATAACTAAGATCAGAGCAGAAGTGTAGGACATAGAGACACAAAAAAAATTCAAAAAATCAATGAATCCAGGAGCTGGTTTTTTTGAAAAGATCAACAAAATTGATAGACTGCTAGCAAGACTAATAAAGAAGAAAAGAGACAAAAATCAAATAGATGCAATAAAAAATGATAAAGGGGATATCACCACCGATCCCATGGAAATACAAACTACCATCAGAGAATACTATAAACACCTCTATGCAAATAAACTAGAAAATCTAGAAGAAATGGATAAATTCCTCGACACATACACCCTCCCAAGACTAAATCAGGAAGAAGTTGAATCTCTGAATAGACCAATAACAGGCTCTGAAATTGAGGCAATAATTAATAGCTTACCAACAAAAAAAGTCAAGGACCATATGGATTCACAGCCGAATTCTACCAGAGGTACAAGGAGGAGCTGGTACCATTCTTTCTGAAACTATTTCAATCAATAGAAAAAGAGGGAATCCTCCCTAACTCATTTTATGAGGCCAACATCATCCTGATACCAAAGCCTCGCAGAGACACAACAAAAAAAGAGAATTTTAGACCAATATCCCTGATGAACATCGATGCAAAAACCTTCAATAAAATTCTGGCAAATCGAATCCAGAAGCACATCAAAAAGCTTATCCACCATGATCAAGTGGGCTTCATCCCTGGAATGCAAAGCTGGGTCAACATACACAAATCAATAGACATAATCCAGCATATAAACAAAACCAAAGACAAAAACCACATGATTATCTCAATAGATGCAGAAAAGGCCTCTGACAAAATTCAACAACCTTTCATGCTAAAAACTCTCAATAAATTGCGTATTGATGGGATATATCTCAAAATAATAAGAGCTATCTATGACAAACCCACAGCCAGTATCATACTGAATGGGCAAAAACTGGAAGCATTCCCTTTGAAAATGGGCACAAGACAGGGATACCCTCTCTCACCACTCCTATTCAACATAGTGTTGGAAGTTCTGGCCAAGGCAATCAGGCAGGAGAAGGAAATAAAGGGTATTCGATTAGAAAAAGAGGAAGTCAAATTGTCCCTGTTTGCAGATGACATGATTGTATATCTAGAAAACCCCATCGCCTCAGCCCAAAATCTGCTTAAGCTGATAAGCAACCTCAGCAAAGTCTCAGGATACAAAATCAATGTGCAAAAATCACAAGCATTCTTATACGCCAGTAACAGACAGAGAGCCAAATCACGAGTGAACTCCCATTCACAACTGCTTCAAAGAGAATAAAATACCTAGGAATCCAACTTACAAGGGATGTGAAGGACCTCTTCAAGGAGAACTACAAACCACTGCTCAATGAAATAATAGAGGATACAAACAAATGGAAGAACATTCCATGCTCATGGGTAGGAAGAATCAATATCATGAAAATGGCCATATTGCCCAAGGTAATTTATAGATTCAATGCCATCCCCATCAAGCTACCAATGACTTTTTTCACAAAATTGGAAAAAAACTACTTTAAAGTTCATATGGAACTAAAAAAGAGCCTGCATTGCCAAGTCAACCCTAAGCCAAAAGAACAAAGCTGGAGGCATCACGCTACCTGACCTCAAACTATACTACAAGGCTACAGTAACCAAAACAGCGTGGTACTGGTACCAAAACAGAGATATAGACCAATGGAACAGAACAAAGCCCTCAGAAATAATGCCACATATCTACAACTATCTGATCTTTGACAAACCTGACAAAAACAAGAAATGGGGAAAGGATTCCCTATTGAATAAATGGTGCTGGGAAAACTGGCTAGCCATATGTAGAAAGCTGAAACTGGATCCCTTCCTTACACCTTATACAAAAATTAATTCAAGATGGATTAAAGACTTAAATGTTAGACATAAAATCATAAAAACCCTAGAAGAAAACCTAGGCAATACCATTCAGGACATAGGCACGGGCAAGGACTTCATGTCTAAAACACCAAAAGCAATGGCAACAAAAGCCAAAACTGACAAATGGGATCTAATTAAACTAAAGAGCTTCTGCACAGCAAAAGAAACTACCACCAGAGTGAACAGGCAACCTACAGAATAGGAGAAAAGTTTTGCAATCTACTCGTCTGACAAAGGACTAATATCTAGAATCTACAATGAACTCAAACAAATTTACAAGAAATAAACAACCCCATCAACAAGTGGGCAAAGAATATGAACAGACACTTCTCAAAAGAAGACATTTATGCAGCCAAAAGACACA
>NW_026652291.1:26004955-26110749 GCF_009828535.3 Hylobates moloch
GCTACAGTAACCAAAACAGCGTGGTACTGGTACCAAAACAGAGATATGGACCAATGGAACAGAACAAAGCCCTCAGAAATAATGCCACATATCTACAACTATCTGATCTTTGACAAACCTGACAAAAACAAGAAATGGGGAAGGATTCCCTATTGAATAAATGGTGCTGGGAAAACTGGCTAGCCATATGTAGAAAGCTGAAACTGGATCCCTTCCTTACACCTTATACAAAAATTAATTCAAGATGGATTAAAGACTTACATGTTAGACATAAAATCATAAAAACCCTAGAAGAAAACCTAGGCAATACCATTCAGGACATAGGCACGGGCAAGGACTTCATGTCTAAAACACCAAAAGCAATGGCAACAAAAGCCAAAACTGACAAATGGGATCTAATTAAACTAAAGAGCTTCTGCACAGCAAAAGAAACTACCACCAGAGTGAACAGGCAACCTACAGAATAGGAGAAAAGTTTTGCAATCTACTCGTCTGACAAAGGGCTAATATCTAGAATCTACAATGAACTCAAACAAATTTACAAGAAATAAACAACCCCATCAACAAGTGGGCAAAGAATATGAACAGACACTTCTCAAAAGAAGACATTTATGCAGCCAAAAGACACATGAAAAAATGCTCATCATCACTGGCCATCAGAGAAATGCAAATCAAAACCACAATGAGGTACCATCTCACACCAGTTAGAATGGCCATCATTAAAAAGCCAGGAAACAACAGGTGCTGGAGAGGATGTGGAGAAATAAGAACACCTTTACACTGTTGGTGGGACTGTAAACTAGTTCAACCATTGTGGAAGTCAGTGTGGCGATTCCTCAGCGATCTAGAACTGGAAATACCATTTGACCCAGCCATCCCATCACTGAGTATATACCCAGAGGATTATAAATCATGCTGCTATAAAGACACATGCACACGTATGTTTATTGTGGCACTATTCACAATAGCAAAGACTTGGAACCAATCCAAATATCCAACAATGATAGACTGGATTAAGAAAATGTGGCACATATACACCATGGAATACTATGCAGCCATAAAAAATGATGAGTTCATGTCCTTTGTAGGGACATGGATGAAGCTGGAAACCATCATTCTCAGCAAACTATCACAAAGACAAAAAACCAAACACTGCATGTTCTCACTCATAGGTGGGAATTGAACAATGAGAACACACGGACACAGGAAGGAGCACGTCACACACCGGGGCCTGGTGTGGGGTGTGGGGAGCGGGGAGGGACAGCATTAGGAGATATACCTAATATTAAATAACGAGCAAATGGGTGCAGCACACCAACATGGCACATGTATATATATGTAACAAACCTGCATGTTGTGCACATGTACCCTAAAACTTAAAGTATAAAAAAAAAAAGGTGGCAGAGGTAGAGTACACAAATTAACTCATTACCCTTTGATGAGTAAGGAATTCAAAGATGCTATGCAGAGTATTGACTGAGGATGAGCCAAGAAACACTGAACTCAGAACAGCATGCTTTGTACAATTACGGTACTTAAACAATGAGATAAAAGTCTTTTAAAGTAAAAATTAGACAAGTTTTCTTTATTCTGTGCTTATTCAAATATAATTCATATGCATTTCTAGCCTCAACACTTAGCATCAGCCATGGCAAAGAGTAGGCACTTAATAAGTGGTTGTAGAATCAAAGTTAGTTCATTTCAGAGACTAAGGAAGAAGGAATCCATAAAATAGTCTGCCCCAATCTTCTTAATTGTTTTTACAACCAACTTTTCATATATTGTCATTCCATAGCCACATGAAATTTGGCCAACTTTAGTATGCAGTCACTTCAATTCCTAAACTGAGGAATTTTAAAAATAGGATATGTCCCCATGTTCTGGCCCCCACAGAAATCCTGATCCTAATATGTCCTTTTATTGACAAAGTCAGTATCATGTAAAGCCCCATAGAGGTAATAATGCTCCAAGTGATGAAATGATCACTTGTAACCATTGTAATCAATGTAAAGATGAGAATGTTCAGGAACCCTGATCTTTTTATTTATTTATTTATTTTTGGTTATAGTATATCCAACAGATGATCAGAAGCTCCAAGAGTGAACTCAAAGACTTACTCCAGAACACAGATTTGCAAACATCACAAGAAGCAGAAACATTGGATTATCCTTCTCGGATTCCCTTCCCACAGCACAGTTTAAACCATCAAATGTAACATCATTACAAGCTTTCTTAAATCCGGGGCCTGCCACTCACTAGCTCAATGATCTTGGTGTGGTTATAAAGTTTAACTGATTCCCTGTTTCCTCATCTATACAATGAGAAGTGTGTAAGCTAGGCTACATGCTAGGCTGTTTATTTAAAAAAATAAAAAATAAAAATAATGCAAATAAACATCTTTGGCACTGTGTCTGACATGAATTAACGTTAGTTCTTATTCTTTCTTCTTTTCTCTCATTTTCCTTTCCCTGATGTGATGTTACAGAACAGGGCCCTGAAGTCGGAATTGGGAAATCTGAATCCTTGATCTGAGTCCTAGGGAAGCTTTCCGTCATCTCTCTTCCTATCTTTCTATCATCCTTCCACATGTAAACGAACAGACAAAACTTTAAAAAATTAAGACTTAATAAAATGTGAAGGCCAAATATGTACTACATAAGCTTCAGCCTGCCATGCATCCAAAACCTGCACTATCCACATGGTTGTCAATCCATAACCACATGAAATTTGGCCAGCAAGACTAAGGGGGCCAGGAGTGGTGGCTCATGCCTGTAATCCCACCACATTGGGAGGCTGAGGCTGGTGGATCACAAGGTCAGGAGTTCAAGACCATCCTGGCTAACATGGTGAAACCCTGTCTCTACTAAAAATACAAAAAATTAGCCAGGCGTGGTGGTGGGCGCCTGTAGTCCCTGCTACTTGGGAGGCTGAGGCAAGAGAAAGGCGTGAACCCAGGAGGCAGAGCTTGCAGTGAGCCAAGATTGCACCACTGCACTCCAGCCTGGGTGACAGAGCAAGAATCCGTCTCAAAAAAAAAAAAAAAGACTAAAGGACTGAGTTTTTAATTCTATTTAATTTTAATGAATTAAAAGAGATTTTAAAAATGGATTGCTGATTCAGTTATTGAGAAGCTGTTTCTTTCTGTGTTTTTAATATTGCTACTAGAAAAGTTAAAATTACCCATGTGACTCTCATCGAATCTCTGTTGGAGCGTGCTGTCCAGAAAATGCACACATTGATTTAAATGCCTTCCCTGTGCCATGCACATGCTTTCTTTCTGAACTGAGAATAATGACATAAAAACACTATAGTTCTTTGGGCTTCTTGGTAGAATTATATATTGCAATAATCAATGAATGAAGACAAGCAAGCTACTGTAAATGAGAAGAGATGCCCAAAATTAATGAGCTATGGAAAAAAAGAAGACAGAGAAAGAGAAGAGTCTAAAGTAGAAGCGCATGGAATGTTCTTACCTTTATATGGGAGCTAAGAATTAAAACAATTGAATTTATGAAGATAGATAGAATGATAGTTACCAGAGGCTGGGAAGGGTACTGGGGAGGGAAGGGAAAGGTAGAGACAGTTAGCAGGTGCAAAAACATTGATAGAATGAATGAGATCTAGCATTTGATAACACAACAGGGTGACTGTAGTCAACAATTATGTATTGCATATTTTTAAAAATTAAAAAAGTGGAATTGGAATGTTCCTAACACAAAGAAACAATAAATGCTTGAGGTAATGAATACTCCAATTATCTTGATGTGGTGTTTCACATTACATGCCTGTATCAAAATATCACATGTATACCATACATGTATACTTATTATGTACCCATAGTTAAAAATTTTAAATTTTTAAAAAAGTAAGTACATGACAAGTAACTTATCAGTGCTCCGATTTTTATCCCAAGTATCCCGGACTGAACCCTTTCAGTGTTAATCATAGCATTCTGTTTATGTTTTACACATAGAGGTGCTGAAGAGAGGGGTCCTCGCATGGTTCATCTTAAATCATTTTCATCATGCCCCAGCATAGTACTAGTCACATAATAGATGTTTAATAAATACTTGTTAACTATCAATTTTATCTCTGCAATCAGAAAGTGGTCTGATCTTAACCTCTTTCACAGAAATATCAATTTTAACATACATTATAAGTATCAGATTTTGAAGGCACCTTTAAAAAAAACAAAACTATATATTCAAGTTACTAGTGCAATTTGTGCCAAAACAATATCGATTCGAGATGGTTTGATAAAGCTCTTCTGTGGTGAGATGGCAAATACAAAGAAAGAAATAACACTTGTCCTATTTAATGACTCAGCAGATAAATATGTTTGGGGTAAGAAATAAAAAATTAAACATCAGCATCCATCAAAGACAGCTGGACCAAGTAGAAATGTTGCATTTTTCCCTATTGTCCACTTTCTGCTCTTGGTCTGCAGTGGTGTCACTGCCAGATGCCAAGAAATGCAAACCAAGAAATCAATCACTCTGTTCTACAGAACTCAGAATTCTCTACCACCCAGTTCAACCCCAGTCACATGAAGGAACCCACAAACTAAACACCACCACCCGAAATGTGATATTCTGATCATTTCCTTTTTATATAACTATTCGGCTAATATTTTATGAGACGAAACCAAAAGAGAATCTGACAAATAAAATAAAGCCTGTTTGAGACTTTATTTATAATAAAATACCTAATATTGCAGGTCAATGAAAAATGCAATCTCTTCCAGGCACCAAGATATAGAAGAGTGCTGGGTTTGGGGATTTTTGATTAGTAAGTAGGGGCACTCATATTCAGCTGTGAAGGGAAAGGGTCTCTACTAATTAACCTAAGCATGTTGCATTATGAATAGCTAAAGAACCCCTACTTACCACCTGCAGATTTATGAACTCTAGGAAGCAAAAATAAATTTTAAAAAAGCCACATTATTCTAATGAGATGTTCAATTTGTATTACAAACATATGTAAAAGTGATATATTTTTGAGGGCTCTCTTTGCATTTATTTTCTGTTTCATTTTTACCTAATTGATTCATTGAAAAATAGAGTATTAACATTATGTACTTGCAAAGAGACTGCCTGATTATTAATTTTTCTTTCATTTGGTTTAATGTAAGCTTATTGCCTTTTATTTCCTACATTTGTGACTGATTTCATACTCCTTTGCATCCTTGCATGACAGACTCCTCTCTTATAAACAGCAAAACAGGAAATTACTTGCCTTTGAGTTATGAATGAGCTAACTAATTCTCCTGCACATGGGAAGCATCCCATACTTGGAAGTGAATGAAGAAAAAATAAACTTACAGAAAGAGGTGTAAGTAATGTAATAACATTTTTGGATCACCCTCATGAAGGGTGAACACAAGGTTTCCATTACTGCGGGCCCTCAGGGTCTAATCATCAGACTTCCAATGGGGTCATTAGAACCACTGAAAGCAATCAAGGACAAAAAAGGAGGATATTTTAAGTCATGTCATAATTTTATCTAGAATTATAGAAGACAGAAAAAAGAAGAACTGGGGAGAAATGGAGTGAATTGAAGCAACAAATGAAAGACTGTTGAAGGAAAATTAAAAGAAATGAGAAGAGGAAGAAAGAATGATAGCCATACAGATATGGCCACAGCACAAACACAGAGACATCCACCACTAGGTTCATACACACTGACTGCTGACACTCTTCTCCAGCAATTTACCCCAAGCACCCATTATTCTCTGTATCTACTAAAGAGTAGGTGTCAAAATGATAGATGCTAGCTCACCATATCAACATGTCCCTACAGCCATGAAGCCCATTATCAACAGAGATAAACCTGGGCCAGGTATAAATTTCTTATCACAATATGGGCAAGGAAGAGTTCAAAATGGTGTTAGATTTAACAGGGTTCTATTGTTGCAAGCTCCCTAAAGCAATTGAAAAGCACAAAGATATTCTATGCAGGAGTTGGAATGAAAATATCATTCTTCCAATCTGTTTGGATTGGTGCTATACCAAGTACTGCTTTGAAATCAAATAAAATTATAATTTTAAAGGACTAATTTGTCTTCAGAGTCCTCTTTTCCATTTGGATTTTTTTTTTTTTTTTTAAGAAAGTAAGAGGAGGAACTGTAGATACCAGATACCATTTAAGATAGTGGCAAGTGAGGAAGAAGCTCTTTTAGCTGCCTGGAACTGTTCCTAGGTACATGGCTGTTTGTTCAGCTGGTCTTCTGCCACACCATGGAGCATAACACTAATTACAGCTATGAGCTGGAAGAAGGATGCGGAAGAGTGTGTGGAGACATTTTAATGTTGAGATCAATGGAATTGGTATTTAGCTTCTGACAGATATTTCAATCTAAATGAGCCATACTGCTCTGGGAAATACCAAAAAAAGGACAATTCTTGTCGGGTGCAGTGGCACACGCCTATAATCCCAGCACTTTGGGAGGCCGAGGCAGGTGGACCACCTGAGGTCAGGAGTTTGAGACCAGCCTGGCCAACATGGCGAAACTCTGTCTTTACTAAAAATACAAAATTAGCCGGGTGTGGTTGCGGGCGCCTATAATCCCAGCTACTCAGGAGGCTAAGGGAGGAGAATTGCTTGAACCCAGGAGGTGGAGGTTGCAGCGAGCCAAGATCACACCATTGCACTCCAGCCTGGGTGACAAAACGAGATTCTGTTTCAAACAAAACAAAACAAAACAAACAAACAAACAAAAAAAACCAATTCTAAATGGTCACTCACCATTTCTATCATATACATCTGAAAATACTCTCTATGTGTTTTTATCTATTGCCCAAATCCAAGCTTTGTTCTGCCAGGACTCTAAATGGAAATGTTATTCTGCCTCTTTCTAAAATAACAGCATATGCCATTCAACCCAGTAATATGGTCAGAGTAAACTTGTCATGCCTGCTGGAACTGCGTTAATCTGCTGGGGATAAAGCCCAGTTTAGCAGCAGCCGTGGGACTGATGAACTCGGCATTGCTTGTATCGTTGTACATGGTGCCTGGGTCTGATTTCTTGGCATCTGCCTCACATAATCTTCCCTTTGTTTTACAATTGTGCAAAGATCATTTCTAAGAATCATGTTTCTATGAAACATAGGTTCCAATTTCCGGTTGGGTCCTGTCGGAAGGCAAGTTATTTAACAAACCAATGTTGATATTGTCTATGTCTAATCAGTTTTTTTCCTGCAGAATTTAACATTTAGGTTAATACATATTTATTTCCCTCCAATAATTGAACAATTAAACTGACAATTTTATTTGTTTATTGAGATTAACCAGTACCGTTCCAAATAGGCTAAACTGGAGGAGAGATGAATGACCCTCAACATAACTACACAGCCAAAATAAAAGATACTTTGTTTATTGTATTTCTTACACTGTGGCCTGCTGTGGGATGGGGGGAGAGGGGAGGGATAGCATTAGGAGATATACCTAATGTAAACGACGAGTTAATGGGTGCAGCACACCAACATGGCACATGTATACATATGTAACAATCCTGCACGTTGTGCACATGTACCCTAGAACTTAAAGTATAATAAAAATTTTTTAAAATAAAATAAAATAAAAAATTAGCTGGGCATGGTGGCCCGCGCCTGTAATCCCAGCTACTCAGGAGGCTGAGGCAGAAGAATTGTTGGAAACCTGGAGGCAGAGGTTGCAAAAAAATAAATAAATAAAATAATAATAATAATAATAAAAGTAGAATGAATAGTGTAAAAGATACACTGCTGGCCTCGAGAATCTTACATTTGTAAAAGCATTGAAAGTAAATTATAACAAGAATGCAAAGTTGTAGATTGCAGCCATGTTGTCTAGAGTTGTTAGCCCTCCCATTCCATTCTCCTGGATTCTTGATATCTACAATCCAAGTAAAAACACATTGTTCCCTTATATCTGCTCATTGCTCTCAACGTCATCAATCAATATCAGTCATTTTATTATGTTAAACATTTCGGGTATGGGTCATTCCTTTTTCATTCTATTTAGCCTGTCACCCAGACTGGAGTGCCATGGCACGATTTCAACTCACTGCAACCTCCGCCTCCTGAGTTCAAGTGATTCTCCTGCCTCAACCTCTCAAATAGCTGTGATTACAGGCATGCACCACCACACTGGGCTAATTTTTATATTTTCTATAGAGACGGGGTGTCACCATGTTGGCCAGACTGGTCTCAAACTCCCGACCTCAAGTGATCCGCCCACCTCGGCCTCCCAAAGTGCTAGAATTATAGGCATAAGCCACCGCACCCAGCGGATAAACTTTTTAATCAACTATTTGGTCAGGGGCAGAGGAGGGGAGAAAGCATTCTATTTATAACAAGCAATGTATTCAGCTGGACTCAGCATTAACTAATTCTGATAAAACTTAGGGGATTGGAAGTGAAAAGCTGGAAGAAAAGAAAAGTGGGTTGAGGATAGCTTACTGATGCCCCAGTAAAACAGCTCTAGCTATCACAGTTTATTAAGTACGTGCATGCATTATGGTTTATCTTAGAGGTGAAGAGAGTAAATGGCTCCTTTCCTAGAATGCTGTTAACACTTTCAGCCCCAATGATTTCATTTAACACATTATTTCTTCAAAGTAATATCTCTGTACTCGAATTACCCTTCAGAGAAAAATCACCCTGCCTTCTTCATAGCTATCAGCTTTAATCACATATACACAGGTGATTCCTCTTCCTCATTCATATTTAAAGGACTAGAGTTTGCATTATATTCTTTTCTATATTCTACAATAGTCCAAATACATGTGAAAATCACTACCATTTATTGAGCAACTACTATTGCACAGATTTTCACACATTATCTTAATCTTCATAACAAGTTACGACTCCATTTTATAAACGAGGACACTGAGGTTCAAAAAGATTAGGTAAATTTGCTAAGGTCACACTACTTGATAAGAGCATAGCCTAATGTTTTTCCCACCCTTTTAATCTCTTGCCTCCTATGTTTACCTAAGAAAAATAATTTAGCCATACTCAGATTGTTTATCTGAAATCTTTGTGACCATTTTTAAAGAATAAATAAATAAATAAAAACTCCATAAGCTATTTTACCTCCAAAGCTTGCTCGGCCATGTCTTAAGGCACGAGTTATTATTGAGCATCCATCTTTCAACATAACCTGCAAAAAGTCAGTCTGAGGGCCAAGATTACACTTTCACCTCTTTAACATTGGCACATAGTAGATGCTTAATAAATGTGTATAGAATGAATAGATATTGGAATAACTTTCCATGATAAGAAAAAGAGCAATGCTCTGCAAATATTACAGATGGCTGGGCACAGTGGCTCACGCCTGTAATCCCAGCACTTTGGGAGGCCAAGGCAGGTGGACCACTTGAGGTCAGGAGTTCAAGACCAGCCTGCTCAACATGGTGAAACCCCATCTCTACTAAAAATACAAAAATTAGCCAGGTGTGGTGGCACACACCTGCAATCCCAGCTACTTGGGAGGCTGAGGGAGGAGAATCGCTTGAACCTTGGAGGCAGAGGTTGCAGTGAGCCAAGATCACACCACTGTACTCCAGCCTGGGCGACAGAGCAAGACTCTGTCTCAAAAAAAATAAAAAATAAAAAATAAATGTTACAGATGTTTGTTCTGATAAAGAGTAACTCCGATGAAATTAATATAGCAGGACAAAATAGAAAAACCTACATTAGCTGTAGAAATCTAGACCTCAACAGGAAGCCAGCCCATACACTGTACTATGATGCTAATTATTAGAGCAAATGACTACTCTAAAATGCATTGCATCTACTTTCCCACATTCTGTACCCAGAGGGAAACTATGCAGAAAACAACTCTGCAGGGAATCACCCTTGCAAGCCAGTTACTTGAAAATTGGCAAGAACAGTCACCCCCACCCTTACTCTGAAGGTGACTTCCACAGAGCAGAACAATGGGAAAATACTTTATTGCTTTATAAAGCAATCAGAACTTAATGAGAACAGATACGCATGGAAAGAATTGTCTTTTCTACCTAAAACCAAAATACTTGGAAGGTGGAAACAGGCATTTGACATTTTTGATTATGGAAACTAGTACAAATGTTATCCCATGGAGGCTACACAATTATGAAAAGAATTATGCTGCAAACATATGTAGTTATTTAACTTGAGGCCACAAATCAAGGTGGTATATTAAATATACATTAATGTATTATGGGAATTGTAACCGTAGCTTCCTCCCATCTCCCATTAACTTCCTGCATCAAAATGAACATTTTTCCCTTTGCCCTAGTTGATGAAATTAACAACATAATTTTTTTCTGTTTTAAGTCACATCTTTAAGGATATGAGGATAAGGCAGAGGGTCAGGAGAGTTAGCAGTGGTTTGGACTTTCCAAGGATGTGATGGTCAAACAGTTCAGCAAGGAGAATAGCGGGAGGGCTTTGGGAGAAGGCTAATTAAAATAACCTTAGCAGAAACACTCCCCACACCAAACACCAAACACGCTCCACAGGTACCACCACTTCTTTTGGGACACCTTTTTTTTTTTTTTTTTTTTTTTTGAGACAGAGTCTCGCTCTGTCGCCCAGGCTGGAGTGCAGTAGCGCGATCTCTGCTCACTGTAAGCTCCGCCTCCCGGGTTCACACCATTCTCCCGCCTCAGCCTCCAGAGCAGCTGGGACTACAGGCACCCGCCACCTTGCCTGGCTGATTTTGTTTCTGTATTTTTAGTAAAGACGGGGTTTCACCATGTTAGCCAGGATAGTCTTGATCTCCTGACCGCCTGATCCGCTCACCTCTGCCTCCCAAAGTCCCGAAGTGCTGGGATTACAGGCGTGAGCCACCATGCCAGGCCAGGACACTTTCTTTTGATAGCCTTTGGCTCTGTGTTTTTAGACTAATTTGAACATTCAGGGAAAACATTGCCCATTATTTTGGTTTTGGTGTAATCTGAAGGAAATACCAAGGCTTAGCCTGCAGGAGATAAAAAGACTAGGATTCACCTCCCAGGAGCCTGTGCTCATTTTAAGAATAACTCATGTGCTGTGTGTAGTAGATGCCACAAGAGCGATTACACAGTCTCCTGTGTATTTGAGACCTGAGCAAACACTTCAAAACCAAGGTGCAAACTAACTTGAAAGCCCACTGCTTGATGTTACTAACCTCCTGCCCTTCCTTGTGTGGCAGCTATGTTCCTATGCTAACTGAGCAAAAAGAAGGAACAAGGAAGAGAGGAAAGACGAAGAAATTCCACCAAAATCACATACACATAAACAATTCAAACAGGAAAATCCTAAAGCACAGAAGTTAAAAACATGACGTGTCAATTCTATGAGTGGCATTCATATCTGTAGTGACATATTGGAATGAAATGGTCATTTCTTCTTTTCTGAATGCTTCTAAAGGTTCGTTTGGCACTATGGTAAAAAAAAAAAAAAAAAAAAACTTTCAATAAAAGCTATAAGAATAAAATACCAGTTTATTTTATTTTTCTTCAATCCTGGAAATAAAGGAAGAGCAGTTCTCAGAAATATCAAGCTGAGAAAATTGGACCTCATCTAATGGCTTTGGGGAAGAGTGCTTTGAAGAGTCTTGATAGTCTTATTGCCTGCCCTTCTTGAAGAAGCCCTTAAGTGGGTCACCTGGAAGTCAACAGTAAATACTCTAAGGAGTGTGTGTTTTCCCAGGACGTGAAACTTTCAGTGCTTAAATTGGAACAGTCCCAGGAAAACTTAAATGATTGGCCACCCTGAGACTCACCAAACCAAACCCAAATCAAATGGCATTAGTTGATAACCATGTTGGTTTGCTTTGCTTTGTTAAAGGAATAGAAGTTAACATTTTCCTTTTTTAAAAAAGAAGTTTATAATAAATTATGAATACTGTGAAAATAGACTTACTCATATTTTAATTCACTACTTTTACTTGGTCATTTGTTACACAGAAAGTAAATAATGATGGGGGGTATAGATCACATGGTTTTCTGTTGAAATGTCTCTTGTATTACTTAATACAAATATTTATAATATCCCATTCATAGTGTTCCCCATAAGTCACAAACTCTATTAGAATCAGCCATATGAAACATCACAGCCACATGCAATTAGGGATTAACACATTTTATATCTTTCAACACATTCATTTATTAAATTGAACATATCAGGCTGGGCTCAGTGGCTCACGTCTCTAATCCCAGCACTTTGGGAGGACAAGGCAGGCAGATCACTTGAGGTGAGGAGTTCGAGACCAGCCTGGCCAACAAAGTGAAACTCTGCCTCTACTAAAGATACAAAAATTAGCTAGGTCTGGTGGCACGCACCTGTAGTCTCAGCTACTCCAGAAGCTGAGGCAGGAGAATCACTTGAACCCCAGGAGGCAGAGGTTGCAGTGATCCAAGATCTCATCACTGCACTTCAGCCTGGGCAACAGAGCCAGACTCTGTTTCAAAAAAAAGAAAAAAATGTAAATTGAGCATATCAGCAGGAGCTTTAGTTAAATGGGGAGGCAGTGGGGCGGGAGGTGAAGGTAGAATAGACTATCACAATAGGCACTATATAACCCAACAACCAGAAACTGCTTTATGCACAAGACACATAGTAAGAGAGATGCTAGTAAATTTGTTCCTATTAATAGTGTTTTACCTTCTGCAATTATCTTTAAATGTTAAACTGTGGATGAATTTTAAACACAAACACTCTTTTGAACACGATTTCAGAGGCACAAGGATGCAGCATGAAGACATGACACCAGTGGCTAAACCAGGAGCTGGGAGAAAGTTGTGCATTCCAGGAAAAGCAAGAGTTTAAGGACAACACAGCAGGCAGCATTAAAAAACAGTCACAATCAGGCTCTTGGAGTTCCCATAATGAGGAGCTATGCCTGCATAAATAACACACCCCCACACATACTCCAAACAAAAGACAGCAAGAGAAACTAAGTGTTAGGGCGACCTTTTTCTTGAAACAGTAGGAGGCAGCAAAGAAGGCTAGTTTTAATCAGGCCACCTGGTTTTAGATTAGGATAATTTAACAAAAAGAATAGATTTCACCTAATTTAGTCTTTTAAAAGACATTCTTCTCTATTGTTAGACTACTTTGCTATGGAAAAAAAATACAAAACTAATTTTGACTAATAGGAAGAAAAATATTAGCAGAACACTTCACAAATAATATTCTAATAATTATTGAATTTCATTTTCTCTATTCTAATTGAGACTTCATATTATATAACACATATAAATTATACCATATATAAAGGAAAATACTTTTATTTACACTACAGTCTTTGACCTCAAGGATTTCTTTACTCAGATTTGTGTGGGAGATTTTAGCTGCTGTAAAAGTTTCTAACTAGTCAAGAGATGAAATAGAAAAGATATGTTTGAGGTTGAGATAGGATCAGCTAAGTCTTGACTGAACAGAACAGAAAAGATGAAAGAGTAGAAGATACCAAAAAATTTAAAAGTAAAATAACAATATCATAAATAGAAGCCAAGAAAATCATTAATATTTATTGTTTATTTCATCTTTGGCACTATGGTTAAAAAAAACTTTCAATAAAAGCTATAACAATAAAAATAACCATAGTTGATAATTATTGAATGCTAGAGTGACCAACTGTCATCCCACTTTGACCAGACTGAGGGGTCTCACACAATGGAGAACTCTCAGTGCTAAAACTTAGAGACTTGCTTGGAGTTGCTGCAAGGGTAAAATAGGTTATTAACACAAAATGCGGAGTCGAGGAACAATTTTGAGTTTTATAATCCCTGCTCCATGCTGGGCGCGGCGGCTCAAGCCTGTAATCCTAGCACTTTGAGAGGCCGAGGTGGGCGGATCACGAGGTCAGGAGTTCGAGACCATCCTGGCCAACATAGTGAAACCCTGTCTCTACTAAAAATACAAAAAAATTAGCAGGGCGTGGTGGCAGGCGCCTGTAGTCCCAGCTACTCGGGAGGCTGAGGCAGGAGAATGGCGTGAACCCAGGAGGTGGAGCTTGCAGTGAGCCGAGATGGTGCCACTGCACTCCAGCCTGGGGGACAGAGCCAGACTCTGACTCAAAAAAACAAACAAACAAACAAACAAATCCCTGCTCCTGAGTTTACTTTGTGTCTACTCTAACTAGGGTTATAATTAGGATCATAACTAGGCATAGGGTAACATGGCATGCAGTAGCAAAGAAGTGAAATGGGGGAGTTGGGAAATGTGAAGAAGAGTTGGAGGGACAGAGGAAAGAGGGAAGGAAGGAAGGAAGGGGGGGAAGGAAGGAAGGGAGGGAGGGAGGGAGGGAGGGCAGAAAAGCCCAGGAATAGGAGGAGTAGCAGCATTTTATCTACCAATATGGCACAGCAGACTGATTGCTTATCATTAACTATTGATGATTTACTCATAATCAGTACTAAGACCCAACAAATCTAGATTAATATTTTCCTTTTTGCTAATAACCAAATCATGTCACCCTCCTTTGGCAAATAATCTGATTTAAAATTTTAAGCAACATTGTTAAAAACCATCCAAAAAACATACATCTATGCTGACTGACCTAACAGTGCAAGTCAAATTATCATAAACCAACAGCAATTATCTATACCTCGGACACGACCTATACTTGGGAAGCAAAAGCCAAATATCACCATCCATCTCTCACAATCCTCATATGTCAGCATCTACTCTAGTGTTATATACAGCTCCCGCACTTAGCAAAATGTTCTTTGGAGACACAACACAATTTGTTTTGTTATATTATTTCTAAACCAATAAGTGAGGGCATTTTGGAGTGATTCGAAAACTAAAATGAACTGGTGTTAAATTATAGATGTCCTTCTGGTATTTTAACAACCCAGGTTTGCACTTTTCCCTTTTCCACATACATTTTTAAATGGTAATAGGAATGATATCATGAGAATGGCTACCATTTCTTGAATACCTTCTGTGTAACAAGCACTGGGAGACAAAGACAGGCACATCTGAGTGTACATGCATACAGGCATGTGAAATGTGAGTGGAACAGGAGGTGCTATTGCACAAAAGGCTGGATAAAGGATTAGAAAGAATCTTAGCTGTGGTCAAGTAACTCCTCAGGTTTCATGGACTAAAAATTCATGAAAATAGTTACCTTTTTAAAAAATGTTTATTTTTTGGTGATACATTTATAGTGTTTTGGAAAATTAACATTTTTACAGACACCAGTTGTCTAACTCTTTTTATTTACTGAATGTTGAGTATCATTGATACTATATTTTTAAAACGCAGTGTTTACTAGTGTATTTTAGGTTTCTGAAATGCTCCATTTTATGGTTTGTTTCTTTGAAGAAACCTCATCACAAGTCATTTCACGCAGAGACTTCTTCTATTATTTATGTTGCATCTCATTAAGGTTTTACTTCCATCTTTTAAATTTCCTCCCGAGATTAAACATTTGACTTTTAGGAAGCCACTAAAAGAACAAGAATGTGTCACTTTCACTTAGGATCGGAAAACATTATAATCTTGCAATTTAATCAGCCTGAGTGTTGACAAAAGATGTCGTAGCTGTTACCGAAAACCAGCCCTACTGAAAGTTGGCACACCGAAAAGTCTTTGAAAAAATGTCAGATTTGCCCATTGCCTTATCCTAATTGATGAGCAAATTTACTCCCTAATTATAAATGTGTGGTCCTCATACATGAGTAATGGAAGATTCTGAAAGGTAAATGAATCAAATAAAGGTCACTACGAACAACAGTAATACAAGTGACTAAAGACCCCGGACCATAGGAAAAAATGGTGAGCAAAGTTGCTCATGATACCCAAGTGTCAATCACAAGAACTTCTAAGCATTAAATGAGAAAATGTATGCAAAGTACCCAGCAATATGTCAGGCATATAGTAGTTGTCCAATAATCAGTGGCTTTCATCATTATACAATATTTCACGGCCTGCTGGATAGAACACTGAGCCTCATGTTCTAAAACAGGTTAAAATATTACACTTCATTTTTTTCGTTTTATTATGAGACATGATGCAGCTTATTTTAAAACCTTGATTCCTAAAGTTCAAAAGCAAAAGCAAACAAACGAAGTTTACTGTACAGGACCATTGTGAAGATAGGAAAGACAGGGCGACAGAAATGAAGGGGGAGAAAAGGAAGGCGAGAGGAAGCTCAGCATATATCTTCCCCTTAATACATACTCACTAAATGTTCATTAAAAAGAAAAAGGAATATAATTTTCCATATTCAGAATATGTTTGCAGAAACATATAATTTGTGGACTTCCAATTATTTTAAGAACAGCCTATATCAAGAGTTGATCAAAAGTGCTTAACCTGCTAGGAATGCTCTTCCAAGAAAAAAAAAAATTCTATTGAATGAATTTTCAGAAAATGAGATTATTAGAATATATTATTTAAATTAGTATTGAAATATTTGATTCCAAATATTGCATAACATAGAGAAAAAAATAGCTACTTTTACTTAATACTTACCAAAACACAACACTGTTAAATGTATTACATGCATCTTTTCAATTAATCTTTACGACAATCCTTTTAAGTTATGTCATGCTATCCCCACTTTACAGGTGACAAAACCAAGTTTAATAAGTGATGGTGTTGGAAGCTGAATAAACATTTTGATCTCAGAGGAAGTTTACAAGTTAAATACACAGACTCTGGAATCGAATTGTCTGAATCCAAATTTTGAGCTTCTGAACTGGGGTAAATTGTTAACTGCATTCTTATCCTTAGTTACTTCATTTGTAAAATGGAAAAAAAGAGTAGGGTTCACTTCAAAGGATTGTTTTTACATCTATGCAGAGCACTTAGAAGAGTTCATGGTTCAGAGTCAGCATCAGACATATCTTAGCTGTTATTATTATTGGTCTAGCTCTGAAATCTTGGCTTCTAAGGTCAATTAATTTTTATTCTGTTTTAAACCTTCTTTCCAGAAGACAAACATTGGCCATTGTATAACCAAGTAAAGGGAGTAGAATTCTTTTAACATGAGCTTCTCAAATCCATATAATGCCTCCACATACTATATAACGCTTCCACACACATTATCTCAATTGATCCGGATTCTGCCGACAGCTGTGCAACTATGAGAACCAGTAAGGCCTTGGTTCTGGAATCTCAAGTTCGAGATTCTATAAGCTTTACCCTAATAGAAGAAGATCCTAGGGTTTATTCTTCAGTTCTGTCTAACAGAACACAAAATAACTGGATGGAAGAACATAACATTTAGCTACACATCCAGATGTTTCAGTCAGTGTGAGGCCAAACATCTGGATGATTAGCTGGATGATGCATTTTTTTTTTACCCTGACATTGGGCAACGTGTCAAATATGATTGATGTGAAACAGAAGAAAGGAAAGCATACAGAAGGAGCTGTTAACAAGAGAAATACTTTGCTAAATAAAAGATGGCATGGACTTTGCTATCATCACCTGCTCCAGCAATTTATTTGCAACCAACATCAATAGTCCTACTGGGGAATACAATCTTACTTAACTTGTTCTACCATTTTGACACTTCTAACTCAGAAATGTAATTTAAAATAAAGATTCATGGAGCTAATATCCTTCTTGCTTCAGACTTTTAAAGCGCCTATTGTTCTCACAGCTTGGAGGGGGGTGAAAGTCTGCATGCATAAATGAACACATAGATGATATACTGCTTGATATAAATACTGCCCAGCTTTTAGTGAGATATCAATGCCTGTAGAATGCAAAGTTAAAATATGCACTCTGCATGAAATGCTTTATGATTAAAAGAAGTCATGATGAGGGTGCTTTTACCATAACCTTAGGTAAACTGTGATTTCTGCAGGGAGATGATAATAGAACTGGTCACACCAACAGTTATCACATTATGAAAGCTATAGCTAGTGAGCCCTTGCTCTGTTCCAGACATTTTGCTACTTGTGTGTATAATATTAACACTGTGAGGTAGGTGCTCTTAATATCCTCCTTTTGTAGGTTAGGAAACTGAGGCTGATAGCTATTAAGTGACTTGCTCATTGTCATATCTACCATGACTGTGTATTTCCAATTGGCGGCTTATAAAAAGGTTCAATAAAGGGCCAAGTACACACATATGTTGAAAAGGAATTGCATTTAATGTGAAAGAATCATAGAATTTTGAATTTGGAAGAGATCTTTAGACAGTAGTTAATCCAATCCTGGCATTTATAGATGATAAAATGAAGACTCATGGGGTCATGATTTGTCCAAGATTATACATCCCACCAGAAGAAGAATGAGAAATTCCCACCATGAGTATCATTTCTTTCTGCCAGCACATTATTTCATAAACAGCCAGTTAAATGCAAATATCCTTTCTGGAAGGGAAGAGATTTATTATAACCTTTGTTACATTATCAGAGATTAGTTGGTCAGACAGACCAGGCAAGAAGGATTTGATGGAGAAATCTGATACTTTGGAGGCTGCAGAGACCATTAGTTGAAAGTATCAGCTTTTCTGCCAGTTCTGGGTTGGAGTCCTGCCTCTAGTATATTCTGCTATGTGTCTCTGGGGAAGTCATTCAACCGCTTTAAGCCTCAGTTTCTTCTTCTGTAAATTGAGGATTATAATAGCATTAATGTCCAAGTTGATATAAGCACAACACTTATAAAAAGTTTTGTGCAGCATATGGTGTCTTATAAGCACTTAACACTCAATCTCATAACTGCTCCTGGAGAGGAAGGCCTAGAAGGAGTTCCGGGTTGCAGTAGGACTGCATAAAAGGCCTGAAATGGTTTGGAGGATTATGGATTCAGAGAAAGGTGCCACTGACCTAACCATGTAGCTCAGAGCTGGCCCTGATTGTAAACTCTAATACCTTACTCCTTATCAATACTTAATCGGCTTCATATCCACAGGAATCAAGAAAATGGGCTTTTGATTGTCATCACTAAAAAAAAACCTATGAAAACAAAACACACACCCCTTCATCCAATGTGTGCCAAAGGCTGATTTGTTCCATGCCACACACACTCCCGAACAGAGGGATGCAGAAGAGAGAGTTTATGGACTTCAATATAAAATAAGCCTGATTAATCACCTTTGGTCCAAGCGTAAGCTAGTCCAGGATAAATCTCTATGATACATTCACATTGTCATTTGATAATTCCAACACCAGAGTCCCACAGTAGAGTAGATACTACATGACTCAATTCTCTACAAATTTTAGTTCCTCACCCTTGGCTTACTTAACATTCGGAATCAGGCTTAACAAGGTCTGTGCCTTGTTCTTGTCAATACAATGAAAGTATGAAACTTGGGTTCCTTTATTAAAGATACATATGGAAATCAATTCTCTCAATCGGAGCATACTTGAATGTTTGATTATAAAATGCTTTGATAGTACCCTGCTTAGGCTCTGAATTTCTTTGGATTCCACATTCTGACGTTCCATGAAAATAGTCAATGCAACTCTTATAGATTACAGTATTCCAGTGTTTGGGGAAGTTTTCATATAATATGTTTAATTTTAATATGAAATGGTAGTCATAAATTATGGGCTGTATTAGTTTGCTAGTGATGCTGTAACAAACTACCACAAATGCTATGGCTTAAACAACAGAAACTTATTGCCACCCAGTTCTAGAGGCCAGAAGTCCAAAATCAAGGTGTTGGCAAAATTGATTCCTTCTAAGAGCTGCTCTAGGCCTCTCTCCTTGGTTTGCCGATGGCATCTTCTCCCTGTGTCTCTTTGCATAATCTTCTTTCTATGTATGTCTGTATCAAAATTTCCTCTTATAAGGACACTAGTCCTATCAGATTAGGGCCCACACTGATGACCTGATGTTAACTTGATTACCTCTGTTAAGACCCTGTTTCCAAACAGGTACTAGAGATTAGGACTTCAGCATACTATATATAATTTTTGAGGTACTAGAGGTTTTAAGGTTTTTAGGTACTAGAGGTTAGGACTTCAACATATTATGTAAATATTGTTTCTGTGTGTGTGTGTGTGTGTGTGTGTGTGTGTGTATTTTTTTTTTCCCGGGGAGGACGGAGGTGAGATGCACAATTCAACCCATAACATGGGCTCTCAGAATAAAAAACCTAGAGGTATTTGCTCTCCTTTCTTTTTACTTTTCTTTCTCTTCTTTTTTTTCTCCTTAATGTCTAATTCATTTTCTGGAAACGGGTTCATTTCCTCCTGCTTTCTGCTTCCACAGGTATTCCCTTCTATGGTGGTCACTAAAATTCTATCAATAATTACATAGATTTTTTTTAAACATTCTGGAGACCTTACTTTTTTAAGGTCTCTGTAAAATTTCTGTAAAATTTGTATTTTTTAGCGTGTCCACTTGGACATGGACACCTCTAGTTTGCTGGAGAACTTGGAGCATAGGAATTGAAATTTGGCACAAACTAACAGCTGAAGAGGATGTATATTTAGAAAAGTTCTATGTATACTATGCACTAGGAAATCCATAAAGCAATTTACTCCTTTCACTTTTCATGGCAATCCATGCTAATTTACATAATGATAATTAATGATTTGCCACATCAAACAGTGGAAATAAATCCATAAAAAGTGACTTTATTGATCAACCATTTTCAATTAAATTAAAGGCAGCATTAAGCAACTCCATCAAGGGAGTTATAAAAGAACATTCTCTCCTAAGGTTCTATAATAAAGGGGTGGAGAAATCGCCCTGTGAAATATGATGGAATACGTGGTGGAGCTAGGTGCAAAAATCTGCAGTAATTGATCATGCAGAAGTTTAAGCAATTCTATATACTTCTTGGTACAAACCCAAAAGTTACAATCACTTCCCAGTGATAACACTAATCCCGGCTCATTTCCATATTGTGGCAACTGCCCTACTCTAAGTGATAAATTAAGAAGATTAGGCCGGGCGCGGTGGCTTACGCCTGTAATCCCAGCACTTTGGGAGGCCGAGGTGGGCGGATCACGAGGTCAGGAGATCGAGACCATCCTGGCTAACACGGTGAAACCCTGTCTCTACTAAAAAATACAAAAAAATTAGCCGGGCGTGGTGGCGGGCACCTGTAGTTCCACCTACTCAGGAGGCTGAGGAGCAGGAAAATGGCGTGAACCCGGGAGGCGGAGCTTGCAGTGAGCCGAGATTGCGCCACTGCACTCCAGCCTCGGCGACAGAGCGAGACTCCGTCTCAGAAAAAAAAAAAAAAAAGAAGAAGATTAACTATAAAACTACCTACCAAAAAACGTATCTCATTTTTAAAATTTCAGCTCTCTGTTACCTACTCTATATCTAAATTAAAGTAAAATACCTGTCTGTGCTTTAACTGGTAATAAAACATTAGGGAAAAAAGGCCTACTTACATCGTATAGTTGAATAAGCGTCAACTAAATAACTAAAAATCCAAGACTGCATTTTCTCATGGATGGGTAATTTCAATATACTGGAAAAAAACTTGTGGCTCTGTTAACAATGATGGAAATACTGCAGTAAATACCTTCTTGGCAGGATGCTGGCATTTGAAGGATTAATGGAAAAAGGAAGCACAAAGGTTATGTAAAGCTTAAAAAGCCATGAAAGAAGAAAAATCTAATTAGAAAATTATATATAAGGGTTTAATTCAAATTATATGCCTAGAAATGAGTTAGGACTTGAGTGAGAAAAATGTCATCGTCACTTTGCTCTCAAAAGTGATTTGTGGAGTCTTAGGAGAAAAGGGTCAAGAATGCTTTCCACATATTTCTAAAACTTTTAGAGGTAGATGTCATATTTTCAGTGTGTATGAGTTCATCACCTTTTCCTATCAGCATTTCTGTGTCAATACCAAGATGGTTTCACCTGCTACTGAAAAGGGAAATATTGGCCAGGTGTGGTGGCTCACTCCTGCAATCCCAGCACTTTGGGAGGCCAAGGCATGTGGATCACAAGGTCAGGAGATCCAGACCATCCTGGCTAACATGGTGAAACCCCATCTCTACTAAAAATACAAAAAATTAGCCAGGGGTGGTGGCATGTGCCTATAGTCCCAGCTACTCGGGAGGCTGAAGCAGGAGAATCGCTTGAACCCAGGAGGCGGAGGTTGTAGTGAGCTGAGATCACGCCAGTGCACTCCAGCCTGGGTCACAGAGCAAGACTCTGTTTCAAAAAAAAAAAAAAAAAGGGGAAATGTTGCCTCGTTCTAAAAATCATTTCAGATAATTACTGAAAACTCTATGAAAGAGTCACTGAATAATCACTTTATCAGGCAGTTTAATGAGATTTTTCTGAAACTAGATCAAGTTAATACTTTGTCAAGACATTAAGTATTATTTCTAGTTTTTATTTAATTTTTAAAAATTTCTCCAAATTAAAAAAAAACCTCTCAGAAAATTAAAGAAAAATAATTACAGATAGTCTGAGTTATTTTTTAATTTCAAAGAAATTTATTCTGTATTTTCTTATCAGAATATGGATAAGGGTGGGGGGACAAGCATGGCCACGCTCCCCCTGCCTCTCAGAGCCCATTCGAATATTATTTAACCTCAAGAGTTTTGCTCCAACTGACGTAATGCCTCCAAATGTTCACCAAATAATCAAAGCCTGAATGTTTTTATATTTGTCTAAAATCTTGTGGCATTTTCAGTGTATTAATTTGGTGTTATTGAGAGCCTATGAGGTGCTATTTTAAGACATTGAGCCTGGGGTGATAAACAAGACAGAAACATAGACCTCATGAACTTGAAGTTGGGGAGGACATAGTATCCATGTAAATAAGTTAACAAATAAGATCTTTTTGGATGGGGCAATCAAGCTAAATCTCTTCACTGAGGTGAGATGTAAGTGAATCCTGGATACTGAGGAGTGATACACCTAAGCATACAGGAAAAACACATTTCACACAGAAACAATTGCAAGTTCCAAGACATCTTCAAAGAACAGGAGAGTTAATGTGATCAGAGGGCAGTGACCTTAGGGGCAGAGGGGTAGCACACGAGATCTGAGCTTTTAGCAGTGATTATGTAAAGATTTCCAGGCAGTAAGAAAGAGTTAGGATTTTTAAGTGCACTGGGACATCAATGAACCCTCTTTTTTTTGGCAAGATCATTTTATGATGTGCTCATATCTTATCTTATCTGATCTCATCTCACCTTATCTTATCTTACCTTGCCTTATCTCATTTTTTGAGACAGTTTCACTCTTGTTGCCCAGGCTGGAGTGCAATAGCATGATCTCCGCTCACTACAACCTCCGCCTCCTGGGTTCAGGTGATTTTCCTGCCTCAGCCTCCTGAGTGGGATTACAGGTGCCACCACCACATCTGGCTAATTTTTTTTGTATTTTCAGCAGAGATGGGGTTTCACTATGTTGGTCAGGCCGATCTGGGACTCTTGACCTCAGGTAATCCACCCTCCTCCGCCTCTCAAAGTGCTGGGATTATAGGCATGAGCCACTGTGCCCAGCTGCTGTGTTTTACATTCTAAATAACAACTCTGTTTGCCATAGGTAGGATAAACCAGTACAAGGAAAGAAATTGAAGCAAGAAGATCATTCAGGGGAATATAGTTGTGGTTTAGGTGAGAAACGATGGTGGCCTAACATAGGTTGATAGAGGCAGAATCAGAGATTTGAGATTTATTTTGGAGGTCAAGCATACATATCTTCTGTGTTAGGCCATTTTTGTGGTGCCATAAAGAAATACTTGAGGTGGGTAATTTATAAAGAAAATAGGTTTAACTGATTCATGGATCTGCAGGACGTACAGGAAGCATGTGCCAACATTTGCTCAGCTTCCGGTGAGGCCTTAGGAAACTTTCAATCATGGCAGAAGGCAAAGGGGGGTATCATAAGGTGACAGCAGGAGCAAAGAAAGCAAAGGAGGGAGGTGCCACACACTTTTAAAAAACCAAGTCTCATGTGGACTCAGAGGGAGAATTCATTTATTACCAAAGGGATGGTGCCAAACCATTCATGAGAGACCCGCTCCCATGACCCAATCACCTCCCGCCAGGCTGCATCACCAACACTGGGGATTCTATTTCAACATGAGATTTGGAGGGGATAAGCACCCAAACTATATCATCCTGCTAAGACATGGCATTGTGAATCTAATTCTTATTAGTCTGGCTTTTCTCAAAGCCTCATCATAAACACCCTGAGGACAGGAGCTGTGTCAGAGGTTTCTGGTGACCTCATGTTACACAGTCTGGTGCTGAGGACAGAATCGGTGTAGAAGAAATATCAGTTTCCCTTACCCACCTAAAGCAAGTAATTTAACCCATGGCTGCTCCCTTAATGTCAAAGTGATGATAAATCTTATACGGCTTTTGTGTCTGAATTTCTTCTCTAAAAATATTTGAAACTCGAAAGGGTGTTCAATCTCTACCATGCCAAAACTACACTAGTTTGCTTTAAATGCTCAGTGCCACAGAGACTACAAGGCAAATATTTTGAGTAATTTTCTGGGTAGTTGGAACGTGCAAATACTCACCCAAAAAAAGAATTTAATAAAACAAACAAAAAATGCAGTTAAACTGGAGATGTTTTCTTGTTCTTAGTGAATAGAGGACATATGTTAGAATTATGAGAGCATATTGAATGAAGCCCATGAGAATCTACTTCTTACGGTTGATATTCAGAATAAGATATAATTACGTAGTTCACTCCTTTTATAACATAAAGCCTCCATGATATTTCCCTCTGAGCCATAAAAATCTTAGCACAGGTTGAATTCTGGAAATTCGGTGACTTACATATTCTATAAGAGTTTCTTTCACCATTTTGCCAAAGATTCTCCTGATGTACTTTGTGTTACAAAGAGTTATATTGTCAACTTTTTAGTAAGAGGAATATTTCAGTTTCAAAAGAGAAATTTTCCAGATGCATTTCACATTAATTTTTTTGAGTCATAGCTTATTTTTCAAATCTGAATCTGTTTCTTATTTTTACACATCTAAAAACATGATACATTTAGCAATAAAAAAGTCAATGTATAATGTTTTAATTAGTTTCAGATCTATAATCATGGCATAAAACTTAATGTAATAAATAAATGTAAAAGAAAAAGACATTTTAATCTATTATGTTAGTTCTTTCATGTAAACCATTTTGGCAGTATTTTTAATCGATTAAGGGAATTTAATAGCGTTTGAAAAGTTCTACATTTCCTATGTAACAACAGACTCAAAGGGTTTGGTAACACATTAAAGCACATTGAACACATTAAATATATGGATCTTATTAACCAAACAGAGAGGCAGAGGCTAACTGGAGAGAGAGTCTGCCTCTTCTTCCTCTCACTCATCTCCTAGCACCAGCTGGGTATCCTCTCCATAAACTAGACTCCTACATGGTCAAATGATCCTTGGAAGGATCTGGAGTTGGCAGATCAGTATCACAACCCCCCACCTATTTCACATAAAACTTTTGACTTCAGGGCTTGCATCAGTAGAATATAGATAATAATACATTCCTCCTGGAGTCTTCAAAGTCCTGACAGTGAAGTGTCAAACAGAGCTGGCATTCTGAGAAAACTGGTAAACATTTTTTTACCTCCCGTCCCAGAATTTTATTCCACTGACTTCCACTTGGAAACTGCCCTGGCTCCAGGGATAGAGCACATGCACTAACTAAATCAGCTATCCCTCTGGCAAAAGTGATTTTTTCAGGCAGGGCATGGCGGCTCACACCTGTAATCCCAGCACTTTGGGAGGCCGAGGCAGGAGGATTGCTTGAGCCTAGGAGTTCGAGTTCAGCCTGGGTAAGAGAGCAAGATATTGTCTCCTCAAAAAAGGGAAAAAAGATTCTTTCCTCCAGACTGTGCAGGTAAACTAAATCAACCCAACTTCACCGAATTTGAAGGAAATATTTGAAATATTTTCCTGAAATTGAAAGTATTTTCCTGAGATTGATGGGACAAAAATTATTTCTCTCCAACTCAAATTGAAAGGGAAAGCAGTTGGCCCCAGAATTGTTGGCCAACATTTGAGAGGTACACAAGGATCTAGCCTTGGTAGATCATCTTCCGGAAGATGCAGAAAAGGCACAGGAAATAAAGAGAAAGAAAAAAAAATGCCCTATGTGACACCTTTGTACCCTGTATCAAGTCTCATGAAGAGCGAGCCAGGCTGTTCTTTTCAGTTGTAAAACCGCCTTTGCAAAATTATGACTGAGACAGTGAAAGAGATTAACTTAACTGACTCCATCTTGCTTCTAACCTCCAAGCTGTCCTTGTTCATTCCTGGGGGTAGGCTGAACTAACTTTGGGAGAAACTTAGTTTATACTTTATAGCTTATAGTTTAAAACAAAGACGATAAAAGCCCTTTCCCAAAGCAGACCTCCTTCTTGCCTGGAGACTAGATCGCCTCTGTAGGACAAACACTAGCCACAAGATGAGCAATTATGGTTTAGGAGTCATGCAGCTGGAGGCTACAAGATTCTGATGCTCCCTAAACTGCTCCTAAGATCAGTACTTGAAATATTTTGCAGACCTTCCACATGATGGATCAGCTGACACCACCCAAACTGGTAATCTGGTCCAACCAGTTCTGCCACCACACCCAGGAACAGGAGACATTAAGAAAACCTAACCTCGACCCCCTATGATTCCACTGCCCACCTGACCAATCCCCACTTCCCAAGCCTCTACCCGCCAAATTATCTTGAAAAACTCTGATCCCCAAATGCTCAGGGAAACTGATTTGAGTAATAGTAAAACTCCGGTCTCCTGCATAGCCGGCTCTGCATGAATTTCCCTTTCCCCATTGCAATTCCCCTGTCTTGATAAATCGGTTCTATCTAGGCAGCAGACAAAGTGAACCCACTGGGCGGTTACAGTTACACGTCAGTGACTTGGTTTTATTGGTTGGAGCAATTTGAGTCAGATTTGCTGTTTCTAGCACTCCACAGCATCCTAACTAATACAGTTACAGAAATCTAGGGGATAACGCAGCTGAGTAGGACAGAACTCCAAAGGGTTCCCCTGGGAAAATAAATAGAAATTCTCCAATTCGGCAGTCCTTAAAATTTTATATCCCAGGTGCCTTGAAAAATCTGATACAAACAATAAGTAGGTCCTCTTCTTGGGAAGCCAAAGAAAAAAAAATAAGTAGTACTACTTGGGCACACACATAAAAATTTTGCTATGATGTCAGAGAGAATCACAGTGTCTCTAAAGTCCTTAAATGTAATAGCACTTGTCATAAAGTAAAATAATGTATTTGGTTCGGAAGAATAGCCAGACTCTAATATCAGGAGAGCAAGTCTGGGGACAACCCTGTGTTGCTGGTTGTTGGCAGGACATCTACACCTGTCTGCATCTCAGAGACTATTTCAACCCAGCATCAACAGTCTGCCCTTTGCTCTCAAATTGCTTCCTCTAATTTCTCTGCACCATAGAATAAACAAGAGTCTCATCAACTAATTCCTTAAAAACTGTTACAAAGTGTGCTGGGGGATAACACTGCTCCCCACCCACAACCCTCACCAATACCTCCACTCCCCGCTCTGCCACAGATTTGGTTACTGGAACAGAGGCAAAGATTTCCACTTAGCTTAAGTGAGAGTATGCATTAGGTCTACACAAAATTCTTCTGATTCTAGCTTTTAAACCAGGGTTCCAAACAATGGGGAGCCTCATATGCTAACGTCAAATTTCCATTACCATTATATTTACAAACCTCATATTTTAATTTGGATCTTAACTCTGCCTTGCAATTTATCATGGCATTGCCCTTTTTGCTTTGTTTTGTTTTTAACCTTTGGGGTCTTACTTGGATCTGCCGCATAGATTGAGGACACTTAATCAGGCTTCCTTTTTTTGAGGCTAAATATAAAGCACATCTTTCACAATACAGAGTGAATAACTGACCTCACACTTACATGTTCCTTTAAACCTACAACTATTAGAATGGTTTATAACCAATTATTATATCCTCTGTTCTGGTGACCACTGACCTCATTCTCTGAATTTGGAGTTCAAATGGTTTTAGATCTTGGCTCAGTTCAAGTTCCCTCTCTGAAAGGAATGTTTCTTAAAGCAGCGCTCCTGAAATTTTAAGCTGCCTATGAGTCTCCCCTACAGCCCCTGGGGATCTTGTTAAACTGCTGATTCTCTTTCAGTGCGTTTGAGTGGGGCCTAAGATTCTGCATTTCTAACAAGCTGGTAGGTGCTGCTACTGCTACTGGTTTTGTGGATCGCACTTTGAGTGGCAAGTGGCAAGTGCTTATAGGATTTGCAGTGAAAGGTCTTACAGTTTGCCTCTCCCACACACCTACCCTCATTACCAGGGACCAGCAGGAGATACTCATTAAGAACTTGGTGACTTGCTGTTACAGTTGATGGAGATTACCCTGGGTAGTAACTAAGAAGGGAAGAGCTCCACTGCCCTACCTGTAAATGTAGTTATAGTGCAAGGTGTGCATCATAATGACTGGTCCTAAGAGGCCTATTTGTATGGGAGCCAACAATTTCAGAAAAGAGCCCCTCCAAGCTGAATAACACTCAGGATCCAAAACCCCCCTCAATCATCTGTACGGAGACCTACATTGAGACCCAGAAGACAATGCTCCCATTAACCCTTTTAATTTGCATTAGCACAATTCTCATTTTAATTTATTTTCTCTGCAGCCATTATACTTCATTTTTAGGTAACATGACTTTGAAATTTCTGAGCTTTGAGAATATGAAATACTAAAAGAAACAGGCTTATTTCTCAATTGATGAGGGCACTGAGAGGGCTAAGATATCTTCCAACTGCCAAAATACTAGAATCCTTTCTGATTACAGAAAAAGAAAAATTATCACTAAGGGCTGTACTTTAAAAAATTAAACAATGTCAGGCCAGGCGTGGTGGCTTACGCCTGTAATCCCAGCACTTCAGGAGGCCGAGGCGGGCGGATCACCTGAAGTTGAGAATTCGAGACCAGCCTGACAAACATGGAGAAACCCATCTCTACTAAAAATACAAAATTAGCCGGGTGTGGTGGTGCATGCCTGTAATCTCAGCTACTCGGAAGGCTGAGGCAGGAGAATCCCTTGAACCTGGAAGGTGGAGGTTGTGGTGAGCTGAGATCGCACCACTGCACTCCAGCCTGGGCAACAAGAGGAAAACTCTGTCTCAAAACATACATACATACATAGATACATACATATGTAAATAAAAAGTCAAATATCCAATTTTATATAGCACCTTTCAATGTTCTCAAAACACTTTATTAACTGGCATAACCTTCATCTTCATAATATATCAGTGAGGTTAGGGCCAACTAACCAATGTTGTCAAATATTACAAATCAAATTTTATCTTTGAAAGCCTGTGTCATATTTTATTATTATAGAAGAAAGAAGACACTCTAGGTTTTCCCTCACACTCCTCCTCCAACAAAATGTCTATCTGTATCTCTTTCTCTCTCTCTCACACACGTACACACACACACACACACACACACACCCACCCACCCTTAAATTCAGAGGTCAAACCTGGGGGCTGTGACTTGGCAAACTCAAACCATTATACATCTCTACAGCTGTCACTCATACACAAAATAATATAGTGAGGACAATCTAATGCCATACTGTGAAAATAGCTTCTCTCAAAACAGGACATAGGAAAACACTTCAGAGAGAATTTCAAATACCTTCTTCAAACAGCTGTTTCTAATGGTTTCACAGGACAGGTTTCACATAAAAAGAAATGAAGACATAATTTAACAACACTACTAATTGTATGCACTCTACCTATATTATCACATTTAATCTTCACAACTTTTCAAGTAGATCATCCCAATTTCTCAGATGAAACTAGGAATTAAAAAGAAAAGAAAAATGACAACACCCCCAAAATCATAGGGCTAGAAAATGGCAGTAGGTGAGACTTGAATCCAGGGCTGACTGCCTCAGATTCTCAACTCTCTAAAGTCCTTGGCTATAATCACTAGATCAGTGTTCCTCAAACTTTAATATGCAAACTAGTCACTTCAGAGAGTTAATGAAAACGCAGTTCTAATTCATTAGATCTAGAGTGGGACCTGATAATTTGCATTTCCAACAAGGTCTCAGGTGATGCTAATGCAGGTGGTCCAGGGAGCATACTTTGAATAGCAAGACATGAAAATATGTACTTTGAACGTGTTTCTCAAAGTGTGGTTCCTTGGCTAGCAGCATCGGCAACACTTGGAAGGTTGTTAGAAATGAAAATTCTCAGGCTCCACCTGACACCTACTTTGGAGTAAGGTTTTAGGAATCTGTTTCTTAACAAGCGCTCCTAGGGATTCTGATGTACATTCAAGTTGAGAGTCAATGGTTAATGTCCAGCATTTCTACAGATATGAACAATCCAACTCTATACAGCTTAGAATGATTTTCTCTTGTTTTCCTAGGTCACACTTTACAATGTATTTAAAGGAAACATTTAGGTGAAAATAACCACATCTTTGGCTATAAAGCAATCTGGCCAGAGAAAAGCTGTTACTGTGAAGGTAACGTTGCTCCAACGCACTGCAGCAACGTTTCATCATAGGCTGTTGGTGTGTGATCCCAGAGAGAGGTCACTGGGTGGGGAGGGAGGGACTGACATTCACCTCATTAATTTCTCCCCTTCAAAAGGGGTAGGATTTATTTTTCCAAATGGGTCGCCCTACACAATGCCCAATTTTCCTTCTCTACTCTGTTGTGTTTTGCAAAACAAATAGTCTCACATTTTCATTCTGAACAGTGACTCCAAAATAAGCATTTTCCCTTAATTTGAGAAGAAACATGTGGAATAATTAACAAACACACACAAAAATAGTTATCTTAGATATCCAGCTGGGATAAGTGGTAAAATTCAGAGGGAAGTTTTAGTGCTTGGAAGTCTTAGATACTTGAAAATGAAAGATTTTCATTTGATTCATCTAAATAACAAAACAATCTTCAACCACTTTTCTAATAATATGTGATAAATTAATTCTACACTCAGCTATGTGCTTTACCTGAATTATCTCATTTAATCCATACAGCCATTCTGCAAAGCAAGCACTATTTTATTCCCATTTTCAAGGTTCTCTAATGGGCTGACAGTGGATACATAAATTGTCCAAAGTCGCGTGGGTAGTAAAAATCAGAGCTGAGATTTCAATCCAGACCTATGGGATTCTAAAGCCTGAGCTCTTGATACACATGATCCTGTCTCTACTAAGTACACTGGAGGGAATGCAGTGGTAAAATCGAAGTTCAAAAATATAAATCATATATGTTATATTATTCTTGAAACTCCTGAAGGCTGCCATAACTACCCAAAGTAACCCTCTCCACGATGTAACCATCCTAGGTGGACCTAGGATTTCCCTTTCTCATGATGGCTGCTGTTCTGTCCTAACACTTATTCTTCCTTCACACACACACATACACACACACACACCCCCCGGATGCCTGGGCTCATGGGAGAACTTGGGAAATTCAACCTACTGATTCCTCAAAGTCTCCCAACTCCCATATGTGAAGATCAGTAATAGAGTGATGTCACCAGCAATCGTTGTTACAATCCTCACAGCTGGGTAAAAGGACTTCCATGGAGAACCAAGTCCTTCTGTACTCAAAAGAATGAAGCTACATTCCTCAACATAGACAGGACAGGACAGAGTCTTAGGGGTCCTGTAAACAAAAACAAAGCCACATGCTGTTTGGTGAAGCAATCAGAAGGGAGGACAAATTTAAGAGGAAGTAGTTTGAGTGTCGGGGAGCTTGCAAAATTTATTTAAAGACACAGAACAAACCAGTAATACGGTATGAAAAACCTGACCTCAAGAGCCTACATTTCTCTAAAACAGTATTACAGGAGACCCATTCTTTAGGACCGTGCTTGGTCCTCTAGTGATTCTTGGGCATCCTAAGATACCGCGTTAATGCATTTATCATGTGAGGAACTAGCAGCACAGAAATGTCAATATTGCACCAGATTCCAAAGAGATTGGCTAGGTAAAACTTTAAGGAAAAAACAAAATCATTTCCTCTTTTATATGTCCAGGCATAAACATCATTCCATTATCACACAAGCAATTTCTGGAAATAAGACTTATTCTTTTCTCTTTACCATCACAATGGAAGACCAACTGAAACAGATTATATTGCATGGAAGAAAGCAATATATCGCCATTCTTTTCCTGAGGTCATCGTTAGATATACCAGATCCTGCATCTGTGAGGGATTTCCATTTGGAGCTGGTTAGCTGTGAGTCTACGTTCACTAGAAACATCTGATTGGTTCAAACAACTTTAATGATTCTAACAAAGATGAAGATATTAAACATTGAGCTCATTATTAGTCAGAACTCTGCCATGTTCCCTGCTGTATAATTAACTCCTTTCATTCAACACATTTAAAATAGCATCAATAAGGAATATTTAATTACCTCCCTCCAGAAGAAGGTCCCGACTCAGATTCAGTAGCCAGTTTCACAATGAAGTTCAATTTAAATTGTTCTTAAAATAATGTTTCTGCTAACTATAGGGAACAGTTAAGTCCAGGAAATTTAAATCTAGGGAATAGAAATATATGACAGAATTGGAAGAAAAACATCTTCAGTCTGTCATTTTTCAAGAAATGGGTGAAGTGTTTTTAATGGCAGCATATTTTCCCAGGGAGTTTAAAGTATGTGGCCAAGGTCACAAGAAAGAAACATAACTATAACGATGAGAGAAAGTGTTATGTGAACATTTATACTCAAGGTGTATTTTATCAATAGTAAACGATGTAAGATGTTGGGTTCTACACAAGCCTGACCTTGGGGTTGTTCATAATCCAGCTAGGAGAAAGTAAGAATCTGTGGATGGAAACCACAAAGATGCCAACTGAGATAGTGCTTCAATTATGCCTTAGGAGTTGAAAGAGTCATAGCACAGGTGATTCAATTAGGGAACCTTGCTTCCAGTGTATGCAGCACCCACTTTTTATAACATAACACATGTTTATCATTGTGGCCTTCAGGAAATCATTACTGAAACTTAAATATCCAAAAAGAAAGGAAAGCCAGCCCAAATTAACTTCAGATATTGACAGGCCATGCCATTTGTTTGCCATTCTGACTGCAAGAACATTTGAAGATCACTTATTCAAAAGAGCAAATTCATTTACAACTTTTCCTCCTCCTTGTCATCACCATCACTGACACCAAACCTGTAAAGAGCTCCAACTGTGGACACCAAAGTACGCTTGATATCATAGAGGACAATTGTTTTGGGCCACACAGTGCCCGGTTTTCTTTTGGGAAATTACATCTCCTTCCCATTGTTCACAGATGTGTAGGATTGTCAAAAGGTGATTTTTTTTTTTCTACTTCTCTAAGGGGTAAGCACGTGACCCAACACCTTGGAGGCTTCAGCAGGTTGTTGTCAGAATGGGGGGAAATAATTGGAGTTTATGCATTCTAGCAGCTGCAGCCTAAAATAGCTATTAATTAGTCCCTGCTACCTAGACCTCCCAAGATTCTCTGATTGTTTTTGGAAACCTCTTCCTTTAGTCTTTGCTTTGATTCTGTAAGCTACCCCAAGGACTTTTAATACATTCCCAACCAACTTGAGGTAGTCTAAGCCTATAGTATCTGTTGCTTGCAACCAAAATATCTGAACTGATGCAGAGGTGGAGCATACAAGTAGGCGCATATTATGATCTTTGCCCTAAAAAAGCAAATGACCCACTTGAGTAGAAACAATGCATGCACAAAAGGGATAAATGGCATTATAACGTAGTTAATGCTAAGTGACAGATAAATGGGACCAGAGTTTAGGGATGAAAGTCGTGAATGTAGGCAGAATAGAAGGGGGTTCTAGACATGGTAGGACTGAACTTAACTAAATGCAGAAGAGCACCTGAGGTTATATAAAAGAAACTTGAAAATAATAAAAGTGGAGCCAAAAAGTGATATGTATATATGTGCAATATATGTACATACACACATACAATGATATATATGTAATATATATTATTGTATAAGCCCTTAACACTCTATTCCCATGAATTACAATTCCTTTACGCTTCAGATGTGGAAAAATATATATGTATATTTTGCATAATTCTAGGACAGCTTTCTCACTTTCTCTTAATAAAAAGAGTAAAAGGAGTACAGAATATAGCATAAACTTTCTCTGTTAATAGAGGGGTGTGAACACACAGAAATATAATAGGGAGAAAAAATAGAACAAGCATAAATTCAGGATTTTCTGTTGTACCTACTCTGAAGAGGAAAAAAAATAAAATAGTATCAGGACTGTCATACTATTTTCCTCCAAAAATTACTTCCTATAATGGGAGAGGAAAAAAGCAAAGTAAAATAGTCTCCCAGTACAAGCATAGCTACTTGCACGCACACACACAAATACACACATCCCACCGTGCCAACAAATCTCTCTTCTTTACAATAAAAAATCTTTATACCGTAACATAAGAGCACATCCCTGTAGCTGCCTGCAATCAACATTTTGAAGAAACTGCACAATTCTTTACAGCAATTAGGAGAGCAGAGCCTATGTGGCACTGCTGAGCGTTTTGCCTCCTACCAAGTGAAGGACAGGAAAGGGAGTCACTGAGGCAACATGGAGGCTGGGTAACCTCCACACCCAATCACTGTCTGCCAGGCAAGGCTGGGAGTATTTATTTGGCTCTAGGGCCTCACAACCTTATCTCCAGGCTAATGTTTAATAAACAGATGCAAAACAAGACCAATCCTCCTTCAATATTTTACATCAGCTTATAAAAAATTAAGAATATTATTGTACGTATCAATTTTAAAATAAGTAATGATTCATTATCAGGTCCAAGTCACAGCTCACAACTCTACTGATTTATGAAGCAAACGCTTAAGAAAGCCGAGGACATCGTAATAATGTAACACGCTTGCCACTACCACACTGACATATCTTTTGCCTAGATTCCTGCGCAGCCTCCTCAGTGGCTCCAGTCTTCTACTTTGCCTCTTTATGGTATAACTGGCACCCAGCTGCCAAAATGATTTTAAAATATAAATTAAATTATATTAAATTCAAAGCCCATTTGTTCACCTACAAGGCCATACACAATATGCTCCTGGTTATCTCTTTGACCTCACTTTACCCCCTGTCCTGCCCTGCAGGCTCACTGTCTTCTAGCCATCAGCCTCCCACTGTTTCTCCAATAAGCCAATTGCATTCCTGTTTCAGGGTGATTATACTTGCTATTTCCTCAGCATGGAATGCTCTTCTTGGATATCCTTACATCTTGTTGCTTTGCCTCATTCAGGCATTTGCTTCAATGTCACTGCCACAAAGAAACCTTCTCCACCCAAAATAGCATGCCCTAGCACACTCTCCATTCCCTCATTCTACTTAATTTTTTTCATAGCACCTCATTCTACTTTATTTTTTTCATAGCACCATTGAAGAGTATATATTTATTTCCAGATTGGTTTAATATCAGTATACCTGACTAGAATGCCATTCCATAAAGGCAAGAAGTTTATATTGTTTTTAGCCCCATCCCCTGGGCCTCACACAGTGCCTAGGACATAGTAGGCATTCAGTAAGTACCTGTGAATGAACGAATGATTGCACTACTTTACAATAGCATGCTGCTTTCAATTTCATATTATTTTATTTTCAGTGGAGACCTAGAACTATCCTGGAAGTGCAGCTTCTCAGGGCTGAAGATCGGCACACAGCATTATTCATATTTGGTTTTAAAAAGAGAGAGAGAGAGATGGCAAAATGAAGAGATTGATTCAAATTCTCAACAGTTCTTAAATTTTCTCGTCATCATTTCAACTCCAATGCAAGTCTCTTTCACTGCACAGGGATATCTGAAGATGCCTAAAAGCCTCAGAATATCAGGTCCAAATAAGATTAGGACTGCTGTCTAAGAGCCATCATGGATATTTCTCTAGCAATTTCAGCATCTACACTGGACAAAGGAGAAGCAAAAGTTGAACAAAACCAGAGGGCTTTTTATTTTTTTTTTAAGAAGGAAATGAATGAGCATAACTCTCCATCTCCTCCTTGCTCCCATCCTTAACTCTTATTAGGCCATAAGCTATTGCCTAAGGACTCATTATCCCAGCCTTCAGCGGCCCTTCTCCAATGGTGGGAAGAAGAACTCCACCCACTACATCATCTTAATCAGCAACTTAGAAAACAGTGCCACGTAAAACAGCAGCAGACCTGAAAAAGTGCAGTAATTGCAATAGAACTGCTAACTAACCATTCAGCTCCACTTCTGCATAATTAAGAAGGTGGTTTATGACAGGCATTTGTGGCATTTAAAACATTAAAAGGAAAAGTAGCAGAACCAGCCACACCAGGAGCCTTGCAGTCACTGAAGGGAGAGGAGGTGGAGAGGAATAAGGCTGAACCTAAAGAAAACACAGACTCTTTTCTTATTAGAGTCGCTTTATCCCCCCAGTGTTTTTTTTTTTTTTTTTTTTTCCCTTCTGCAAAATGAGTAGTTGAGGGGATAATTTAGCAAGGAGCTTTTGCAAGGGTAGCTGCTGTGTGCTTAAATTACCAAAGAAATGCTTTCAATTGCTCCCCTTTAGAATGAAAGTGCTGCATGGTATTTTCCTGGGATTGGAGCTTTGCACACAGCAGGAGGGTGCAGGGGAGTGCTGGGAAAGTAGGATGGAGATGAGAGAAAGACGGTTGGTAAGGATAAAACTCTAGTTTATCTACTTTGGGAAACAATGTTAGAGAACAGAGAAAAGGGTGGTCATTACAATGTATCAGAAAGGCACCCCACTTAGTATTTCCTAAGACAGTCTCTTGATAAAATGAGTCATTTTTCTAGTCAACAAATGTGTTGTGCATGTAGTGGAACCCTACTATGTTCCAGACACTGGAATGAATGCTGTGAATATGGAACTAAACACAAAAGCAACTGTATTCTCACAAAGACCTCACAGTCTATTGAGGGATGCAGCCTAGAAAACAAGAACCCAGTGTGGATTAGTAACGACTCAAGAGTACCCAGTGCTGGGAAAACCCAGAAGAAGAAATGTTTGAGTCCATTTAGAGAAAGTTTCCCAGAGCACAGCATGCATTCGAGGAATGTTTCTGAATGACAGAATCAATAAAATGATAGATCAATCAACTCATTTGTAAGAAAGATGCCATTTAAGTATGGTCTTAAAGGGTGAGTAGAAGTTCACTAGACATTCTCAGCAGAGGAAACAGCATACACAAAGGTGCGTAAGCTCGACAGCACAGGGCATATTGTGGGCTGGAATTACCGGTGCATACTGGTAAGTTGTAGGAGATGAGACTGGGAAATTAAAGGCCATTCCAATTTTTCAGCAGAAACTTGATATGACCAAGGCTGCACAAAAAGCTAAAATCAAAGGCAGGCAAACCAGTTAAAAGACTTTCTTTACAGAAGAGGCAAAAGCAATAAGCACTATAAGGTTGGTGCGAAAATCATTGCGGTTTTTGCCATTACGAGTAACGGCATTTTAATTTGCACCAACCTAATAGAATTAAGGTCTCCTTCAGGAATGCAATTCAGAGGTCTGATGATTTTTGTGTCTTTAACACATGCCCACCCATGTGGAGTAAATATAGTTGAAGGCAACCATGCCGAGAGCTAACAAAACAAAAACCGTGCCAAACTGCTAACACTATAAGATACACACATGCTTTTCCATCTAATCAGCACATTTCCTCATTTGGGAATGTAATAAAGTACAAGTATCTGCCTGAATGAAACACAGTCTAAATGTCTCAACAATGACACCTAAACAACTAAAGTGTGTAGTACTTTCACACACACACACACACACACACACAGCAAAAGCCTTAATTAAAACTTTAAAAAGCAAACTTTTTTTTTACACTTTGAGCAGAGGGGTGCATGTTTGATATGTCTTGATACAGAATCAGACAGGATGAGAGATAAAGACCAATTATTTCATAGTGTGAAAATTTCTTGCAAAATACACTTACATGGGAATTTTATCATTTACTTCCTAATCTTAACTGTGGTGGGTAATTAAAGGTGACTGTCCTAAAAACTGCCTTGGATTTTTCCAGATTCAGCATTGCCCATAATGAAAATTTCAATATCATTTCGAAGTTGAAATCTAAGAGCATAAATCAGAGTAATAGTGACCATAGAAAGCTTGAGGCAAATCTTTTAAATGTGATTGTTCCAGTGTGCTGTAGGTTTTCTCTGTCTAATAGCAGTCAGGGCCTCTGAACTCCAGCAGTATTTTTCTGGGTTTATAGGTGAATTACAGTCAAGCAGTGGAACTGAATTGCAGAACATTTGACCAAATAGTCCTGTGTGTCTAGACAACTCTGTGGAGAGGTTAGGAATATAAGCAACTTTTATATCTTGTGCATAAGCATGGGACCAAAGTTCAGTGTCTTTTCAACTCACATTTGTAGAGAAGAATGATGAAAAGAAAAAAAAATCTCATTTACATTTCTCCACACAGACAAAATATTTACCAATATACAGCTTAATATACAGCATCCTAAGTTACTAGGAAAAATACATTATAAGGCTTTCATTATCACAAAGGATGTTGCCCTTAACGTCCCTAGACTGCATCTGTAAAGGAAACAGTCCATCAGCCAGCTAGAGTAAAATTGAAGGTATGTTTCTGGGAAAGGACCAGGACACCATACTCGTTTAGCCAAAAGAAAAGTTTCATTTTCTAAGTGAAACATTACTGAGCCAACAAATGGCTTTGGCATTTGACTCAAAGATGAAAATGAAGGGGATCTACACTGTAAACATGATTTATTTCACACATTTATTTCATTCTAACATTGTGACTAGACACGGACCTCTCAATCTTTCCGGGCAAGGTTAAACAGGAAAGTGAAATATCTACTTAGTTTGAAAAGCATAAAGGACGACACTAAGGTATGTAAGTGATTAGGGTATTAGAGCCTCTTTCTTTTTCTTTCTCTTCTCTATGCTTTCTCCATTGAGAGATGGTATCTGCTGTCGCTGGTCTAATTCACCTTTCTGTGAAGATGAGCTACCTACCTTTACTTCTATCCCTCACTCCATTCCTCTATGCCAGTGACACATCTTGAATGCCTTGTAAGCATCATGTGTATTAGGCAACCCAACATCAACTCAAATAGCCCAAAATTCTGCAGCCACCTAAAATCAGCAGCCCACCAGTCATTTCTGTTCATGGTTATTTTAGCAAACAGAAGATACACACAATACAGGTTCAGGGAATGAATGGCTATCCATTTTGCAGCCTTCCAGGCACAAGACCTTGAAGTTTCCCATCTTTTCTTCTCTCAGCCCCAACATCAAATCACTCTCCACATCATGGTGACACTTCACTTAAAATTCCTCTGGAATCAAATGTTTCCATCATTGCAAATCCCTTCTTAATACTCCCAAGTTGTTATCATCTCATACCTGGACTCTCACAATAGCTCCCTTGTTCAGCTGTATATTAACAGATCCACCCCTTCCTATCTCTGTGACAGGACACTTCCATATTAATTCACTAAAAATCTCCTTTGATGGGCCAGGCGCGGTGGCTCACACCTGTAATCTCAGCACTTTGGGAGGCCGAGGCGGGCGGATCATGAGGTCAAGAGATCAAGATCATCCTGGCCAACATGATGAAACCTCATCTCTACTAAAAATACAAAAATTAGCTGGAAGTAGTGGTGTGTGCCTGTAGTCCCAGCTACTCGGAAAGCTGAGGCAGGAGAATCGCTTGAACCCAGGATGCAGAGGTGGCAGTGAGCCAAGATCGTGCCACTGCACTCCAGCTTGGTGACAGAGCGAGACTCCGTCTCCAAAAAAAACAAACAAACAAACAAACAAAAAACTCTTTTGATCATGTTAATTCAGTAGCTAAAGCCATCAGTCATTTTATCACCTAGAGGAAAATATTCGAACAGTCCAATCCATGCTTTCATAATTGGGTTTCTTCTGAAATTCCCTGACTTACCTCACACTAGCTAAGCGATTCTCCAGCAAGGCTCACATATTCTCATCTCCATGTTTTTGCCTAACTGGGGAGCAACAAACAATGGCCCACAGACCAGACTCTGGCTGCTACCTGTTTTTGTAAATAAAGTTTTACTGGAACACAGTCACGTCCATTTGTTTACATATCATTTATAGCTGAGCTTCATGGTACAACAGCTAAATACTTGAGACAGAGACCATATGGCTTGCAAAACCCAGGTGAAGCTTCACGGGTATTCAGCCAGTAGAGTCACACAGGACCCTGTACCACCTGCTCTTGGTTTAATATTCTCCTGTCTCCATCTTGAAACACTTAATAATTTTATCTTTGAATTTGTGTTTTTGAATGAAGTCTAATGAAACAATTAAGCATGTGCAATACAAAAGAGAGATGCATAAACATATGGATATACTATACACACGCCCATTGTTTCTTGCCACTTCACCCCCTATAGCTCTCACAATACCCCGGGAGTAGAAGATTCTGGTAGACTTAGGATGCACACTCAATGAGACTCGAAGCGATTGCAAAGTCTCTCACATCTACTCTGAGTATGCTGGGATGCTGACAGTCCTTAAAGAACATGTTTTCCATTGGAACCAAAACTTGCTTTGAACACAGAAAGAAAACGATGGCATTCTAAGAAACACAAATGACTAAGGAACCTAATTATAGCCTTTCTTACTCATGTTACTTCCATGAATTGACCAACCACCTCAGCTGAAAATTATGTCAAAGAAGGAAAAGAAAAAGCAACTCAGTTTCTTTTCTTTTCAGTCTTTTCTTACTCATTAGGAAGCCAAAGGAAGAGAGTGTTTGTTGAATATGTGTATATCAAGAAGCGAAATAAATAAAAACAGGGGAGTTAATCTGTGCAGTGTGTCCAGTTTTCTGGTAAGAACAAAACATATATGCACTGCATGAGCTATGGAATAAGAAACGTTTCCTATGTCAGTAATTCTGCAAATGAATGAGAAGTTCTTATTCAGAACTTATTTAAGACTGGCATGGCATAATATCAAGATGAATGGCAAAATTCATGCTAATAATTTAACATTTTCTTTCCTTAGAATGACACTGAAGAGCAAATCTAAAACAACATGACAAGTTGAGAGAGAGATACCATGGAAAAAGGAAAAAGAGCTTTGTGTTTTAAGTACTTCTCACAGCACTTTGTTATTGCTTTTTGAACAAGGGACCCACTATTTCATTGTGCAAATTATGTAATCAGCCTCCAAAAAGCCTAAAATATTTACTCTCTGCCCTTGACTGAAAATGTTTTGTTAATGTCTGACACTGATTCTAATGTGATCACCTGCATGGCAAGTTTTCTGCCTATAACAACACACCTTTTCTTCAAGTCCCAACCAAAACTTTAGCTCCTCCTCCTCAACAGCCTTTTATATTCACCACTGGTGCTGAAGTCACTTTTATAAATTTGTGTATTTCATTTGAGAATGAAACATGCTTACCTTTGTAATATCTACTGTCCCTTTTAAATAATATACTTTTAATTACTTTACATTTATAATAATTTCTTTTTCTTTTTCCTTTTCTGTTAAATTTTAAGTTTCAGGATACGTGTGCAGGACGTGCAGGTTTGTTACATAGGTAAACGTGCACCATGGTAGAGTCCCACAGGACCCTGTACCACCTGGTTTGCTGCACCTATCAACCCATCATCTAGGTATTAAGCCCCACATGTGCTGTTTGAGAAAAGCAACCATGAATAAAGGAAAGATATCAGGAAAAACCAAACTGTGCCACTGTTCTTGAACAAAATGAAAGCCAAACTAAATAAAGGCTTTTCTTATCTGTACATCAATGAAAGGATAAGTCATATCATTTTAGGCAACCAAATGCCATGCTGTGAGCCTGTGGTAGCCACACCAATGGACCAAAGAAAGATACTGTCCTCCTCCAAGCATATGTAATCTAATAAGGACCAAAATATATTTATATAATACAAGGTAAATGGGATTAATCATAAAAAGAAGCACAGAATAATATGCAGTGGAAATTCAAAGAGTTTCCCCTGGGAGAGAGTAGACTTCATGGGACAGAGATGATATCTGAACTGGACTGAGGAGAAGGGTGGGAAGAACAGCATAAGAGGAGGAAACTGGACAAACAGAGGCCCGGCTGTATGGACGTGTGTGCTTGCGTGGGAATGTGCTAATTCAAATGGGCCCTCCCCTTATTACCGCCAGCCATTGTTGAAGAGTGTTTCTGAGCTGAGAAGACCCAGATGGCCATGTAGATGGTGTTAGTAAGGAGGATAAGTTCTTAAAAGGGAGCTGGGGTGTCAGTAAGTTCCAAGAAGATTTGAACTCTCATCTCTCCATTTTTGACCCTTGAATCAAGAATCTATCGGGGGTTACAAGGAAAAGATGAGAATCTATTTATAGGTCTACACCAAAGAGCTTCAAGCAGAGTAATAGGCTCCTCCAAGCTACAGCACTTCTGGGGGAGCTGCAAATGCAGTGATATATTCTCTGAACATAAGCAGTCCTTCAAGGGACATCAAGGAAAAAAGGCTACTCAGCTTACAATGCCTACTTTCCCTGAGCTGTCATTCTGGGGCACATGGTGTGAAAGAAAGAAGAAAGAAGGGAGCGAGGGAAAGAAGGTAGGAAGAAGGAAGATTAAGAAGAAAAGCAAGGGCAAATTTGCTTCTAATTCTCCATCTCAAGATGAGAGACTGAGCACTTTTTTTAAATTTGTTTTTGAAAAAGAGGTTTCACATTTTTTATGCTGATAGAGGACATTGAGGATGGGGCATCAGGAGCAGGTACAGTCAGAGAGAGGAACAGTTTGTAAATAAGGCAAAAGGTATTATACAGGACGTTAAACACAATTTTGTTTGTCTTTATCTTTTTAAAACCTCTGTTCATATATAAAACTAAAACATATATTTGGAAAATAAGGGCCATCTGGCAGAGTTCAATAATCTGGCTTGTGACAATGTTATGTGGCTTTCTCTCAAAGCAAACATAGATCTTTTATATTTATTTTAGAGTGTCTGGGCACCTAGAGTAAAGATGAGAATGAAAGAGACAGAAACAGACCAAGGTCAGAGTCCCACAATATTCTTCCTTGTTATTTCAAGTGTCATGTCCTGAGAAAATATAGGGTTTCTGTTTCTTAAATCTGAAGAAACAAGTAGGCTACAAGATGGGAGATAGAATGACACAGCATAAGGAGAAAAGTCCTTGCGGTGAGATGTCTCTGAATTCAGACCTGTGCAAGTCACCAATTTTTCTAGCCTTGCTTCTTTACTATATAATGGAGATAATGGTACCTACCCTCATACTGTTGTCATGGGGGCTAAACAATATACACAGATATATCTAGTCCAGTACCAGACATATTGTTGGCACCCAGTAAGCAGTACTGTTAATATGATTTAGGGATATGGACTAGGGACTTATTTATGCACTAAGGTCCTTAAGAAGAAAGGGGATGAAATTCAGCACCCTGTGGCCTCTACTGCCCATCTGAAATACATTATCATCACTTCCCAGTCTTAAATTATGTAAAACATATCCCTGTGGTGCAAATACTAAGCAAATGGTAATGATGTCACTTTGGCAAAGAATGTAAATACCAATGCAAATAGACAGTACTTGGAAAGGCAGCTGCTTTTATCTCCTCACTGCAGCAATCCTCTCCAGAAGATTTAGACATTGAAACCACAGTGGTAGAGGGCACCCACAGACCCTTCTCTCTACCTTTCCAGCAAGAGTAGCTTATTTTTTATTTTTTCCTTTTGAAGGAAGAAGAACCACTGTATATCTCAAAGGGAAACTGTATGTCACAATGGCCCTGTCTTCTAACAGACAAGATGGCATTGTACACACAGGCAAGTCAGAGAATGAACTACAGCACATATACAAGGTGTCTCATCTAAGTGACAGGTTGCCTACAGCACTGCATGCTGATTCTAGGCAACACCTTTGGGGAATAGTTGACAGCTGTAGTCTTGACAAGAAAAGAGGAAGACCTTCTTGAAAAAGCATGTGCATGCAAGCAACACACGCACACACAGACACGCTTTCACCTGCCTCACGCTTTCAGAGTGCCTCTAAAAAGAAGACAAATTAAAAATAGCCACTAGGGAACTAAATGACCATGGGGATTAGCAAGTTGCTTAAATATGTAAGTCTTTACTTTTCTGTTTATACACAATTATAGACCCTTGACTTGTCTACCACTGTTTGCTAGGATTTTTAGAATCTACCAAGATTATGCCCAGACCTCAAAACAGTAAGCATTAATAATATCAGTCCTCCAGCAAGAGTAAAGTGGGATGTAGCATCGGGAGTGGCCAACATGTGAGGCAAGTGTGGGCTCTCTGTCACCTTGTCAATACTAGCATGCCACAATGTTTTTCTTAGCTTGCTGGCCTGGATGTGCTAGATAAACACTTCTCATTATCTTTCCCATCAGAACTCCAGGGTCAGAAAACCACAACTCTCCAAGAGGTTAAGCAAATGCCATATGTTAAAGGAAAGAAGTAAGCAATAAAATAGCTTATTCTAATGTTTATTTTTCAAAGTACCAGAAAAAAAAGAAAAGTAGGAAAAAGAGAAAGACAAAGCATAGCCAGGGATTGGGGCAGAGATTATAGAAATAAATAGCCAAGAGATAAATGTATACAAATACAGACTACAGACCTTATGTGTTCATGAATAATGCAGGATTCACACTGCACTGATGTGTTTAGACAAGAAGGGCAACTGGAGCTTTTAAAGGACAAGGACCTCTGACAATTTCTTGAGGATTCTTCAGGGCTCTTTTCTTTTCTAATTACACACATGCGTATGCACATATGCATATAATACACACACACATATGAACGTATATACATATATACACACACATACTTTACATTGATACAATAAAGCTTAGGTTCTAAGGATTGAACAAAGCTATTAGATGAAATATTAGACAATTCTACTTATAACTCCACAGATGTTCTCTTTTATTAGGGAAGATGACCCAATGGTTTTCTGACTTTATTCCCTCCACCCGATCCCAAATCCAATGGCTCATTATTATAAGTATGCCTGACCAAATCTACCTGCCCATGCATTCCTGGTTCTTTCGGACATACTCTCCTAATTCATCTCTAAACATAGTGCATATTTTCTCTGCTCCCGCTGCTGTGAAGCCAGGTAATACTGATACAAGTCACAAGCCTCTCTATTTGATCCAGAATGCATGGTATATAACTAAACATACCTGGAATCTCTATGTCAATACCATTTGTCTAAAGGAACTGATTTTTCTCTTCCTGCAAGCCTATTTTTCCTTCTGATTAATTGATATTTGGTAATTATTATGATAGAGTTCTTGCTTCCCTGAAAATGAGTGAAAAATCTGTGTGTATATTTAATTCAATTTTTAAAATCTGCTTTGCAAAAGAATGTAAACACCTCCCATGTCAGTTATCATTTCAAAAGAAGGTAAACACCTCCCATGTCAGTTATCAAATCTACAATTTTCACAGAACCATTTCCTTTACTAGACGGCTCTTCTTATGGGCCTGATTCTGTCTGGTTTAATTCAACAATAGTGACACAATCCCTGGCCAAATTATTTCTGGGCAAAAGTGAAGAGGCAAATTAGGCAAGGGCCTCCACACCTGAACTTAGACTTCTCTCTTTGTTTCTTCGAGAAATCCTTAGTTCTGTAGTCATCAAACACATCCACACTCTTCGTGCTTAACAAGTATTTTCTGCATTGACCAGCAATAGAAATAATATAGATATTTACTGTTGATCTCTCCTCATACTGGGGAAAAAAACACCTCCATATGCAAGTACTTGCAAGTGAAGTGGAGCATCCCATTATTAGAATTATACTATATAATTTTTTTTTTTTTTTGAGACGAAGTCTCACTCTGTTGCCCAGGCTGTAGTGCAGTGGCACAATCTCCACTCACTGCAACCTCTGCCTCCCGAGTTCAAGTGATTCTCCTGCCTCAGCCTCCTAAGTAGCTGGAATTACAGGTGCGCGCCACCACGCCCGGCTACTTTTTGCATTTTTTAGTAGAGATGGGGTTTCACCATGTTGGCCAGGATGGTCGCGATCTCTTGACCTTGTGATCTGCCTGCCTCGACCTCCCAAAGTGCTGGGATTACAGGCGTGAGCCACCACGCCCAGCCTACTATATAAAATATTAAAAACAATGTAACCTTCTAAAAATAGTGCCACATAGATCTAAACTAAATATGGGAACCCTAATGTCTCATGCCTCATTAACTCTTTCAGGCTCAAAGTGTTCTAAAGAGCATCCTTTTATTGAATAATAACGGGCCTTTTGGCTTCTAAGCACAGATTCCATTTCTCCCAAATAAATCTGTACTGACCACAACTAATTCGTCCTTTAAAAACACCATCAGGGCAGGAATGGTGGCTCACATCTGTAATTCCAGCACTTTGGAAGGCTAAGATGAGAGGATGACTTGAGCCCAGAAGTTCAAGACCATCCTGGGCAACATAATGAGAGCTTGTTGCTACTAAAAATAAATATATAAAAAAATTAGTGGGGCATGGTGGCATGCACCTGCAGTCCAAGCTACTTGGGAGGCTGAGGCAGGAGGGTCACTTGAGCCCAGGAGTTCAAGGCTGCAGTGAGCTATGATTGCACCACTGCCCTCTGGCATGGGCAACAGAGCTAGACCCTGTGTCAATTAAAAAAAGAAAAAGTCACCATTCAGTGTATGTATTGCAACAGATGTTGTAGCCCTCATCCATCCCCTGCCGTCACTACAGTCATTTCTCACCTGAGCATTCTTAGCTGTCATCCACAAGATAAAGGTTCAGGATCTTTGTCTTCATGTTTTCTTACTCAGAATGCCTTCTTGTTTGCAAATGCAATGAGGTATCAAAGTATCATACCCTTTATTAAGCCTGACTAGCACTAAGTGCAATGAAATTATTTGCAACGTACATTTCTCTCAGCAGCTGATGTTCCCCATTGAATTTGTGGTGAACTGAAATTCCCTGACCTGCTTTGCATGGATTTCTATCAAAACAAACCTTTCCTAAACTAATTGTGCTTATTTATTTAATATGTTTATTTTAACATAAGAAGATAGACTCTAGGATCAGGAAGACTTAAAATTTTTTTTTTCCGTCACAGTATTTTCAAGCCCATGACCTTGAGAAATTAATTGAATATTCTTTATTTTCAGTTTTGCCATCTAGAAAAAAATTAGTAACTTCATGCCATAGGTTCTCTCAAAGAATTCAGAGACATAAAATGCCTGTCATAGAGAAGGTCTTCAAGATATCTGGGCTCCTTGTTTATTTCACTTCATGATTCCAGATCATTAAAAACTTTTTGGATCTGGTATCTGTGCCATCTGTAAATGCGGTCAAGCCTGTGTTTTCAGTGTCCTCCTGTAAACTGTGTAAATCACTAGATAATGGGTGAGCACTCAGGACAGAATTCAAGGGCTTCTGATCAAAATGCCACGAAAGCCACATGAAGGATTTAGAAAACTCCATGCATAAAATGTTGATTGGTTTACTTCCTTGTGAGTTTTTTTCATTACTGAACCAAAAAGGTAAACAGCAACCTAGAATGTGAGAAAGGTGATGTCACATAATATTGCTTAAAGTCATGTATCATATATATCCAATATTAGTTACCATGAGGTCTTTTTTATTTTAAGATGGGATCTTGCTGTGTTGCCCAGGCTGATCTTGAATTACTAGGCTCAAGTGATCCTCTAGCCTCCCAGAATGCTGGGATTACAGGCATGATGAGCCACTATAACTGGCCTTTCATGAAGTCTTAATTCACTAAAAAAGACCCTTTCTACAGTCACATATATATATATATATGTGTGTGTGTGTGTGTGTGTGTGTGTGTGTGTGTGTATGTGTGTATATATAGTTTATATATAAATAATACAGGTATGTTGATCACTTATTAATATGTATAGCTTAAATAAGTATATTAATATAGTTATTTATACATATAGATATGCGTAATTACACATATGCATATGTATGTGTATGTATATCATGATGCTGAAACCATTAGCAAGGATTTTTTTTGCAGCATTCCTTATACTAGTTGCCCAATGCCAGGAACTATACACATATATGTGTATGTATAATTTATATATAATAACTTTCAAGATATTCCAGGTCATCTTGCAAATACCCAATAAAATAATTCAACCGAACTCAAGTATGTAAGTAGAAAAAATATGTGTTCCAGCATTCTTAATACTATAATGAAAAATAGAATGTCCTTATTTTAAGAAATCTGCTCACTGAAATCCAAGTTGTTCAGAAAAATAAATGTTTCATTAAACCATAAATTGTAACGATGTGAGTTACAACATCCAGTAGGGGAAATGGTTTTTAGTTAGGACTGATTTTGAAATCTAGCAAACTCATTTTTCACCTTTCGCTGGACTAAAGGTCCAGTTAGATAAGATGGTATCTTATGTTCAGACTGATTTTGCCTTTTGACTGATTTTGAAATCTAACAAACTCATTTTTTACCTTTCACTGGATCTTTAGTCATATATAAACAATAAACAAAGAAAGATACCATCTTATCTACCTGGGCCTTTAGTCATATATAAACAATACTAAGCAATTCAGGGAACTACAAAGTTCAAAGAAAGAAAAACTGATATCATGAGAAATAAAACACAAATGAGCATACGGAAAATTGCACTGGTATAAAGAATATCATCAGCTGAATAAAATTACAAAATCACTCAGATGTGATAGTTTGATACAAAAGTGTAAAAAATAGATTCATTCAACAAACATTTATTGAGTACCAAGTAAGTACCAAGTACTGTGATAGGTATTGGAGTTCAAGAATAAACAAAGAAGCCATTCTTGGCATTGGGAAACTAGCACAAGAAATGCCGTTAAAAAAAAAAAAAAGTCCTTGCTAATGGTTTCAGTGTCATGATCTATCCACATATGACACATTTTGTTTTCCCAGGTATAGCCTTAATACTGTACCAAGGGATGGTGGTTTCCCTTTCTTTGCCACCAAACCACATTTCAGTCAAAGCTCCTTTAATCTTTTAAATAGTTTCCCACAGATACCCTTTTTCTTTTCTCTGATAGAATGGGACATTGATCTTGCATTTAGAACAATATAGAATAGAGAGTGCACTTTAAATACTTCAGGCCTTGAAAAGAATTATTCCCAAATGCCTATCACAGTTTACCTGAGGGAAAATGTACAAAACAGGCACTATTCACATATCCATTATGCTTTTGGTTGGACAGGAAATATGAAGAAGTTTTCCAATAGCGGTATCATCTTGTGGATGTCATCCTGAGCTTCATACACCAATTAACAATGCAGAGATTGCACCAGCAACTCATGAAGCCCTGGCCAACTGTAGTATTTTAAGACCAATCTGTAGGAAAAGTAAATACTTGCTGTAGAAAAATGTCCACCGCTTATTTAGTCTACTGATAGCATTTCCTGCAAGAGAGACTTGTGTATTTATTCGTGGATATTTGCATGTTTAATGACCAGTGAGTTCTGCTTTTATGAATAGCATTTCACAGACGTGTTTTTATTGAACACAGGGAACTGAAAAATTGTAATAATTAATTAGACACCTTGGGCAAAACCACAATCCTGTGTGTACTTGCCAAAGACATGAATTTTATATTTTAATCTGAATTGTTTGTTAATGTCTTCTTTAATTTTGTCAGTATGGCTATAATTTTATATTGTTATCCAGAAATATGGATATGGAACTAGAGGAATATATTTACTATCCTAGGTACAAAAGAAATTTAAAAATAAATACATAAACCAAACCTCTCTGGCCAGCCTTCCTTTTAAGCAAAATACGCCCTTGGGCATTTCAGGGAATATCCTAACTAGACAGAATCCTGCCATTAGTAAGAAAATCAGTTTCATACATAAGGACACCCATTAACAGAGTTGGTCAAGAGAGAATGCAATTCATGCAAGAGTAGTGGCACTGCTAGTACTCAACTGCAATGAGATCTTTACTCAAGCCATGACTACAATCCTGAGCTTACCTAAAAGCAACACGCATGAAATTATAACGTGGATAATAATTACTCAAAAAAGATAAAAATCTGTCCAGGAAAGGCTCTATATCACCAGTGGAATGAACTAGAAGACCACATCTCACACCTTTTCACGCTGTCCTCCTAATTGGAACACAGTTTTTCCTATTCATCTCATCACTCCGAATATCTCAAATCCCCTAAAACATCAGGTCTGCTTCTGCTCAGCAGTTTTTACTGCTGTTAAATGCTAATTGTTAATTTATTTCTCTTTCCAAAAGCTCTCCAAGAGCCTGAGCTTTTCTTCATTGAATCAGCTTGTCCTGAGGATACAGCTAAACCTGCCTTTGATCAGTGTTTAAATCTTCTAGATGCTCAGGGGGGTGTAGTTTAGTATTTATGAGAAAGTAATTATAAAGATAGAGAACAGGAATATTATAGCTGCCTCTAGCTCAAGAAATGACCAATCAGAATTTTCTGTCCCCTCTTCTGTCTTTATAGAGAAGAGATCATGCTAAGGAATGTAAAATTTGAAAGTCTGGGAATACTTTTAATTTAAAAGGGAATGGGGATTCCAAGTCCAGTAGAGTTTATTCTACTCATAATAAAGGATCTTTCAGAAACAGACTGTAACATAGATGGAAAACAGGAAAACATATCCTCTTTTATGTTTAAGCAGTTATGGGCAACATTTTCAAGCATACATTCTTGGGTAACCGTAAGAAAGCATTACCTGAAAACCAAGTAACTATATAACTTGGTCAAAAACAAAGTGAGTGCAGAGAAATAAACAGAACATCAATATTCAATGATTAGGGTATGAACCACAAGGAAGGGAAAGTAATACTTAGGCTGAAGCCAACGCAAATGGGAGTAATGAGGCAAGAAATTAAGAAATAAAAATTTAATATGAATATTATAAAATGTTCCCTGATGAACAATCACAAGAACATGCAAAAAATAGTGATAGAAATCCAATAATGCCCAGTGATTATTCAAAACTGACCCCAAAGAATGTTCCATAGGAATAAAAGAAGCAGAGGCACCCAAGCTCATCTCTAGTTCTTATTTCCTGGACTCATGTAAAGGAACATTCCCAGTAAATCCCATATTACTCGCCAACACTTCCTGTCTGACTGAAACATGACAAGAGCTGAAGAATGGCTCAAGGTTGGCGACTGTTATTGCTTCGTTCTAGAAGCTTGGTGATGATGCTAAAAGGGAAAGAAGTATTTTGGTGGCATTCCAACGACGGTGTTTTACAACACTCCTCACCACAGATAAAGTAATCGTCATAGCATTGGACATAAGAAAAAGCAATCCGAGATCTACTCCGTGTTGTTTCTGGGTCAGGACCTAGCATCCAAACTGTCCCTTCCTTCCTTCCCTAATTGCTTCTTCACATCTCATCTGCAGCGCCTGTGTTTGCCTTTGCATGCATCAAGGGCTTCTGTGCTGGTGATCTGACATGAAAGAAGATACTTTCTTTTTGAGATATAAATTTGTGTGTTTTTATTTTGTCATGCTCTTGAAAATGCTTGATCATTTAGTATACACAATGCAACTTGATTCTCTGTGGCATAAAACACTATATATTTTTGGAAATGTTACTGTCCAAAAGCCTCTTGAAAGAAGATACTTTTAAAATTGTGGATGAATTTAGTGCTCCTCCCTTTTTTTGCCTAAATAATCTCATTTCTCGCCCAGTCTAACTTGAATTGGGGCTATGAAAAACCTACACAGAGATTTTTCTCTGAAACATGTCATTAATATTTTATGCTCTTACATTGGTTTGAAATCCTTTTGCTTACATTCCCTGAACCACCATCAGTAAAACTTTCTGTGCATTCAGCCCACTCCCAATGTAGGTATTTTCATTCATTTTTAACACATAGACATTTATTATTATATTTATACACTAAATGTGTTATGAAACAGACTATAACAAAAATGTAAAAGAATACGATTAAAATAAATATAAATAGATGTTATAAAACTTTCATTCTACGCTGCCCTCCAGTGTGTGTATCCCACTTTGGAGCAACTTCTCTACATTATGAATTGTCATCATCTAGCAGAACAATACAATTCTGTTGCCGGGGCTTTTCCTTCCTGTCCTGAGTTGAGTTGTGTCTCTCCCAAAAGATATGATGAAATCCTAACCCCCCAGTACCTCGGAGTGTGACCTTATTTGGAAATAGGGTCACTACAGATGTAATCAGCTAAGATAAGGTCATACTGGAGTAGGATAGTAGGATAAGTCATCCAATATGACTTGCATCCTTATATGAAGAGGGGAAGACACACAGGCACTAAAGGTGAGAATGTCATGTGACAACAAGGCCGTGATCAAAGTGCTACAGCTGCGAACCAAAGAATGCCAAAGATTGCCAGCAAATCAAAAGAAGTTAGAAAGAGGCAAGGAAGAAACCTCCCCGAGAGCCTCCAGAGAGAGCTTGGCCCCACCAACACTTTTTTTTTTTTTTTTTTTTGAGAAGTAGCCTCGCTCTTGTCGCCCAGGCTGGAGTGCAGCAGCACAATCTCGGCTCACTGCAACCTCCACCTCCTGGGTTCAAGCAATTCTCCTGCCTCAGCCTCCTGAGTAGCTGGGATTACAGGCGCCCGCCACCATGCCCGGCTAATTTTTTGTACTTTTAGTAAACACAGGGTTTCACCATGTCAGCCAGGCTGGTCTCGAACTACTGACCTCAGGTGATCTGGCTGCCTCAGCCTCCCAAAGTGCTGGGATTACAGGCGTAAGCCACCGTGTCCCGCCCCACCAAAACTTTTATTTCAGACTTTTCACCTCCAGAGCCATGATATGATAACTTTGTATTGTTTTAAGCCTCTCAGTTTGTAATTCTTTGTTATGGCATTCCTAGGAAATGAATACACTTCCTAATACAGGAAAACTTCTAAATTCCCTCTAAACAATGGACTACTACACCCCCAGAATTCAATAGAGAGAGAGACAGAGAGAGAGAGAGAGAAAGAGAGAGAGAGAGAGAAAGAGAGAGAGAGAGGCAGGACAGATTACATGATGATAAAGTCCAGTGTAATAGAACAAGAGTTATCTGAGGAGTGGTGTCTGCATGGTAAAATTATCAATATGTAGGGCCAGTTATCAACTGGAATGCACCCAGATAATTGTATCAATTATTAAAATGTTAAAATACTTGCATAAATAGATGATGAATGCCACTGCTTCAAACATACCCTTACCACCGATCATCCTGTCCCTTCCCCCTCTTTCCACAATTCAACAACTAACAGGTCAATGCCAGGCTCAGCAGGGGACCTGAGTCATTTTCATTGGTCCCATTTCCTACTGGTTGTTGAATATTTTTAATATCATCTCAGACAAGATACCTAACAGAGATTGGGTTTCTTGTTGGCTAAACAGTCTCTACAGCTGAGACCTATAAGAGAAGTAATGAAATCCCTGTTCTATCTATGTACATTCTTTTATCTCAGTATCTGCACCAGATGTTCATTTTGAGTCAACAACGAGATACATTTACAAGGTGTTGGAAACAAGCGAATGTTTGCATGGTACTCTTACAATGTAGATTAACGTAATGTTTTTTCCAGCATTCTCAGTCATGTTCCTGTCTTGAAGACACTCAGGCTGGGTGATAAGAAGAAATAAGAATCATACCTTCCTCGCGATTCGGGAGTCCCAGCACCTAAGTAAGGTTAAGTAAGGCTAGAAATTTACACCTTACAAAGCAATGGATTCAGCCTGATTAATTTTGATGCCTAGTGATTTCGGAGTGCTATTTACATGTGACATCATCTGGAAATGTATTTCTTATTTAACCATCTCCCCAAAGGGCCATATCTCGCTCTGCTTTCTTTCCAGTAGCAAATAATAGTCCATATTAAGAAATAAAACTTTGTGTAGCATTGAATTATATTAAATAGATTGTTTTCTAAAGCATAACTTCCTTCTATTGTAGCTCATTCTGGCTAGGCTAACACAAGAAATAGAGCAACCAAGAATATACTCAGGCTTGCTTTCTTATATCCCTTTTTTATATTAAAGGAAAAGAAGATGAGGAAAATAATTAACCTGATTAGCAAAAACTACATAACTTTTGCCTGGCTTGAATAAAGAATCTGATGTTATTTATTGTAATATTTTTCTGCACTTTGGTACTTGTTTTGTCTGGTGATCAAATATCTTTGTGTGGAGTCAATTTCATTTTGATATTTTATTTCTCACTTTTCTCCTGGTGAGCTTTGGAAGGGTTGGTGGTTTCCCTTTCTTTGCCACCAAACCACATTTCTGTAAAGGCCCTTTTAACTTTTTTAATAGTTTCTCTACAGAGACCCCTTTTCTTTTTTCGAATAGGATGGAGCATTGGTCCTGCATTTATTTAGAACAACATATAGTACAAATCAAATACTATCAGTCCAGGAAAGAATTATTCCCAAACACGTGTCAAAGTTTACTTGAGGAAAAGACTAATAACTAAGTTATTAGTCTTTGAGGTTGCTGTGAAAACTTGTAAGCTTTCACTATTTTTACCAGGCATGTTTTAAGTCTTAATGGACTGAATAATGCCGTTACAATAATAATGGCTATTCTCCATCACAGCTCAACGGGAATCAACAGCACATTACAGGATAAAAGAAGTACAATGAGGGAAATTAGATACATTATCACCTGGGAATTGCATCATAACTCATGGGCTGCCAAGTTTCCAAGGGAAATCAGGCTGTAGTGGCAGTCACAGAAGATTTGGACAGACCATAGCATATACTAAGCAGGCATCCTGGCAAAAGCTTAGAATGCTTCCCTGTGCTGATGAGGAACAAACACTGGCCATTGTACACATTCAGTGCATATTCTTAATAATTTGCTCTCAACTGCGTTCTTAGTGATAACAGCTTCCATCATGCAAGACAAGAGACACACTTTTGATTTTGTTCTTCATCTAGCTTCCATCTGGTTCTCAGACCATTCCACAAGGCATCAAATCTTTCTGGAATATCTACAGGGCAGCCAGGAAAAGGGTTAAGAAAGATGCACAGAACCTTCCCTCAAAGTAATTAAAGACTCCTTTTCCTGGCACTCATACATGGTCAAAGAGTAGTTTATACAAATACGTCTGACTTTAGCCACAGCTTCTTCAGGAGAATACCATATGCAAGTTAAAAAGTTTCTAGAAAATTCATAAGCTTGGAGGACCAGTCTAACTCTCTAAGCCCTTCAGGTATACCATCCGAAGTCCTTTAAGTGTAATGGGCAATCAGAAAGGCAGGCAGTTCACTCTTAAAGTTGGCTGCATGATAGCTTTGAGAACTTGAGGCAAAGAGAGGTTAAGAATGGAGAAATGACATCTAAGTAACAGGTAAGACAGTGTAAAAGGAAATTCTCAAGACATACAAAGGACAAAACTGGTATTATGAGCCAAATTACTTCATTTCAACATTCATCTGTTGAAGTCCTAACCCCCTAAAGTCATAACACCCCTCAGAATGTGACTGTATTAGAAAACAGGGCCTTTAAAAAGGTGATTAAGTGAAAGTGAGCTCAGATGCATGAGCCTCAATCATGACTAGTATTCTTATGCGAAGAGGTGATTAGGACACACAGACAGAAGAAAGTCCACGTGAAGACAGAGAGATAAGATCATCATTTATAAACCAAAGAGAAAGGCCTCAGAGAAAACAATGCTCCATGACACCTTGATCTTGGACTTTTAGTTTCCACAATTGTAATAAATTTCTGTTGTTTAAGCCACTGGTACTTTTATATGGCAACCCTAGCAAACTAATACAAATGGCTTGACCAAAAGAAGACTGCTAGGGGAAAACAGAGAGAGAGAGAAAAAAAAATAAAGAAAGAGAGAAAGAGAGAGAGAAAGAGAGGTGAAATGAAACCTCATATGAAGACTGCATTAATCTGTGGTAAAATAAAATTAGGATCAGATATTGCTGGAGAACGAAAGCCTCCTACCAATAACGAGTAGTAACTTGCCAGGCGTGTGGGTGAACCTTGGAAGCGTATCTTCCAGCCCAGTCAAGGCTTCAGGTGACTGACTGCAGCCTGGGCCTATATCTTGACTACAATTTCGTAAGAGACCCTGAGCCCAGCTAAGCTGCTCCCGAATTTTTGACCCATAAAGCCTGAATGAGATAATAGGTGTTTATTGCTTTAATCTGCTAAGTTTTGGGGTAAGTTTTCATGAAGCAATAGATTACCAATACACCTGATAAAATCACAATGAACTCGTGGATTTTGAAGACCAATAACAAGGGGTAAACCTAAAATATAATAAAGTAACTAAAGGTATTATGAAGGTGGTAGAATATGGTGGTTAAAATTTTAAGCTCTGAAGTCACACTTAATTTGATTCCAATTCCAGCTCTGTCCATTTATTGATATGAGACCTGGAGTAACTTATTTAACGTTTTTGAGGCTCAGTTTCCATATGAGGAAATTAGGATAGTAGTAACAAAACCCACGAATAAGGAGGAAGAAATAAGGTCATTCTTAGGGTTTGGTGCATTGCTAACATTTGATAAATTGTGGCTGTCCTAATTAGGGAGGTGAAAGAACTCTGAAAACTAAATCAAAGTTATTTACCAAAATCAGCTATTTCCTGGAAGTAGAAGGAGTGGCCTCCACTATCCTTTCTCGAATGACCCTTCTTAAGGAGACAGCTCTTAATAAGGGTCAGTGAAAAAAGGTTCACCCTATCTGGAGACTAAAAAGGCTGTCAAGTTTAATGAAGCCAATAATGGGGAAAACTGGAATCTGTTCATCAACCAGTCGCCCATGTGGTGAGGCCTGGCTCTGCCCAAAGACCTAGTCCCAAAGTGTTAATGGAAGGTGTAGAAAAGAGTCAAACAAGATGCTATCTTGTAGACCCGATGAGATTGCAATTTGCCGACAACTGGGGCTTATCTCAAATGATGGACTAGGTGTCAGGGCTGAGTGGAAAAGTAGAAAGCTAGCATCTTGGAGACCTCAGAAAGCTGGCAGCAGGGGCTGTGAACAGCACCTCTCAAACTCTGTGCAGAGGAAATGAGGATAAGATCATGGTATTAATGAGTAGTCATTAAAAACAGCCAAGCAAACAAATAGCCTTGTATTAAAATAACTATATATACGCCTGAATTTCTGCCAAAGCAGCTAGCTTTACCTTTAAAGGCTTTTTATAGATGAGTATATTACAAAGAGAAAAACCATATTTAAATGGCATTTCCCTTAATTTAAAAACACAGAGTGCTGGATGTGGAACAAGGTGCACGATGTTGAGGGGAAGGGACATGAAAGTGGCATTATAATGAAGCACAAAAAGGAAGGGTTGTCAAAATGAGGAGACTTCAACAAGGATGCGTGCATTGTCTTCAGAGGGAATGAATATACAGTATAGTGTGGCTGTGATGTTTTGTTTTTTATCCCCCACCTATGGGCCAAATAAAATAAAATCAATGTATATTTATCACTCTGGAAAGGATTTAATCTGACAACGCATCCCAGCTCACAGAGAAACTCTGCAGCACTGCAAATGTCCCCAGAGAGAAAGAGAAGAACTTAGGGTCAACACATGCTCATTTCAATGATGGAATCACATCACACATTTTCATCCAGCCCGGTGGCTATTTCACACTGGAATACAACTGTCTTTTCAGGTTAAAACAAATACATTGTTCTTGAAGTTTCCACAGATTTAGAGTAATATCCCAGTCCCATTGACACCAGGATTTCAATAACATTTCACTCTGACCCCACTTTATTTATTAGGATTGTATGTTATCTGAACTGGGAACCACCTTAGGGATCTTTCAGTGTAAGTTTGCCTCACAGGACAGATGAGGACCCTGAGGGCAGGTGAGGTGAAGCCACTGGGATGGAATTATAAGGTTAGTTCATTACTTCTTCTATGGTAGCTAGCGGAATGTTTGTCACAAAAATATGCGGAAGGTATTAGGTGAAATTGGTTAAGTTAAAAATGGCAGAAGGAAGAGTTTTGAGGCCAGAGGAAAAAAAACTAATCCCTGAGGTTCTAGCCCTCATTCTGTCCTGAGTGTATTACTTTGGCAAAGTCATTTACTTTCTATGAACCTCAGTTCCTTATCTTGAAAATGTGTTTCTGGCTGAGATGACCTCTGTGATTCCTTCCATCTGTAAAATGTCAGGGTACAAATGCTGCTTACTTCATTTAGCTCTGTGTTTGTCAATAAGTTGCCAAAGATACGTTGGCTGTGGAATCTCTAGGTGCTAGAAAAATGTCCTGAGAACCAAGTAGCTAGGATTCTGAAAATGTATGAAATCCATAGTGAGAAAATTAAGGTTTGCACAAGACTTTTTATGTTAATTTCACCAGCAATTATGATAACAATAATGACTGGCATTTATCTGAGTATTTACGAATGCTAGGCATTAAGCTAATATACACATATTAGCTCATAAATAATCACTCTACATACCATATTAGCTCTTAAATCATCACATACTACATAAATGGGTAGTTTAAAAAATACCCATTTTACAGATGAAGAACATGACAGAGAGACTAGAAAAAGAAACTTGCCCAAGGTTATATAGCTGACAAGTAGCAGAGCCAGAAGTCAATCACAGACAGCGGTCTAGAGATGCCAATAGCACTGCTGTGCTTCTGGCAGGCTGCAGGATTCCGAATCTTCAGGATGTTCCTACAGGTATGTGTTTGGAGAGTTACAGATGCTTTAGGGACAGAGTCTCATATACATGTTTGCCTTTAGCACCAAGCAAAGGCCTGTGTTAAATAAATGTTACTGAAGGCACGGTGTTAACAGGTGTTAAAGTAAATTAAAATGGAGACCTTGAAGAATGCTTCAATGGTGCAAGAATTCCTGAGCAGACAGAGCCAGTTAGGCCTCACAAGTGGCCTTAGCCATTCTTGAATTGCAAACATCAGCAGAACTTAACTTGAGCTGTTTCTTGTAAATGCCTATAACAATGACACACAGAACTTAAGCTCAACCAATCACTTATAATTACATAACTAGGAATTTCCCAGCAAAGACAGCTTTATAACTGTAATCAATCAAATATTTTATTTGTATTAGTTCTGCATTCTCTTTATAAAAGCTTAGTTCTCCATACTTCTTCATTGGAATCCCCATACCACTTCTGGTTTGGAGCTGCCCAAATTCATGAACCTCTGTTTGCTCAAATGAACTCTTTAAAATTTTACTGTGCTTCCATTTACCTTTTTAACACAGGTCACTTTTTACTGCTGCTCACTAACATACAGGGATCCCAAAAGGCGATGGGTGGAAATGTAGAGATTTCCTTACACTACAACCTCTTAGACCAAGCCTCTCTTTTCTGGACAGCTTTAAATGCAAAATGCCTACAGAATGAGGGATCTGATTAGCAGCCATGCATTTGAGAACTCTGACACTCATCCTGCTGCTGAATGAACTGTCCCGTAATGGGGCCGGGAGACACACACCTACTATCTCTAGGCATTTTCATTCCACACCACCAATCTCTATGACTAAATGCAGTATATCCCATTCTCCTTTCATTGCACCATACTGCTCAGCTAGCACGTTTCCCTTGCTTGTGTAGTTCTTGAGTAGGAATTTAAAAGGGTTATGTGAGATAATAATTGTAAAAAGACTTTGTAAACCTTAACGTATGAAGCAAACGTTAAAAGGTGCCATTGTTGTTGCTGCTGATGCCACTACTGCTATTATTACCACCACCATTACTATTCTCTTACTATGTTATTACTACTGGAGCATAAATCTCAAAGTGTAGAGATTTCCCCAGGGCAGCTATACTTTTAAAGGCCTAAGGCAGAGATTGGGAAGCCAAATCTAGACCTCTTTGCCTTTTGTAAATAATGTTATACTGGATACAGTGCTGCCCACTTCTTTACTTATTGTCTGTGGTTGCTTCTCAGTTATAAATGCAGAATTGACTAGTGGCAATGGAGATCTTTCTGGTGTGAAAACCAAAAATATTTATTATCTGGCCCTTTACCCCCTCCCCACACACACACACACACACACACACACACACACACACACACACACACAAATTTCCCAACTTCTGACCTCAGTTGATCACAAGTAGGTGGCTTTTACCTCAGTCTTTGACATGATGCCTAAAAAATAGTAAATTATTTCACAAGAGATGTGCAGTGTTGTGGAGGAGAAATATCAAGAAGCAGAGAAGGCATTCCCCATTCCCATTAACTCCAATGTTCTAGTCATGCCCTTTGACCTATCCAGACCTCACTTCCTGCACAAGGCAGAAAGAGTGGCCAGACAAGATGTTAGATTAGAATCACAAGGTATCCTAGTAAGTCCTTTCTTATTTGAAAAGTCTGCCTTCCTTCATGATTTTTAGTTTCTTGCTGATAACACTATTAGATCAAGTAGCTGGTATTTTGACCTGTCAGTAACTAAGAAGACTTTCCAAAGAAGATCTAGACAAGAGCTGACCAAAAAATTCCTAAATCCATCTTTATACTGCTTGTAAAGGGCATTCCCTAAAGCCCCAAGCATGGAAGAGGCAGGGTAGTGCAGTAGGAAGGCATGAGCTTTGGGGATGTGGATTCCTACATTGCAACATATAAGCTGTGTGTTGTTGGGTAAGTTACTTAACCTCCCTGAGCTATAGTTTCCTGTTGATATGGTTTGGATGTTTGTCCCCTCCAAATTTCATGTTGAAATGTGATCCCCAACATTGGAGGTGGGGCTTGGAGGGAAGTGTTTGGATCATGAGGGCAGATCCCTCATGAATGGCTTGGTGGTCTGTGTGGTCTGTTTTCACACTGCTATAAAGAACTACCTGAGACTGGGTAATTTATAAAGAAATGAGGTATAATTGACTTACAGTTCCATATGGCTGGGGAAGCCTCAACTTACAATTATGGCAGAAGGTGAGGGAGAACCAAGGCATATCTTACATGGCAGCAGGAGAGTGAGAGAGAGGGGAAGGGTCACACTCTTAAACAATCAAACCTCCTGAGAACTCACCATCATGAGAACAGGATGGGGGAAACTGCCCTCATGATCCAATCACCTCCCACTAGGTCCCTCCCTCTGCACATGGGGATTGTGATTCAAGATGAGATTTGGGTGGGGACACAGAGCCAAACCATACCATGACCTCCTTGAAATACTGAGTTGTCACTCTGTAGTTACCCTGAGATCTGATTGTTAAAAAAGAGCCTGACGACTCCTCCCTTATCTCTCTTGCTTCCTCTCTTGCCATGTGACATACCTCCCCTTTCTTTACCTTTCACCACGAGTAAAAGCTTCCTGGGGTCTCACCAGAAGCCAAGCAGATGCTGGTGCCATGCTTGTACAGTCTGCAAAACCATGAGCCCAATAAACCTCTTTTTCTAATAAATTACCCAGCCTCCGGTATTCCTTTATAGCAACATAAATGGACTAACACACCAGGGCATAGAGATATCTATCTTGTAAGAATTCTTGTATGGATTACAAACACTGTAATATATGTAAAGCACCTGGCACATGACAAGGGCTTAATAAATGGTAACTGCTACCATTATTATTACAACCCACAGGATGTGAGGTGTTAGACTGAAACACAAAGGAGCCTCAAGAGTAGAGAGAAACACCCATGCAGGCTGACATTTGAAATGTTTGATTGTCAGAAGAAAAGGAGTGTTTTCTTCCCTCCCTTCAGCAAATATTTCTGGAAGAAAAGAGCTCATAGCCATAAACCCGGGAGACTGAATATTATTCACCTACTTATTTCGATATTCCCCTAATCGGGACTGGATTCCCTCTTCTCCTTCCCTCTTCAGAACACATCTCAGTTCCCCTATTTCAACTTCAAGTCCACAAATGCATCTCTTAAACATACACATATATTAATAGCTAATTCCAAAACCTCAAATGAGGAGTCACGTAGTTGTCATATATGCGCGCGCACACACACACACACATACACACACACACCCCACAAATACATACACACACACACTTGGATATTAATCTCATATTATCTTCTGTAAGCCCAAATGATTTGTTTGAACACTGCCTTAGAGAATCAGGCACTGTCACCTCCAAGGGATGATGTGCAAGGGTTTGATTTGTAGCTAATAGAAAAATCTATTTCTTTCAGTTTCACTTCTGTCACACAAGGACCATTGTGTTCCCTACAGTAGATTCCTTCTCCTTTTGCAATAACTACTGAGATGACAGGTCTCAGGCAATAATACGAGCAGCCCAGGTTGAGTGGCACCTATTAGTTTTATGACCACTGGTTCAGAATGGCCTCCACAACCCATCTTAATGAAGAAGAGTAAGACAGCTGCCGATGAAATCAAATTTCTCCTCTTCCTTCCTTTCCATCTTAAAGTCCATCAAACTTTCATCTTCAGCAACAAAACAGCTGCCAGGGCAAACATTCAGCCACAGTCAATCACAGCAGATAGTCCACATGATTGTCTTTTGGAGAGTGAGCTGGGAACCTGGGCTTTGTTGCAATGACGACGCCAACTTACAGAGAGGAAAGGAATGAGCAGATTTGCCATCTTTCTCTGAATAAAACAATGCAACAAAACTATATAGCATATTTAACGTTATATAGGAGAAATAAAAATCCTCTGAAAAGTTAGAAGTATTATATATATGAAATTGGTAATTATGTCCCTACAACTAGTAGTAGCAATGCGCTTGTGGAGCAAAGGCAAGAGGAAATTTCCTCAATAATGCAGTATAGGCGTGTGGCCTCATTCTCAGCTGATCTGAAGTAATGCTCTTCTTTATAATCCCTGCTCTGGCAAAGTCCGTATTTCCCAAATCTTTATTTTCTGTGAAGGTCCAACTCAGTTATCACTTTATGGTAAATTGTTGGCAAACACAGCAAGAAACCCTCCCATCCTTACACGCTCACCCTTTTGTAATATGATGTTGCTATTCCTCCCACTAAGACACATCATCTATTTCCCTGCCCATTGAATCTAGCCTGATTCTGAGACTTGCTTTGACCAATAGAATACAGCGAAAGCGTTCTTGTATGGTTTCCAAGCTCTCAAGAGTTGCTGCTCCTGTTATATCCCTCTCTGGGAGGCAGCCCTGAGACCATCAAGTGAAGGAGTCAACATTAGCCAAGATGAGAGGTCACGTGGCACAGAGATATCACCTGAGGCTCCTCAGCCTAATAACCAGAACCAACTGGCAGATATGTGTGTGAGACCATATTAGACCATTATCATCCCCCGTCTATCGGCCAGATAACTGGAGCTATATGAGGGACCTCATGTGAGATCATCTAAGCTACCCAGCTGAGTCAAGTCTAAACTGCTGACCCACCGAATCACAAGCAAATAACATGCCCATTTTAAACACAACTTTTTAGTGTAGTTTGTTTTGTAGCAATAGCTAACTAAACTATACTTCACCTATGAGGATTTCCCCAGTGTCTGCTAGAAAGCACACTGTGCAATTAGAGAAACAAGTTTAAATCTTTGTTCTATCACTTAGTAACTTTTGACCTAGGGCAGATTACATTTGAATGTCATTGAGGATGAAATGCTAAAAATCCACCTGCTGGGGGGATCATATGAGACAACACACGTAAGCACTTCAACATATTGCTTGGCATGTAGGGGACACTCTTTTTTTGATACTTGTAGCTTTCCACCTCTTTATTACTTGGGTGACTTAAGCTGTTAGATTTTCCAACGCAGGAACTTTATTGATCTTTGTGTCACTTGTAATATACTGCACAATGTCTTACACATGGCTGACATTCAGTGCATACATGCTGAATGGATGCTCAAATATCCTGCAATATATAGCTTGGCTTCATGCTGTCATATTTCTTGGGATTTCTGGAAGTGGTATACAAATAGGATTGCGGGAAAATAGATCCTGTAACCCTGGTTAAGTCCCCATACTTCATGAATCCTCCATCTAGGTCTCTTTTGAAAGGAGAAAATTGTCTGTCACACCCAAGATTCCTTGCAGCCCTAAAACTTATAATCATGACACTGGTTATCATTTACTGAACACTCATTAATATGCCTGATTCTTTACTAAGTTTTTGGGTATGTAAAAATGTTTAATCACAACAACTGCGCCATATAGGTTTTATAATGGCCATTTTCATAACAGGAAGCTTAAATCTGGGGGCAGGGGTCCGCAAACTAGGTGGTCTTGTCTTTGCAAATAAAGTTTCATTGTGATATAGTCACACTCATTTGTTTGCATATTGTCTGTGGCTGCATTGACATTACAGTGGTAGATGTTGAGTAGTTGTTGAGGCAGAGACTCTATTGCTTGCAAAGCTGAAAATGTTTACTCTCTGTTCCTTTAGAGGAAAAGCCTGCTAACCTCTGGGTGACCTACTGAGAGAGTGATCAGTGACACTCAGATATGTGGAGTTAAAAGCTCACATTTGGTCCTCTACATGGCTGTAATTCTTTTATCATGATCACTATTTACAAGAGAAAAAAAGGGTCAAGGCTGAGAAGTTGACGCTTAAATCTTATAGGACGGTGCTGTATCTTTTCAAAACGTAAAACTGGTTTTGTACATCCCTGGCTTAAAAAGATAAAACAAAAGCAAATAAATAAATAAGCCTCTTTCTTCACTGTTTCCAGTGCCCTCCAAATCAAGATAAAAATGTTTAATGTGGCCTAGCAGTTCCTGCGCGATCTGGCATCACTAGCATAGCACGTTTAGCCTCATCACTCAAAGGTCCTTCTGCCTTCTTTATTCCAGCACCCTGGCCTTCTCCCAGCCACTCATATTCACCACTACAGACTTGCCTTTGCTTTATCCTATTTAAGCAGCATCCTCCCTTCTTCCTCTGATGGTCACCTACTCAGAACTAAGAACTCTTCTTTAGCGTAGCACCTCCTCAAGGAAATCCTCCTGCCATTTCTTTCAGAAATTCAGGTTCTCATAACCTTCTAGAACTCTCCCCTGTTCTAGAATATTTTTTAAACTCATTTTATTTATTCATCCAACATTAGATGATTACCTGTTTGTTACAACCCCAGTGATTATGCTAGAAGAAAAAAACAGATGTAGTCTCTGATGAGATTACATTGCTTCTTATTGTCTCACTTGCTTAATCATTTAATCATCACACCTTATCTTTCAAATAGCAGCTCACAGGCAGGTATGTGGTCAGAAAAAATGTTAAGACCTCTGAAAGAGCAGCTGAAGAAATGTCAACTGCAGAACCGTGGTCTCCCTATTCATGTATCTGGTTAAGAACGCTCGATCATCTGGCCTTCTGTAGCTAGAAGCCATGGAGCCACACTTGGCACTAATTTAAAAATAAGCAGTGAAAAGATTTGCTTTCGACACAAATTTGAATGACTGGAATTATATCTTTATTATCTGAAGTGGGTGCTTGTGACTTGTCTACCTATTCTGGCATCAGGAAGAAATACCACAGAAATTAGCCTCTGGCTGGTCACGTCAATATAAGCCAGTTATAGCCCATCTTTAGAATATCTGATGGATATAAAATCAATCTGCTCATAGAAATAAATTTCAGATTTGTTATGCATAATGCAAAATTACCTGGTGCTTCAGAAATAAAGGATTCAGGACTGAGAAATGAGGAACTTAAATAAAAGAAGCCTGTTAAAAAAATAGACAGAAATGAAGACAAACATCTCTGAACTGATAAACTACATTGACTGGGAAATGTAATTGAATTTACAAAGAAAAGTGATAATTAAATGGCCATCTTTTTAGAAACAATACTCTCCTACAAAGGGGCATAATGGGGAACATAAAACAGCACTTTAAAAGTTGTGAAGCACTATATAAATGAGAGGCATTATATTTATTTTTCTCTCCATTACTGGTTTTAATCCTGATCACTAGTAATTTGAAATGTCCCTTTGGCTTCTTCCTCACAGTACTAGTTTGCTACCCAATCACACCTGTGCAAATTCTGAGCCCCACTTGGAAATGTTCCTTCTATACATCTCCATCTATCTAGCCTCAATGCCACCACTCTGTCCTTAACTTTCCCTTTGATGATTTACAAAGTTTGCTAATGAGTCCTTCCAAATTCAGTCTCTTGTCATTCCAATTCAGCCTACATGGCACTGCCAGAATATTTTTTAAACTCATTTTATTCATTCAACATTAGATGATTACCTGTTTGTTACAATCCCAGTGATTATGATAGAAGAAAAAAACAGATATAGTCTCTGATGAGATAAAATATAGGTTGCCAGATAAAATATAGAATGCCCAGTTAAATTTGAATTTCAAATAAACAACAAAATTTTTAAATTATAAGTATATTCCAAATATTGCATGGGACATACCTGTACTTTTAAAAAGTCAGTTACTTATCTGAATACAAATTTAATTGGCTGTCTTGCATTTTTATTTTCTAAATCTAACAACCCTGTCCCAGTGCAATCTACTTAGGAAATGGATATTAATCAAATAATCTCACAACCAAATGTATAAAAAGGAATTGTGAAATGAGCAACAGGGGAGAGTTCTAGAAGGTTATGAGAACCTATGTTCTGGGAATTTAAATTTCTCAAAGAAATGGCAGGAGGATTTCCTTGAGGAGGCGCTATGCTAAAGAAGAGTTCTTAGTTCTGAGTAGGTGACCATCAGAGGAAGAAGGGAGGATGCTGCTTAAATAGGATAAGCAAAGGCAAGTCTGTAGTGGTGAATATGAGTGGCTGGGAGAAGGCCAGGGCGCTGGAATAAAGAAGGCAGAAGGACCTTTGAGTGATGAGGCTAAACGTGCTATGCTAGTGATGCCAGATCACGCAGGAACTGCTAGGCCACATTAAACATTTTTATCTTGATTTGGAGGGCACTGGAAACAGTGAAGAAAGAGGCTTATTTATTTATTTGCTTTTATCTTTTTAAGCCAGGGATGTACAAAACCAGTTTTACATTTTGAAAAGATACAGCACCGTCCTATAAGATTTAAGTGTCAACTTCTCAGCCTTGACCCTTTCTTTCTCTTGTAAATAGTGATCATGACAAAAGAATTACAGGGCAATTGAAAGGGACAAGTCATATCATATTTACATTACTGATCTGCAAACTGTAAATGCCAAAGATGTCCATTATAATTATAGTTGTTACTCAATGTCCTCCATCAAAGAGCCCCAAACTCCTTCCCCAGCCCTTCTCACAACAGAGCTCTACAAGCCCATAACTCAGCAAATGGAGTCACTGATTCTGGAACATCTATTTTTTTTTTCCCAAGTATATTTCACCCCATCTCCTGCATGCCTGTGGAAATAATTCTTCAAAACATGATATAAAGTTTATTTCTGCTATGAAGCACTTTTTAATGACCTAATTGGTTGTGACATCTTCCCCTCTAAATCTCCACGGTAGTTTCTACTTATCTCATGATGTTTGTCACACTACAACGTGCATTAAAATACTGTATGTTCTTACCTTTTCAACCCACTCACTCTATTTTTTCATTAATGAGTGCCATTAAGCACCTTTTGTAAAAGAAGAACTATGTCAGCCAATCAAAATATAGAAATAAATGACTCATTCCTTACCCTTAAGAAAGGCACAGCCTAATGAGGAAAACAATCACCATCAATAAATAACAGCAACGCAATGTTACATGTTTAATAAAATGAGAGTGAGCTCTTCCACCAAGGTGTGAACCTCTTGTAGGCAAGGCCCAAATCTTACTTATGTTTAAGAGTCTGACACCCAGGACAGTGCCTGGAAAACAGTAGAAGACTGAATATATGTTTAATAATTTTTGTTATTCAATGAGAAAACTGCTATAGAGATAAAAGAAAACACAGAAGGCTGAGAAACTCACTGTGCAGTGGGAGATAGGGAAAACTTTGCAGACCAGATATTATGGAGTGAGCTGTAATGTGAAAAATTAGTAGCAGTCTGCCAAATAGGAGAGATTCTCAATCAAGGGAAAAGTACAAACTAAAACTGTGATGTTTTTAAAGGGCCTACGGAGTACTGAGGTTAAAATGCTAGGTGGGAGCCCATATTTGTGAAGCATCTATGCCATTTATTCGTCCATTCCTTTATTCAGCAAGGTTTATGAAAACTCAGTCTTTGCTAGTCATTGCCTTAGGTACTGGGAGTCCAACCATGAACAAGATCAGCAAGGTCTCTGCTCTCAGAGCTTTCATTCTAGTGGGTTAATGGAAGCCAAACACACATAAGAAACTGTAACAGAGATATTCAAGCTACAGTGAAAACAAAACAAGGTGGTATGCTGGAGAGACACTTGAAAGAGTGCTTTTTATTTTTATTTATTTTTATTTTTTCATATAATCTTGATCCTTCTAAAAAAAAAAGTGCTTTTTAGACTGGGTCATTAAGGAAGGGCTCTTGAGGGGATAACATTGAAGTTGAAGCCTGATGTATAAGAAGAAGGAGTGGCCATACAGCAATCTGGATCAAAACATCCCAGAGAAAAGGAACCGATCAAATAAAGGCACTATGAGAGTAGCAAGATTGATATATTCAAGGGGGGAAGAAAGGAAACAGAAAAAGATGAAGGCCAAAGTAGTCAAATATGTTAGGAGGGGAAGTTGGAGATACACAGGGCCAGATCATAAAGAGAAGGGGCCAGCCTTTGTTCTGAGTACAGAGGAAATGACATGAAGAGCCCATGGAAGAGCGGCATGATCAGACTGGTGTTTCAGATGGATGGCTCCAGTGGTGAGGGAACATGGACAGGAGGGAAAAACAGAAGCTAAGGAAGGTCTGTTAAGGGAGGTTGTCACAACTGTTTAGGTGATATGGTTGAAAATGCAATAGAGATGGAAAGGATAGATCTAAGTATCATTTTAATGAATTGTAACCACACTGTAAGCCTTTGGGGACAAAGCTCATGTTTCACATTCCAGTTTAGAGCATGGACCAGTGCCTTGCATTGCTCATCATAAGTACTCCATAATAAAGTATGAATTCCAATGCATTTCTTTTGCAAACACTCCTCTCTGCTATTTACCTATCCTTCTTATACTGAAGAACCCAGAAATTCTGTACAAGATTCTAGGTCATACAGGGTGATGTAATAGAAGCTGGGTAGCAGTTTTTGCTCTGTCACTTAATACTTGGATGACTCTGATCAAGTCATTTATGCTTCTTTGGTTTTGATTACATCAGCTTAAAAAAATGGAACAAATAACAATCGTACCACTTGTCCTCCTACCACACAAGGCTGTGCTGTGGATCAAATAAATACCGTGAATTTTCTCTGTAACACTGTAAAGCATTCTATAAATAGCAGTAATATTAGAGGATATACCCCAACTACATCGACCACAAAGGGAAACTGGCCAAAATTTTGATACTGATTTCACGAGTTGTATCTAATATTGAATGAGTTGATAACATACCCTTTCCTATGTAATAATTACCCAAGTTACACACTACGTTATTTACCAAGTCATTGATTTAAAATACAGAACACCTAATGTGTGCAAGAAAATATGCTAGGTATCTAGGGGAAATAAAGATAAAATAATCACAGAAAAACCAAGCGTCCTCCCTTTTAGTGTCATGCTCCTAAACTGCAGCACGACCCTCAGATACTTCCTCTTTATGGTCAGATTGTACACTTTTCTTTTTATGACAAACCATCTTCAGTCAAGAGCTCCTTAGGTAGTTAATGGTGTCTTGTGATGATCCTTAAAACTCTCCTCTCATTTTACTCTTGATTAAAAAGAAAGAAAGCGCAGGATCTAAGCCCTTGACTGATTTACACTTCAATTTAATTTCTCTCTTTCTCTTTCCTCTTTCTTTTCACTGGATAAAACCTTCCATGTAATTAGGCTCAAAAGCTCTCATCAAACAGTTTGATTGAACTGCAGCATGCTGAATTTCCCCTCTAGGCTGCTGGGGCAGAGAGAAAGCAGGAGACCCTGTGAGGGGGTGGCATGCCTGACACGGAGTGGGAGCTGCACTCTGGATGGTAATTACAGGAAACAGTGCGAGTGTTTGGAGTATCTTGGTTGTCATGCCGCTCTCTGCTCCTTCTGTGCTCATTTGTTACTCAAGTTGTGCCGGAGACAATCCCAGTCTCCCAGTCCACAGCAAAACAGATGACACCTGGAAAGCTTGAGTGCTAACATTGTGATGCAGTAGAAAGAGACTAAACAGAGAACCTGAAAGCTTGCACGTTGCCCTCACCTTGCCTCCAATTTGAAAAGTGTGATTTGGGAAAAGTATTCACAAACTTCTGGTCTATTAGTTTTTTTCACATGAAAAATAACTTGATTGAAAAGGGCCTCTAAAGACCTCTTGCAGGTTTCGCATTTGATGATTCCACAAATGCAAAGCAGATTTTAAGTCCACAGAAAGTCCTTCATCAGAACATTATCTTAGGGGCATGATCATTCCTCAGGGCCTGGGGAACTTGGTGATGATGTTGTGGATCTATTTCTCTGGGACCAATATCAAGTTACTTTGTGAAGGCAAATAAAAGGAACTATCTCAGGATTTTCTGAAAGAGAGTTCTTAATAATAATTAGTTTAACCAGTCTTTAATAGCTAACAGTTGATGAGGTTACCAATACATACACATCAAATGGCCCCCTGGCATGGAAAAAACAAGAAACATGAAAACATGAGTCATCCCAAAGAAGGGGGTTGTCTATATAAGGCCAACACTCTGGGTTTACCTTCCTATTTCACATAAAAGCTGTCCTCTCCACATGTTGACATGAGCCTGTGACAACACTGCACTGATAAACGATGCCAGAGCAGTAAGAAGCAGGTACTGAAACCTCCCTACATCTGTAATGCATGGCAGACTTAGTTCTCATGTCTGATCTTTACATTCTAAGCTAGGAACTAATTGGGCTGCTATGAAGGTTTTCTGTTACATCATTTATTCTGTCTCACACATTTACCTACGTGTGAAAGCAAACACACACATATTCACTCAAGTTGGAAACCCACTGCCCTTCTTGACATATTCATGAGTTTCACCCTCATATTTAAAGAATTACTACCATATGTATGAAGGTCCAAGAGTAAAAGTAGATTCAAAGTGATCTAATAAGATCTGATAAGGGTGAAGAAGTACTTTAGAAATCACTGGAATTTGCCTTTTGGCATTAATGAAAAATGAATGCCACACTTGTGAAGGCAAAGCTGGCAGGCCACCCCACAATCATTGCTCACAATTCCCCTTCTTTCAGGTGAGAGAATTAAAATCAGGAAAGTGTGGTTGCTTGCCTAAAATCGTAAGTTGGGAAGAAAGCATCATAATTACTGGAAAAGAAACTTCCTGAAAAAACAGATTCTTAGCGTGAATTAAACATGAGGAGAATGAGGCACCAATGGGCTTCCTTGTCAAAGGAGAGGGGATCCCTCACTCTTGGGTCCTTGACTGAAGATGTAACCATTCATTGCCAGCAGATTCTTTGGAACTGGTGTGAGTTTCCAAAGGCTGTTTTGAAAAGCCTCTCCTATAATGTAATAGAATTTGTGAATCTAGGGAAGCGTTCTGATTAGTTGCTTTCAGTATCTGGGAACAGTTCTACATTTGCACAGATTACCTGACCTAAGAGTTCAACAGATGCTATGTGCTAACTGCTTAGTAAGTGGAAGAACTTGAGTGAGTTGCTTAACCCTCTGGGGCTCAGTTTCTGTTCCCGTAAATTCATGTTAACAATAGTGCCTACCTTGAAGGATGGTCAGTAAAGATTAAATGCAGTAAACTAAAGTATTTGTTAGAATACCTGACATGAGGTGGGTGTTTACTGTTAACTGTCAGTTTAGAAAATATTCAATCTTCATAATTTATCCTGTATCTAGGTAGACCCTAAAAGGTCCCTTTAAAAATGGCCCAGTATTCCATTTAAGAATACCACTTTGAAATTTTTTCCCACCATTCAGGTAATATTTCAAAAATACTGAAATCTTAAGAGTATTTATGAAATATTATACTGTTTTCAGTATACCGTTTTCAGTATAATTTCCGTATATACTTATAGGTAATATAAGGCACAATCAGGTTGGGTATTTAAGCCTGGTATTTGAAACTGTCCTGTTCAAACTGCTTAAATGCCCAACTTGATTGTGCCTTATATTACCTATAAGACCTTAGGCAACTGACTCAAATTTTCCATGCCTCCGAGTCTGCCTCTTTAAAGTGGGAAAACGGGCTGGGCATGGTGGCTATGCTGGTAATCCCAGCACTTTGAGACGTCAAGGTGGGAGGATCACTTGAGCCCAACAGTTTGAGACTAGTCTGGACAATACCGCAAGACCCCATCTCTGCTGAAATAAATAACTAAAACTTAAAAAATGGGAAAACAACTCTACCTACTTCATGGGAGAATTAAATGAACTATAATGTTTATAGAAATGTCAGGCATATTGAAAGGCAAAAATGTCAGGCATAATAAAAAGGGATCGATTGCTATAACAAAAACCAAAGTAGATGTTATTGTCATTCTTATGAAAATAGAGGTTTCCTATCATCTTGTGCTTAATTTATCTAAGAAGTTTGTTTTAAGAAAAGAGAACATTCAAAGGTGCCCATTCCATTATGCAGAGATATTGATTCATGAAAAAATATATAATAATTGGCTCCTGGAAAAAATACACAATAAAACTTTGGCTATCCAAATCACAGGATCCTCTCTCTGCCCAAATTATTCATGAGACCAAATTCTCCCCACAGCTGAGCTTTAACCCTTTAATCATCTTTTCAAACTTTTAAATGTATCAGAATGTGGCTAGAATGGACCCAAAGAGTCCGAAGAGGTTTTGCTTTATCTGTGATCCAGTTGTTTTCTTATAAGAGACTTTCAGCTTTTATTAAAACCAGGGTTTCAAAGCAATTGGAGTTCCTCTATTAGTTATCAATTGTAAAGAAGCCACAATGCTTTTGCTGCCTATCACCACTTGTTCACGATAAATCTGGGATTTTAGGCCAGGAAATTAAATGACCCATAGACGCATTTTTAAAATTTTCAACCAGCGTGGTGGCTATATATATATATATATATTTTTTTTTTTTTTTTTTCTGGAACCACCAGAGCAAAACCCAGCCTGGGGAATCTCTATAGTTCCTCTTGCCACAACATCCCTGAATATGTCTGCTATGCTTATGCATTTCTTCAGGTCTTGCATGTTCTTCATTAAATGAGTTGACTGTGCTGCAACCTCAAATTTTTGAAAATGCTCGTGTCACTTTGGTGTTTGGGATGATTATTTCTCCTACTTGTTTGAGTCTCTGCAGATAACCAGACTCTGCCTGTCTCCTCCTCCTTTCCCTTCTATGACACCACAAATGACAAAGGTGCAAAGCAAATAGATGTTAAGTAAAACACCAACGTGGGTTCAGTTTAATACCGTGCTCTATCAACCCGCTCTACTGCCTAGCAACCATGGTGGCTCACCCTGAGTTCATTTTCATTTAAATGTGCCACACAGAAAAGCAGCCTAAATATATATCGTCAGTTCTGAAGCATATAATCTGTAAACTACAGGAACAGGCAGATCATTTCCATTAGTTTCTTATGTAGCAAAAACCACAATTTTCACCCAAAGAGTGTAATTATATTCAAATTCTGAATGACTGCCTCGGAAATAGTTGAAATTCATAGTTTGGGGGAAAGTCACTCAGGAGTGAATACACATGGTTATGTTTTAATGTGGGGGGTGAGAGGAATATTTCAAAACAATAAAAAAGGGAGGGCAGGACAGTATCTCGGAAAATATGGCTTGCTGGTTTCCAGGGGCTTTATGTTTTCATAGCCACTCAATAGTTGGTAAGCAAGAGGTCAGGACTGGGGCTGGGGACAGGTCTTCAAACAAGATCCTGGTCACAACTTCCAGATGAGGAGCAGCAACAGGTGAGCAGACAGGCCATTTCTTTCCTGCTTTCTGGCAAGTGACATCCAACCAGGACAGGAAGCGTGTCCTTTCACAGAACGCTGAACCTGAGTACGTTTTCCACACTGAAGTCTCCTATACAAAGGAAGCCTTCAGAACACACCAAGAAACCCTACCTTGGCACACAAAGTCAGGCACTTATTAGAAGGATTCTCATGATTAATTTTTTTTTTAGATAGAGTTTCTTTCTCATCACCCAGGCTGGAGTGCAATGGCCTGATCTTGGCTCACTGCAACCTCCACCTTCCAGGTTCAAGTGATCCTCCTGCCTCAGCCTCCTGAGTAGTTGAGATTACAGGCGTGTGCCACCATGCCCAGCTAATTTTTTTATTTTTAGTAGAGATGGGGTTTCACCACGTTGGCCAGGCTGGTCTCAAACTCCTGACCTCAGGCGATCCAGCCACCTCGGCCTCCTAAGTGTTGGGATTACAGGCATGAGCCACTGCTCCCAGCCAATAATTAATTTTAATGGAAGACCTGGAAAGTCCAACACTGGCAGAATACGTGCCTGCAGGACATAATCTGGATAAGGGGAGATTGCTCTGAAGAAAGAGAGATGGGGAACAAGTTTGTAATTTAAGAAAGTGTCTTGAAGAACTGAGAAGTAGAGGAAGGAAAAGGCAATGGACTCAGAGTCATGATGTCTGTGCTCCTGACCAGTCCTGACACTAACTGGATGCTCTTAGTTGAGTCCTCGCCTTGCCTACCTGGAACATTGAGCTCTCTTATATCTCTAAGTTCTACGAGCCCATTGGTGTGCTTTTGAAGGCTGCATAACTTCCTGTGCCTTTGCTTCTTTTATAAACTAGCATCCCTCCTTTCCTAGTGCAAGAGATTTGATCATGTGGAACCTCACTCAATCATTTATTCATTGATTCATTCATTCAAAAAAACACACATATCAAGTGTGAGTGTTTCATCAGTCTGCTCCTTTTAATTACTATCTCCTTGGGTTGAAATGGGTTCAGGCAGATTGGAAAACATTCAAATACTTATTAGGAACTGGACAGTCTTGTAGATGCTTTGGAAAGGTGTGTTAGCTGCATTAATCAAAGTGCTTCATTAATCTGTGCACTTGATTCCTGACCAAAGAGCCTGATGTTTTTGTGTAGTCTGTTTCTTGAGTTGACAGACTGTGTGGTACAGCAGAAAGTCCAAGAGTTTTCTGGTCACAGCCAAGTTTGAATCCTGGCTTTAACACCATATTAATCAAGCCACTTAACCTCTCTGAGTCTCAATGTTTTTAATTGTAAAATAGTCACTTTATTAGGTTCAAAGGCTAGTGAGGATTAAAAGAAGTCACATATGTAAAGCATTTGGAAGAGTACCTGTCACAGAATGGGTGTACATTATGTGTTGGTGTATAATTCAAGCAAGTCTCTCTCAAAATCCTAACTGTAAGTAGAAATAAACCATTTCCTCTTTATAAACCCAGTTGCTAGTCTGCCCCCTGCTCTGATATGGCTAAACACAGCAGAACATTTTAAACATAACATATAGCTCCTTTCTAGTATTATTAAGGTGTGTTTAAATGAAAGCCGCATTCTTCCCATCTCAGCGTGACTGCACTGAAGTTGGATTGCGGGCTTTATAACATCACAGTGTGCCACTCTGGTACATTATGCTGCTTCTGTCTGAGGGGAAAAGAGAAAACCTGGCTCATGGCTTTGGCATAAGTTATTATGATAGTGAAGAAAATAGACCTGTAAAATACTGCCAGACTTGTGGAACTCAGGTTTAAGATGCACACTGGTGTCTTTAAAGACATGCAAATCAGAGACTCATGCAGTTCTAGTGCTGGAAAACATTTGGAGAGATCATCTCACTCAAATCTCTCATTGTACAAATGAGGAAGAAATGAAAAGGAAAGTTTTCCCCGGCTATGGTATTAAGGCGCTTTCATACTATATGCCATGCAGAAAACTACAAGTAAAGCAAAGAATATAGGTTAGGAAATCAAGATATCACATAGAATGTCTAAAAGTTAAAAGGTGAATATAATTAAAAAATATAATGTTATAATCCAAAGTTACAGAGCTGGCCAGGGAGAAAACTGGGGGCAAAATCTATGTATCAGGACCATGTCTCTCAGTTAAGAATTCTGTTTTAAATTCAGGCTTCACAAAGTCAATTCTAAGAGTTCTGGCATAATATTGTGCTCCTATCTGCTCTACAAACTTTGAGCCCTAGTAAGCCTGAGAAATTGCATTAGAAGAAGTTCTCCACTTCCAGATCTGAAGATAGTTGTCTCTAAAAACACCTGCTTCTTCCCAGGACAAACCAGATTAAAAATGTTAGTTTACAACGGACACTGAGAACCATGTAGGAATGTTTGAATTCTGCACAGGTTTACTACAAATGGGATCCAAAATGATCTCAGAGTATTTCTTGGAGTCCTCTCTTTTCACTTTACTGAACCCCTGAGCTTCTAAATGATTTGCTATAATGTGTTGGTCCATGCTAAAATTTGCCCGGCATGACTTTCTACCTAAGCAGACCATTACCAAAAGTCACAAGCTGACTTTTGTCCCATGCTGTGTTCTAGTGCCATAAACATGAAAATACAGTAAAGGTTTTCTCATCTACATTTACTCAGAGTACTATGTAAATGAAATAATCTCTTGGAGGCAAAAAAGTATATGTATAGATAGGAAAATGAGGAGAACCAGCAGATGCATGTTCTTTAACCACTATCTACCAACCAGCAAATGATCAACATTGAAGCTCCTCTTTGTTCAAGAAATTCAAAGAGGGCAGCCTTATCATGAAAATATTTAAAATATTTAACCTGTACACATTGGTTTATAATGTACAAAATACAACTTGTTTAATCTCTCATACAATTTCTGTGATATAAGTATGGTTAACTATTATTGCTCACTTTAAAGGTGAAGAAATTGAGTCTCAGTGAAACCAAGTGACTTATTCAGGTTCACAATGTTTCTTAGTGACTTAGTTTCTTAGAGACAAAGTTTCTTAGAACCAAAGGTTGAGGTTGAAGGCTATTTCCTCCAACCATAGTTGTTCCCACCTCATCTAACACCACACTGTCCACCAGAACGTCATTATTATTTATCTATTATCATCATCAGCACACATTTTGAGCACAGAAACAGACAAAGAAAGGTATACCCTTTTCCCAAAGATGGAATGCTTTGCTGGGATTTAGAACAACCAGAGCTTTATATATTACACAGTCTCTCAATCATCTCACCAAGCTTCAGAACCATGTCATGAAGTAGAAAATTTATCTCGTATTTATATTTTCAGATGAACTTTCAAAAAAATAAAATTGAAGAGAAAAATAATGAAATTGATGCCTATTTAAGTAACATATTTTTCAATCGAGAAATTTGAAAATTGAAAAATGAGAAATTTATACTTAGTTAACCTATTTTTTCTCTTGTTTTCACCAAAGGCTGAGATGTGAAAGTAGTTGGTAATTTGTGTTTCAGGAAAGGCAAAGAGTGAGCAACTGTAGCTCATAAAGGAGTGAATGGCAGGGGTGGAGGGTCTGGCTCAGAAGGGCAGCAGGTTTAGGTAAAGAAAGCTTTAACGTGTGGACATTACAGCATGTGTCTGCAGTCAGACAGAATTAGTCTACGTGCAAATAAAGATCTGGACTCAGTCGCAGAAGATAAACTGAGAAGAAAGCAAACACAAGTCTTCACTGAACCAATAGCTGTTGTTTTCCCCATATCTGTAAACACATTACCTCTTAGGGCACTATCTTATGAATTTTGTAAACTGCAACCATTGTCACTGAAGTTTTATTTTTCTGCTGTGAAAGTTTGAGTCCAATGGGTATTCGCTAAACAGTACAGCTTTACTTCTTTCTCAATAACTGGGTGGGGGGCGGTGGGGGACAGTGGGGGGCAGCGCACAGTAAGGAGAAAGAGCATTAGGGGCTGAAATGTGTCTCTTCAAAATTCATATGTCAAAGCTTTATTCCTGGTACCTCAAAATGTGAGTGTATGTGAGGATAGGGCCTTTAAAGAGATGATTAAGTTGGGAGGGACAGCATTAGGAGATATACCTAATGCTAAATGACGAGTTAATGGGTGCAGGAAATCAACATGGCACATGGATACATATGTAACAAAAATGCACATTGTGCACATGTACCCTAAAACCTAAAGTATAATAATAAAAAAAAGAGATGATTAAGTTAAAATGAGGCTTTTAGGGAGGACCCTAATCCAATCTGATGGATGTTCTTGTAAGAAGGGAGAATTTGGACACACAAAGACACCAGGGATGCATGCATGTAGATCAAGGTGAGACCCTATGAGGACACAGTGAGAAAATAGCCATCTGCAAGCCAAGGAGAGAGATGTCAGAAAGAACTAAACCTGCTGACACCTTGATTTCAGACCTTTACTCTCCAGAGCCTTGAGCAAACAAATTTCTGTTGTTTAAACCACCCAGTCTATAGTACTTTACCACTTTATGGCAGCCCTAGCAAACTAATATAAGGAGGAAAGTATGAGTAAGTTCAAGATCTATCTTCAGAGATTTGCTTCCCTCCCTGGTCACCCAGAGTTCTAGTGAAGCAAACTTCTTTAGGGCTGATAAGTTCATTTACTAAAATGTAAAATGAAATACATTTCTTTTAGATTCAAAATCTGAAGTGAAAGCAATCAAGTTCTTATGTAAAATTTCATCCCGCAGCCAGTATAGGCAAGTTTGTGTGTGTGTGTGAGTGTGTGTGTGTGTGTGCGTGTGTGTCTTGTTTTTTGTTCTGATCATCTTATCTCTCCTCTCTATGATATAGCTGCCCCTACTCCACACCACCCAGTGATCCATGTTGAAAGTCATGAAGAAATTGACACCAGGATATTATAATCATCCTATGGTGGTCTCTCAAGAACAAGTTAATCTCCAGACCCACCACTTGCCAGTGAATTTTAGAGAAGAAAAACAATGCGTCTAGAGGAGCCAAAGAAGGAAAAACCAATCTAATTAATTCATCACCAAGGCTGGAGATATATAAATCTTATCATTTGATCTGTCAACCAACACTATGAATTATTCAACTCCCCGAATCTCAAGAAGGCAGGCATAAAGAAAGTGGTTAGAAAGCAGCTGGCTGAGCAGAAGAAGGCGCTCAATAGATCAAAGCAAAACAAGCCCCCAAGGCTGAAAAAACTTTGGGGGTGGATCCCTGGGACAAGGAATGAGTCCAAGAAAGACTCCAGGATCATGTGTCACAAGGGGGCCCATCACCACCACTTCTGCTAAGATGGTTTGAATAGGACTTTTATACCCCCCTTTTTCACACACCCTGGTTTCTGAGCAAGAGTTCTTCCTGCAAATATAGCGTGGTGTGTTCCCTTTTAAAACTGAGCTTTCCAAGAGTTCTATGTCCTCAACTAGTCCCCACAAATTGTCTACAGAGGTAGGAAAGTCTGCTGTTTTGTAGAGGACAGCATTTAAGGTACATACAAAAGCTTGAATCCTTAGAGAAACCTGCCTTTAAACTATAAATACTGAAGCATTTTTTAGGCAGATGTACATTGGAGATATATGTGTATTTTTAGTAGAGATGGGTTTTCCCCATGTTGGCCAGGCAGGTCTCGAACTCTTGACCTCAGGTGATTTCCCCGCCTCGGCCTCCCAAAGTGCTAGGATTACAGGTGTGAGCCACCGTGCCCAGCCACACTGGATTTCTTAAAGGTGAGCGAGAGGGAAAAAAGGAAGGAAAAAATATACAAAAGTCGCTTATGTAATTAAAGCTTGGTAAACAAATATATTTTACTATTTATATATCTGTAATCACTAAACTACCTTGCGCTTTGATAAAAAATGATATTTACATATGGAAATAAAGCCAAAGATGAAAAGGAACCTGGAGGGATATTTTAAATAACAAGATAATGTAAACCTTCATTTTATAAAGGATATTTTGATTTTATATTAATTTCATTTGGTATTTGGATCTCCACCCACTCCTTGCACTTTTTAAAATATGGAAGCATATATATATATATATACTTTTGCAATTATTCCTAGCTGAACACCACAATGTCTTATTCGGTTCTGTATCTTCAGCAGTAGCACACAGCCTGGCACAGATTACGTGCTCAATGAGTATTGACTGAATGACTGGTGAACAGAAGACAGCATGAAAGTGGGGTGAGGACTCTAACAGAATGGGGAAGGGCCTAGTAGATTCCCATTAAGAAGAAGGTTAATCCTATCCTGAAACACAATCCTAATGTGAGACAGTTTGGGGCACCCCAGATAAGTGTGGCCTTAGTCTCCCTAATTTACAAAGAATCCCAGCATCCTCTAGGCTGTCCTGGGATAAAGGCTTTAAGCAAATCTATAATATAACCAATTTTCTAAAGCTTGGAACCAAGCACAGGCAAAAGTGTAGGTAAAATATCAGCTATTTGGAGGATTTCTGTTTCTTCCATCTGTCTTAGCACGAATCTCTCTATAGGTCTGGATAGTAGGGAAAGGGGGTGGGAGCACCAACTGATGAACAGCAGCTTTGAGGACTTTGGCTTCTCAGGAAATAGGCAAGGGGAGAGCAAGTGTAGTTAAAAAATCAACAATCTCTTAAGTCCAAAGAAGATTATTGGACTCAAGGCTCTAGTTTTCTTTCATACCAAAATCAAGGGCATTTACTTTTTCACAGACAATAGAGAGTGCTGCCTTTAATTCTGGAATAAGATTGGCAGTAAATCATCAATAACAACCATCAGTCTCTTGGTGCCATGCCTCCTACCATCTCCACCCAAAATATTTTTTAAAACAATTGCTGTTAGCTAGGTCTTTGTCTTGGACTAGGAAAAAGCAAGTGTACACCAAGTAAGAATGAGAAGTGCGTTAGCAAAGCTCTGTGGGGTCTTCTGGTCCTTTTAGTTAGAGATGCAAAGGGTCACAGCTTGGGTGCAGGATGGGAGCCAGCGGTAGGGATATTTTGTTGATTGCTGCTTCTCTTGATTTTATGCTCAAAAACACCAATTAAATATGCAAGGAGTCTACTTAATACAGATGCATTCACTCTCCAAGCCCCAAATCAATGAGTTGGGACTTCGGGATTGAAAGAGGATTCTGAAGAGCTGAATTCATGAGCTTTCTTATCTCAGCCATGCCAGACCCTGGAGTTCACTGTACTCTACAGCTCTGGTGGGTCTGAGGGCCTTTTCTGGGGTCTCTAGCCATTTACTTACTTTTTTCTTATTTTCCATCACACTGAATCTTATCAGATGTAGGTTAATGAGAAACCAGACTGGGGACCCGTCAAAAAGATTTAAAGGAGACTGAGCAACCGATCCTTGAAGAAATAAACTAAATAAAGGGTCATGTTTAACCTGTGCAAGGCTCAACCCCTTTATGAGAGAGAGAAAGAGAGAGACAGAGAGAGAGAGAGAGAGAGACTGACTCTGACTTAAGGACCCTAGGGAAGTACTGCTCTGCAAATTCCATCACTTACTAGTATCTGCTGTAACTGTTTACATCCCGAACAAAAGATAACAAGACCCTGCCATCCATAACCTCTAATGCATAATCTTCCTCTCCCTGCTGATCATCTACAGTAATTAGCAAAATTTAGCTAATCATCTCTGAGCATTTCCATGTTTAATTATGGCTATTAGTAACAGTCTGTCTGGCTTCCCCTATCTCCCACTCCCTTTTTTTTTCTGTCTTACCCGCTCCCCCCAGTCCCTCTTCCCCTTAGGAGCTAAGTTTCCATGTCAATGAAATTGCTTTTTTGGTGGTTGTGGCTCTTTTTTCTCCTAGGTTTGTTTGCTTCTTTCTTTTTTAAGGGAGCCAACACCAGACCCAGCAGGAGTCACAGAGAAAAGAGCCACCAGATCAAGATCAAGCAATCCCTTCTTTTCACCACCACCCACCCCCACCCCCACCCGCCGCCACCAAACTTACAAGCTGCCAGCTGCTTGACAACTCCATCAAATAAAATTTAAAGACTGAGTCAAAAAGAGCCAGAGTATGTGCTGGCATTTTCTCAATGTGCTTCTACTTACACTACAGACAGCATAGAGCCAAAGCCCAGGGCTAGGAGGCAGCAGGAAGAATCAACTTTCCGAATAGGGTCTGGATGTTATCAGTCTTCAAAATACAAGGAACCCCCTAGTATGGTTCATGCTCATGTTCCCTGGAGGGCTGTTCCTGCAGCCAGTCTCCGTTTCTGTGTGTCCTGCTCTCCTTACCATCAGAGTGGAGTGTATAGTAAACAAATAAAGAAGCTCCTTTCTTTAGAACAGTCTACTACAGCAAGCTCCTACCTTAGCTGCAGACAAGCTCCTTTCTTTAGAACAGTTTACTACAGCAAGCTCCTACCTTAGCTGCAGACATCGCCCTTTTAGAGGCAGCCGGCTAAGAGCTGAATATCATTTTCAGAGCCGTAGATCTCTTCCTTCAATAGCTATGTAAGGAGGGTTGTTTGGAGTAAAACACATCGTACCTGTATTGTGTGAACAAGCCCATCTCTGCTACCTAAAAATGAAGTAACATTTGCATACACGGGGAATTGAAGTTACTATCATTTACACTTGGGTAAATTATAAATGAACTTAGCCTTATCTTACATACTGCTTCCTCTCTGATAGCAATATTAGATGTGTAGTTTTAGAGATAGCTGCTTTTTCCACTAGACATGCGGACAAACATAAAGCTGCAAAAATCAACACAAATGGCCACGGGTTGTTAATTATATTTTCTGCCTTCTTATATTCGGCTACTTTTCCCTGACCATTACCACACAGGCTACTTTATAACAGTTCAATCAACTTCAGGCTGAAAACCTGATTCCTGTTGTCAGCTATTCCCACCCCACCCCCACTAGCTCCCAAGCAAGACCACAGCAAAGGGTGAAAGCAAGGTGAATGAATATTTCTCCAAGTACAGCACTGGGACTCACCTGATAAGTTGCCTGTCTCTGTGGCGGTGGAGAGTGTAGAATGTTGCAAAAGAGAGAGTGTGGTGTCTGTGCAGCTATGAATGAGGGAGTTAAGGAGAAAAGAACCCTTTAGAGAAAAGCGGAGGTGGTGGTCGGGGACTAGGGGCGGAAAACACTAACCTTTATGAGAAAGTAGAAATTTGCTTCCCTCATGGACATACGATGCTTTTCATCATTTTAAATTCATTTTTTAAAAATTCTCTTCCCACCCTTAACACTACCTGCAAGGCTAGTGGGTTAGGGAATTGCTATGCCCCATTAAAAGGATAAAGAGCAGAGAGACCTACCATGCCCTCCTCGAAGGGAAACAGGGGAACGATAGATAGAAATAGGCACTGAGTGATGCTTGCTGCCATGGAAATGGTGCTCGTGCTGAGAGTGAGACCCCGGCGAGGAAGAGGTGGAGGAGGAGGAAGCTACATTAGAAGAACTCCACACGGAGCTGACGATACATCCCCAGAACAGGAACCAGATCCCAAGCGTCCAGGCCGGCCGGCGAGGAGGGCTCCGTCTCGCGTGGATTCTCAGGTGCATGGTCGACGCACGGGACCACTACAGATGGGCAGTTTGAATTCCAGCCAGTGAGGAGTAATGAAGTTCATGATGCCCACGGGCCCATCATAGCAGGAGGAAGAGTTGCCAGAATTCGGGGAAGAGGGAAGCAATATGCGCTTTCCAAACAATGAATCAGTTAAAAAGAAAAAATACTACTTAAAGAAAGAAAGAAAAAAAAAAGATAAAAGGCAAAACCCTTTCTCTTTCCAGAGGCTGAAATTTAGGATGCCAGAGTCCTCCCAGGTATAGCAAACCTCCTAGGGAGCCCCGGCTTGCCACGCATGTCAGGGGAAGACCGGCGCGGCTTCCTCCGGATCTCTAGGCACCCTCCAGTCTGATGACTTAACTGCACACTCCCGGGAGCCACACAGAGGAAAGGTAGCAATGAAGGAAGAGAAGGAGGCAGCCCGAACCCCAAGTGGGTTCAGGTGAGTTTATCCCAACATCCAAGGAGTTTGAACATTTTTATTTTCCTGTTGCCACTTCTATGAGATGCAATGCAGAACTGCCAGGCAAAAGGGGGCTGCAGGTGGAAGAGTTCTTCGGGTTTTCCTGGGAGTCTCCGCGGAAGGGCGCGAGGCTTTTAACCCTGCGCGTGCTGGACTAGCGCCACGAAGCAGCCGCCGGCTTCCTGGGTTTCCCAACTGGATGAATAGCAGCAGCAGCAGCAGCAGCCACCGTAGCCAGAGGAAGAGAATAAGAAGGACTGGAGGGAAAGAGGAGAGGAGGAGGAACCCGGTGCGGAGCAGCCACCCAAACCAACGTGGCACGGGGTGAACGGAGGTGGGTGGGCGAAATCAGCGAGAGCGCAAGAGGAGGTTCCCGGCAGGCGGCAGAGGTGGCCGAGAGGCGGGCGGGCGCCTGCGAAGTGCGCGGACCAGGGAGGCACAGGTGAAGTGAAGCGAGGAGTTGGGGAGCCAAATTCACAAATGGGCAAGTCATATGCAAATAGCGCACTCCCGAGAGCAAATCAGTGCAGCCCCAGAGCTCTGCCGAGGGACTGGCTGGCTCCGGAGGAAGGAGGGGCCAGAGCGACCCGGAATCCCGGCCCTCCCCATTCAAGCACAGGCTCGTATACACCCGCGCGAGCCTCCAGCACACGCCGCCCGCCCTCCTCTCGCTCGCGCGGCTCCCGCCCCGCCGTGTGTGCGCGCGTCTGTGACACCGAGAGACCGACACTGCGCCTTCTTTATCACTCGTTCCCTGCTCCTCCCCCAGGCGCGTGAAACCGAACTCGGGCCATGAAGGCACCTTTTCGCAATTTGGGAGGAAAACTAAGGGCGGCGGCTAAGGCCCAAGTAGCTCCAAATAGAAATAAAAATAAACCCCTCAAGTCAGCGCGAACGCTGGAGCTGCTGCACGCGGTGGTGCCGCACGCGCGCTCCTCCCTGCCTGGCGGTGGCTTGGGCGACCACTCTCCAGGCGCGTGTGTCTCCCGGGGTTAAAATGCCCAGGGTCCCTCCCGCAGGGCGAATGATGGGAATCTGAGTCCGGACTCTCAAAAGTGAAGGTGGAGCGGTAGCCCGGGGACTCTAAAGGGTGAAGGGCTCCGTGGTTGGCAGTCCTTCCAGAAGGTGGTTGCCACCCCCAGTGGTGGATAGGACACTGCTGGGATTCAAAATCCAGAGGTTATCGTCCGCGCCTGTAGTCCTCACCAAAAAACTTCAGAAGGGGAGAGGGCCAAGTCGGCTGGCTCAAAGAGAAGTGACTGGCCTGTCCGGAACCGGCTGCAGAAGGGCTGCCCCAGGTGGGTGAAGTCCCCTGGGCGCTGGGCATCAAAGACAGCACGGTGTTTACCTCAAGACTGAACACGCAGGGGAGAGCCAGAGTGGCAGCACCTGTCCTCTGTCGTGGCCATCTGTGACTCCAGGAGGGGGCTGACCCAAGGCTCTGCCAGGACACGGTAACACTATGGACCAGGCGGCATCCACCCCTCCACTATGTCTGATGCGCAGAAAGGACAAACCCAACAGGCTGCCCTCTCAGGCCAGGTCGTTGTCCACACAGAACTTGCTAGCTTTGACTCCCTCCTACCATTCACCTTGGGTAAAAAGCCCATTACATTTGCAGGGAGGGAGGGGAGGTGAGTGAACAATACTTGACGGTTAAAACATATATATGTTCTATTTAGGAGGCTTTTTTAAAAGGAGCTTATAGCACCTATTATATACTCCACTCTCATTTCAAACCCCCTGAGGATAGAGAACAGGGATTAAGACAGCCCTATTCATCCTTGAGACAACCCAAGGAGTTGTTGAGGAAATAGCATTATGTCTCTCTAATAGACAAAGATACCAAACCTACAGGTGATTTGCCTTCAAGGTCGTACATCAAGTCCGTTTCAGAATTTATGGTAGTGAATTGATATTCTGGTTCTGAAATTGGTGTCCTCCAAAAGCTCCAAGCTGCCCTTAGTAAATGATGCACACAGTCACCCTAACTGCCTTGGCTGTCATTTGTTAAGGGTAGTCCAGGATCCACAGCCCCCCAGGAAATGGCCCTCTGACAAGGTCTTCCATACTTTTGGGTGTGCCCCCACGCACAGTGTCTTAAACCAGCAGCATGCTCTCAGGGACACTACAGCAAGGGGAAGGGGTGGTTTATGCACATTCCATTGAAACCTCAGTTTCCTCCTCTGTAAAATGAGGAAAATACCTCCCTCTCGAGGTTGTTGGGGGTTTAAAATGAGACATTCACAGTATCTGGTAGAGCACCTGACAAACAGTGGCAATATTCTTTGTCCACTAGAAAAATATGCTGAAGCTCTAAAAAGGTGAAGAACAGGTTAAGTACCTGGTTAGGGTCTTATGCTATTATTGCTAGAAAAGCCAGAAAAAATTCTTAATATCCTAAATATCCATGATAATTTCCACTCAATTCAACCACTCCTTGATTTAGTCCCCAGATGGATTTCCACTGCACTTTTGGCCTTAAGGCAGCCTAGATGACTCTGCTTACCTCTAATGCTTCAGCTCTATCTCCTGCCGGATGCCCTATTCCTCCCTACTCTCTAGTTCCCCAGGTCTTTCTGCTTTGATCATGGGAAGTTCTTTCTCATCCCAAGGCCTTTATAGCATTATTGGCCCCTTCTGTCTGGAAGGCTTTTCCCCAAGATTTTCATGTGATGGGTGCATTTCAAATGTCACCTCCTCAGAGACCCTCTCTGGTCCTCATTTAAATTTGACCACCACCCCTGAAAGGCATCCCCTCCCATTACCTTGTTTTGTTTCCTTGACAGCACTCTCCAGTGTCTGAAATTATTTTATCTGTATACTTGTTCATAGTTTATCTGCTTAAAATGGTTATAAGCTCTCTGAGGGCTGAGTCTTCTTCATTTTCTCCCATTTTCTGTGTGTGTGGAACAATAGGTAGCACATCATAGGAGCTCAGTAAATACTTGCTGAATGAATGAACTCAGTGAATCAATTGCCAATCTCAGACTCACATTTTCCTTATGCCATTAATTTTGCTGATGCGTTTGTCTGGCTTTAGCAGTGTGAATCCTTAGAGACAAGCTTTTCCAGAGTTGATAAACTGACCACCTACCCACTTACTGTTTTTTTTTTTTTTTTTAATTGGCATTGAGCATTGGAGACTGCTTTGACTTCATTCTGAGGATGTGTGGGAAGCTTAGATGGACCTTCCAATTAATTCTCTGCTAGGCAATAAAGAGAAAATAAATCCTTAATGCAGTACAAAATCTGGAAATGCTGCTGGTGCGTCACAGCTGGAACTATTCATTTCACTTGTCATACTGATAATTTATTTATTTACTTTTTGCAAAATGTCAAAAGAAGTCACCGTGAATTTCGGTAAGGCTGATTCGATTTGGGAACACAGTTAAATACTGAGAAGACTCTTCAGAGGACAAATGTAAGACAGGTCTATTTTACTTCTTCCACTACAAAGAGACAACCCCCAATTATCCTAATAAAATGAATGTCTGTCTCCAATTTACCCCACTGTTAATTTTTTTCATGTGTTTCTTATCCCTCCTGCCCTTCCCTCTAGTTAACACATTATTTCAACTTCTTTTCTGAATCCTGTTCTTTTTAGGTCTTTTAGAGCTTATGTTAGTCTAACACATTAAATACATTTTTAAAGATTTTTAGCTCCAGTGATACTTTCAAAATACTGCCTGTAGCTAGAGTTCCAGCTGAAGGATTTGTCATCCCTTGTCCTACCATCAAAAGCTCTCCTCTTCCTTGAGTTGTCTTTTCTAGTGGGTCCCTTGAGTGACAACACTTGGGAATCAAGTGTACAGCTACAGGATGAAAATGAAAGTCCACTTTTAAGATAGAAAAGAAGAGAAATAGATTTAGAAACACTATGCTCACCCAGATTTCAAGTTGAAAAATATAAATAATTTCACAGGAACAACCACGCTTAGCTCCACTTGAATAAACCCCCCACGGAATCCTAACCATACTCTTTGGATCCTGAAATTTCTAAATGGAATACAATTTTTAAAAAAAACCCTCTCTTACTTCAGGCTTTAGAATTGGTATTATAAACCTTCTCCTCTTGCTTTTACAATGTCCCCCACCCCATCCTCACCCTGCAAGAGAATGTCCCAGGGTAAGGTATAAGCATCTTTACCCATCAGACCCTTTGTCTTGTTTGGGTCTGTGCCTCAGCTATGCGATAGTCTGGAGATTCTTTGGCTTCTGAAATAAGCCTTGTGGTTTTATTTAAATGTATCAGGCATCAGAAATCTAATGCAAAGTTGCTCTGTCCATCTGCTTGTTTTCTACAGTACTGTACATTTTATCTCTGCACAGGCCTCTCCTTACTTGTAGAGACACTGACTTGCCACTTTGCTGCCAGCAGGAGCTACCTGTCAAGTTGTTCTTCACAGGCAGATCTCATATGAACTGCACAGAAACAGACAGACCAGAAAGCATCAGAACCGCCTGTTTCTCTGTGAGCCCTAAGCTTTTCGGTGAAGACCTTTTATTTTCCAAATATGAAGAGTAGAGATCCTTACTTTCTATCTCTACAAAGGGCTCCAGAAGGCAATTTAGGAAGAGAAAAACAAACAACTAAACTCTCATAATGTGAAATGAAATAAAAGTCCTGAAAAAATACTGGGGACTGTTAACATGGCTATAAATATATCTAAGGGTTTCAGCGACATCATAAAACAGTTCAACTTTGCTTTATTACATGTCAGTAGATTTATTTATAGCCACATAATTCATCCTTCTACTTATTTATTTAAAAAAGCCATCCTACATAAAAGCAGGTTTTGATTATATTTTCTATTTGGAGATATAAAAGAGAAGCTTTATTCTTTTAGACATCACTTCTACAAGTATTTGATTTAAAAAAGACAATGGCATCCTTGTATAAATTTATAGTTTAGAGAATGTATATACTGTTTCTGTCTCTTTAACTTACCCTTCTAATAAACATCCATAGTTATTGCCTTGTCCTCCTTGTGGCTGAAATAGGGATATCAGGAGTTCAGATGTTGGAAAAAAAATTTTTAATCTCTTGAGTTTGAATAATGTAGCTGGGACATTTACTTCATTGAAATTTATACACATTTCTTTAAGGATTAAAAAAATATTAAATCTTCCTGTGAAAACCGTATTTAGCTTCCTTTGAACTCCAAATGAAGTTATTTTAATATAGAAGCATTTTTTTTTCTCTTTTACTCAAAGGCAGGGCTTAATTCGTTTCTCATAGAGAGATTTGGGCATTTACAACCTGTTTGTCTTCACTAAGCTTACATCGGATATCAGATCTCCACTAAGCTTAGATCAGCTATCGAAGGTCTAAACTTTGTATCCTCAGCACCATGGAAATCTCTATCTGGTTGTAGGGAATCAAATAAAATGAGTTATCATAATATGTTATCACAATAAAAGAAGGAATAATCTCATTTGTTTGTTTATAGGATAAAATATTAAAGATTTAGAGAATACTTTTTTTTTTGGTACAGGAGATTTTATTCAGAATCACTGCAATATGTATAGAGACCACTGCAAATGGTCTTGAAGTCTGAGAGAGACAGACTGGACTCACCTCCCTGGAAGACACTTCGAGAGTGCATACAGATTTAGGATGGGCTCTGGTACTCCACAGCCTAGGTTCAAATCCTGATTCTGCTTGTTAGCTGCTGTGAAAACATGGCCAAGATCTTAGCCTTTTTTTTTTTTTTGAGACGGAGTCTTGCTCTGTCGCCAAGGCTGGAGTGCAGTGCGTAATCTCAGCTCACTGCAACCTCCGCCTCCCGGGTCCCATTTCAAGCAATTCTCCTGCTTCAGCCTCCCGAGTAGCTGGGATTACAGGAATGCACCACCATGCCTGCATGGCTAATTATTTTGTGTTTTTAGTAGAGACGGGGTTTCACCATGTTGGCCAGGCTGATCTTGAACTCCTGACCTCGTGATCCGCCCGCCTCGGACTCTCAAAGTGCTGGGATTACAGGTGTGAGCCACCGCGTCCAGCTCGATCTTAGCTTCTTTGTAGTTTAGTTTCTTCATCTGTGAAATAGGAGTAATCGTACCATCTATCTAATAGGTTTGTTGTCAAGTTTAAAGTTAATACATGTAAATTGTCTAGAAATAGTACCCAACACACAAAAATGATCAATAATAATAATTATTTTATTTATTTATTTATTTATTTTGAGACAGAGTCTCACTTTGTCACCCAGGCTGGAGTGCAGTGGCACCATCTTGGCTCACTGCAAGCTCCGCCTCCTGGGTTCACGCCATTCTCCTGCCTCAGCCTCCCGAGTAGCTGGGACTACAGGCACCCGCCACCACGCCAGGCTAATTTTTTGTATTTTTAGTAGAGACGAGGTTTCACCATGTTAGCCAGGATGGTCTCCGTCTCCTGACCTCATGATCCGCTCGTCTTGGCCTCCCAAAGTGCTGGGATTACAGGAGTGAGCCACCGCGCCCGGACTATTTTATTATTATTACTACTACTATTATTATTTTTTTCTCCAGATGAGAGAAAAGTCTTTAGTTTAAAAGACTAAACAAGAAAATAGTCCTCTTTTCTTGTTTATACAAATCTACAGGGCAGTGAGTAAACACCCTCCCTCTCACCCATAATTTTTTTTTTTTGGCCACAGAGTCTTGCATTGCCACCCTGGCTGGAGTGCAACGGCGTGATCTCTGCTCACTGCAACCTCCGCCTCCCAGGTTCAAGCGATTCTCCTTTCTCATCCTCCCAGGTAGCAGGGATTACAGGCACATGCCACCATGCCCAGCTAATTTTTTGTATTTTTAGTAGAGATGGGGTTTCACTATTTTGGCCAAGCTGGTCTCGAAACCCTGACCTCAATCCACCTACCTTGGCCTCCCAAAGTGCTGGGATTACAGGCGTGAGCCACTGCACCCGGCCCCCACCCATGATTTCAACACACAGAATGCAAAATCTGTCCTACATGTTACCCAACTTATGGGATTCTCTTTGCCCATCTTCTGCAGAAAAAAGGGCAACTTCATCACATGCTTCTTATAAATGTCCTCCAAGCCAACTCCAAAACAACGAAGCTCATGATTGGTCCCAGAACCAGGTAATGCAGGCTATGAAACCCCAGAATTGTTTTATAAGTAATTATTTGTCAGAGTAGGGTAGAACTCTCAAGATCCTAATCTGCTCTGGGATGTGAAAGGGCTCTCTAGTGACTTCTCTTTCCTATTTCTTTAATTCTTTATTTTCTCTCTTTCTTCTCTAGAATAAAAAATAAATTTTAATAATTAGCCTTCTTCCTAGAAAACATGCCTTGTAAATATTTTAAGAATTTCCATTGGATTTATGTAGTATTTCATTATTATTCAACATTTTCTTAAAAGTGATTGTGACTGTACCTCTGAACTGGGTTCCACTCAGGGTAGAAAGAAACTGTAGCCCCTGTCCTTCACTTTGGTGCATTGATTCATTTACTCCATGAACACTAAATTTATACATACTATGGGCAAAGCACTGGGTGAAGTCCAACAGGCCAAATAATGAAGAAGAGATTTCAGGCCTTAGGAAGTAAATAATCTAACAGGAAAAAAAAAAAAAAAAACTTAAACCAAATTAGACCAGCCATAAATCCATTTAAATACACTGCTTCCCAAATACAATGTGATAAGTGCTAGAACAAAGGTATAAACAAAGCACACAGGGGAATAGAAAATGGAATTTATCTACAGCAGGGAAAGCAGGGATCATCAAGAAGGATTCATAGGCAAGGTAACATGTGAACTGAGTGTTAAAAGACGAGTTCAAATCCTGGGTCCACTGGCTATATGACCTTGAACAAGTTACCTTAAACTTTCTGAGCCTGCTTCCTCAACCGTACAACTATGAATCATCTCTACCTCATAGAATAGTTTTGAGGGTTTGAAAAGAAGTTATCTTGGAAAAGAGCATTGTAAATTGACGTTCACTATTATGATGAACTTGATCTTGAATGATTTTAAATTGGCAGAGAAAGGGGAGTGTAAAGTAAGGAGATTATCAATGAGGGGTGGAATCATCCACAGAGGGCTTCCTAAAGGAGGCAAACAAGCCCAGCGTTCACTTAGCACTTAAACCTTTAAAGCCCAAAGAGCTCCAAAAGGGGTCAACTTTTTCTTCCAATGCAAAAGATAGGTATTCCATGGGATAAAGAAAGGCAAGACAAGGCAGGAGAAGGGAAGGGAAGAGAGAGGGAAGGGAGAAAGGGAAGGGAAGGGCAGGGCAGGGAAAGGGAAGGGGAAGAAAGAGAAGGGGAGGGAAGGGGAAAAAAGGAGACAGGAAAGGGGAAGGTAAGGGGTGGGAGGGGAGGGAAGGGAAGGGAAAGAAAGGGGAAGGGAAGAGAAAGAAAGGGGAAGAGAAAGAAAGGGGACGAGAAAGAAAGGGGAAGGGAAAGAAAGGGAAGGGGAAGGAAGAAGGAGGAAGGTAAGGGACGGGAGGGGAGAGGGAAGGGGAAACTCATGTGTTAGAAGCCACATTCTTTATTTCCAAGGAATGGGTTGCCATACTCAGAAATGTCAAATAAAGACCATATTTTTAAAAAGTTTAATAATGTCATAGCCAGGAGTTTTCCTCTGTTTCATTTATTCCATGTAGTTACTTTTCAGATACTAAAGTACTCATGAGATCCAATTTATGGGACTACCATTTAATTCTGGGAACATCCTAGTGCAAACATCACCTGACTCGAGTGTCTGTCTCACTCACTGTTCCATGAAAAGTACATCGTCTAAGATAGATAGACAGAGATCTAAAATAATTGGTCACTTTCCTCTTGATGCTATGTAGTATTAAATTTACTTAACAGAACTTCAGAGGAGAAGATGAATGTTCTCTGAACAGAAGGTACAAAGTGTTATTAAGCAGCCCCAGAAATGTTAGCAAGATGGGTAATAAGGGCATTTCTCGGTAGTATTGAGAATTTAGCACATTCCAAAACTGAAGACAAGTGAGGTGGGGGATACTGAAATATAAGTTTATGTCATAGGTAGAAGAAACAGATTTTTCTTAAAATAGATGAAACAACATTATGATAACAATACTTTGGCATTGATGGTATCTATGTCTTCAAAACTTACTATTTCCAATCTGGACAGGCAGAATTAGTTGTTCTTTCCTAGCTTCCTAAAGTACAGTTCTGTTCACACTTGTCACATTCTGTTATTATAAGTTGATTTATATCTGGGTTCCCTACATGATTCATGAAATCATGAATTCTGAAATTATGCAGGGAATGAGGGCCTAGTCCTAGAGCCAGTCAGCTTAAATTCCAGGGCCAGACAGCTTAAGTTCAAATCTCTGCTCAATCGTTTCCTTGGACAAGTTACCTAGCCTCCGAAAACTCCTTTTCTCACAGGCAAAATGAAAATGACAATATTCCTTATCTCCAGTTGAGCACAGTTTTAGGCCCATAGGAGACACTTAATGGATATTTGTGCAATACTATCGATATATATTGAATTACTATAGGGGAGAACATTTCTTCTGTGTATGTGTGTGTGGTGGGGGAACCTCCAAAATATGCAATTCTCTCATAAGGAATCACTTTCCAACATTTGGAGCCACAGCAAAATCAAAGATTCACTGCAAGGCAGTGAGCTCCCCATCACAGGGTATGCTCAAGTGAGAGATGCCTGTTAGGGACCCTGAAGCAAGAGGATGGAGTATATAACCTCTGAGTTATTTTTCACATTTTACATTATATGACCATAATTAAAAGTGTTTTCCATTTGCTTTTTACTTCTGAATTTACTTAAATGTCATCCCTGGCCTTATTTTGAGGCTCAAACCCAGTGCCTGGATGCTGCAAATATTCTAACACACTTCTGTTTATTAAAACCTCATTCATTGAGGTGAGGAATCTTAAACTTCTGTAAAATGAATCCGAGACTAAGCAGTATTGTTGTACTAGGACTTCATTTTTTATTTCTGCATGCAATACAAGTTGTCTGTAGACCTATTAACAATTTTATGTTTCTATTTTAAATACCAAACTTTTTTTTTCTCCACTAGCAACACCTACACAGCTACTGTTTCTGTGATATGAGAGGGCATTTTCCTCTGGTGAAAAGCTCATCGGTACAGGAAGAATATGCTGGCTGGCTTGCTTACCCTATTGTTCCTTACCTATTCAGCATGGAACCATGGTGGGCTAAACATAAATAAAAATGAACCACCCTAAATAAAGACGTGTAGCCTGAGAACCCTGGGACAGACTGCAGAACTACTTTGCTCTGTCTAACCAACAGAAGGCCATCTCTCCTCAGTCACTGGCAAGAAAAAGAAGGATGTTAGCTATTCAGGAGATACCTAGGATAAACTCAGATACAGAAGAGAGTGACTTGTTTAGTATCAGATACTATATTAATGTCAGAATAGTTGCAAGTTTCTTCTAGAGTGAGGCGTGCATAGCTCCTACAGTATCATAAACTTTAGTACAAAATAAGAAAAATAGGGCCGGGTGCAGTGGCTCTCTCCTGTAATCCCAGCACTTTGGGAGGCCAAGGTGGGTGGATCACAAGGTCAGGAGATCAAGGCAATCCTGGCTAACATGACGAAACCCTGTCTCTACTGAAAATACAAAAAATTAGCCAGGCATGGTGGCAGGCACCTGAAGTCCCAACTACTTGGGAGGCTGAGGCAGGAGAATGGCGTGAACCCAGGAGGCAGAGCTTGCAGTGAGCCAAGATTGTGCCACTGTACTCCAGCCTGGGCGACAGAACGAGACTCCATCTAAAAAAAAATAATAAAATAAAATAAAATAAGAAAAATAAAAATGTAGTAAGAAGATAGTCCACTATGAGAGAGAGTTAATAACCACAACAATGGTAGAATAAGGGATCAAATAATGTGATGTAATAGAACAATCTGAAATATATTGCCAAAATAAATATGGTTGAAGTGATTAAATAAAGGCATTCTAGAAACTGCAGAAGAAAAATAAAAGTGATAATAATAACCAATACTTGATTAATGTTTATAAGATATATATTATTATAAGTATCTCTATTTTACAATTGGAGAAAATGAGGCACAGATTGTGACTTGTCTATACTCACACAGCCAGGAGGTGCCAGAGCCTGTATTTGAACCCAAACCACCTATCTACTGTGTCTACGGTCTAAATTGCATTACTATTCTGTTGCTAAATCCTATGCAATTTATGTGTGCAAGTTCTAAGTCATACCTTAAGAGGCTGATGCTTTCTTTCTGCTTTCTCTTTGACCCTTTTCTGGAATGTGGATGAGGTGATGAGCCAACTTTTTTACCCATGTGGATATTACCACACGTTTTCTTCTGGTTAACATTGCTGAAATGATAGGTTGCCCAATGTGCTGTGGCTGAGCAACAAGAAAAAGGCAACCTGGATCTGGAGGTGACCTAGAGAAGCAGAACTACCATACTGTCAAACAAATATTCTAACTAATATGCTTGAAACATGTTAACCAAAAGAAAATGGATATGGAAATATTATTGCCAGACAAAATAGACTTTACATCTAAAAACATCATTATATCCTGAAGAAAAACAATTAACTAGATCAGCTGTAACAGTCCTGATCTGTATGCACCTAATAACACAACCTCAAAATATATAAAGCACACATTGATAGACTAAAAACATGACAAATCTGTGATTTAAAAAACTCACTAAAATGTATTTTCCATGGGAGTAAATGTTTTTGTTTCTTCAGTCACTGTTGATTCTTCAGAACCTAGAACAATGCTTAGAAAAAGTGTTTACCATTAGTTGAATAAATTTACCATATCTTTCTTAAAACTGATAAGCTGGAAAAAGGTAGCAAGGCTACACCTAATTTAAATGGCATAACAGTCCAGAAATAATGGACATATCTGAAATAAAACTATTCGAGAGCCCCATTCTTTTAAGAATGTATGGAACATAATGCAAAAAGTCCATATACTGAAGAATCAGCAATAACATTCCATATCTTCAGTCCACAATGTCACACCAGTCTACGTCAATTACAATTTTAAAATACTCCCAATAGTTGTGATCAAAAATTAAACGATCTCAGCTGGGTGTGGTAGCTCACCCAGCAGTTTGGGAGGCCAAGTCAGGGGGATCACTTGAGGCCAGGAGTTTGAGACCAGCCTGGCCGACATGGTGAAACCCTGTCTCTACTAAAAATATAAAACTTAGCTGGGTGTGGTGGTGCATATCTGTAATCCCAGCTACTAGGGAAGCTGAGGCACGAGAATGGTTGAGCCTGGGAGGCGGAGGTTTCAGTGAGCCAAGATGCACCACTACACTCCAGCCTGGGAAATAGAGAGAGACTCTGTCTCAAAAAAAAAAAAAAAAAAAAAAAAAAATTGAATTATCTCTCATTTTTTCATTGAAATGAGATGCTATCTTTCTCTTAACTATAAATTTATGTGTGTTTAGAAAATAATTATATATCCTTAATTATCACTACCTGTATATAAGAGAATATTAAAGCAATGCTTTTAGAAAGAGTACTGTGATCAAATTATTGTCTCTCTTTCTCTCCTTTTGTTTTTCTATATGCTTATAACAGGTCACCCAACACATGTCAACATGCCTACTTTGCAGTAAAATAAAACAAATGGCATACAAATGATAGTGCTGACTACTGGAAAATAATTAGTTTACATATCTTTTGTGCCCTCCTGTGCAATACTTATAGACAACTTTCAATTATATATATGATAATTAAGTGATGACCAAAACATTTGTGTTAGATATTGATATTTATTACATGGTGCTTGAGCAATTTACAATTTAGAGATTAAAAATATTTTGTGTTACCTATCTAAAAATGGGAATTGCAACCTGGGGTTACATTAAATTAGTTGATCCATAATTCATTCCATATTCAGATAACTTGCAGTTGTTCATATAATTTGTTGGAGTCTTAGGAGATATGGACAAATAGGTTTACTTTTTGTGTTCCCGTCACAAAACCAAAGGTCTCAATCTCAGAAGTTGCTCCCTTCCCTTTGGATGTCAGAGTGAGTCTGACATGAATAACAAGAATGGCATAAATGGCATAGAACATTTATGCCATTCTTGTTACTAGTTGATGGCTAGAGATGTACATTTCCTGATACTCCAGTCTTCACTCCAAAACTCAAGACCTTGACAAAATCAATTATATTTTGAAAATGTACTGCCCAACCTGGGAACTAAATGCCAGAAAAATGCATCTGATGTTTTTTGGGTTTTGATCCTCTCAAAGCGAAAATCCTGGAAACATTCCAAAAGAGAACTCTGATATGATCAATAACATCAGTCCCAACAATGAACATAAAGCTTACCTTTAAGAGAAATAAGAGAAAACATATATATTTGGCTCTAAAGGATATATATATATATATATATAAAACCTTTATAGCCGGAGAAAATCAGAAGGCTTTTGAAAAGTCATGAAAAAAAATCATACTTTTGTTTCTTTAAACCAGGTTTTGAAGTAATATAGAAAGGACTCTATTACATATGATTTCCAATAGTTTAATATGTCATGGTTGAGACATTTTAATCACACTTTAGGAATCAAAAATATCTGGATTTTAGTCCCTGGCTCAAACATTAATTGCCAGATATTAGGCAACTCACTTAACCACTGACTCTCTCCTATAGATTCCCAGGTGCCTTTTTAAAATTTTAATTTTTATAATAGAAACAGGGGCTAAAGAGCTACACAGCTTTGGAATAATAACACCTGCTGGTATGCTTGTGCCTACTATTTATTTTTCCTGTCCCATGTCTCTCCTGCCTTGCTTGGCCAACCACCCACCTGTTAATTTCAAGCAAATGACTATAGATGACAAAGTATTTACTGTAGATTCCCTAGGAATAAGGAAGATAATTCACAAGAGAGGGGTGGTAGAAGAGAGATGGGAGGGCAGAAGTCCTCAGCAGGCATATTACTTAGCCCAATTCAGGCAGACAGCAAGCCATTTCATCCAAGGGAGTGTTGTGTGGGAGTGAAACATCACAGAGGGAGTCATTGTGCCTGATAGATGTAATTTCCTAAAATGTATACCTTGTCGGTGTACAGAAGATGAATAGAGAAAGGTCAGTACATGCAAAGCAAAAAGGATGAAAGGACAGTATGCTATTGGGTAGTGCTATACATTCTTGGTGAGTCCGTAACACTGCTAACTCACAGGCTTGACTCATTGCTGAATGGACTACACAGCCATAGAATCATGGTGAGGCTTTAAGAATAAGAATATCCAGCAATATGTAAATCTTCTTCTTGAACATTTTTCTTCTTTAGCTACCATTGGCACTAGGGTAACTGGGGGTGGGGTGTAGAATGGTTGTTGCTTTGGGAATTACTCAGAAGGTGGTGGTTACTATATGTGGCACTGGGGGAGCAATAATAAATACATAAATAAAAATGACAAGAAACTCTTGGCCTTTTCTTCTCAGCCCCTGATCCTCCATTATAGTTAAAGAAAAATCAAGAAAATTAAAAAAAAAAAAAACAAAAAAAAAAACAGCAATCCCCAGTTCCCCCTACCCTCACTTACCAGATGTGGAAGAGATTTTTGGTTGCTTGATTTACGTTACACGAAGGTGATTACTTGGAGGGCCCAAAGAAAAACAAAAACTAATAATGTTTATAGGTTATTAAAATTTTTTCCATTTTAACTCATTCTTTGTCCTAGTATATACAACATTTGGCCAATTAATTTAAAAGTTAATTTATTTTATACAACATCAAGTTAGTTTTTAAATATATGTATATATACGCGTACATATATATTAGATATATACATGCATGTATATATGTAATACTAAATAAACCTCTGTAACAGTTTCCCCTTCAGTAAGCACAGTAGCAGATACATTCTGGTTATTTATCATAAATTCCCATTTTGAAAAGTAGCATATTTTATTCTAATTTTTGATAGACTTATTTGCATATAGAAGGGATCTGAAAGATGTTTTGATTTTTCTAGTTACTCTCCGCAATGTGTTTATCAGTTTGGGATTTGTTACAGACTGAATTGTGTTCTCTTAAAATTCCTATATTGAATTTGGAGATACGGCCTTGAAAGAGGTAATTAAGGTTAAATGAGGTCATAAGGGTGAGGCACTAATCTAATATACTGGTGTCCTTATAAGAAGGGAAAGAAACACTTGGAGTTTGGGGACATGCACGCGCACGCGCGCGCGCACACACACACACACACACACACACACACATCATGTAAACACACAGAGAAGGCAGCCATTTGCAAGCCAAGGAGAGAGGAGATCTCAGAAGAAACCTAACTTTGTGACACCTTAAGCTTAGACTTCCAACCTCTAAAACTGTGAGAAAATGAATTTCTATTGTTGGCCGGCCGGACACGATGGCTAATGACTATAATCCCAGCACTCTGGGAGGCCAAGGCAGGCAGATCACTTGAGGTCAGGAGTTTGAGACCAGCTTGGCCAACATGGTGAAACCCTGTCTCTACTAAAAATACAAAAATTAGCCAGGCATGATGGTGGGCTTCTGTAACCCCAGCTACCTGGGGGGCTGAGGTGGGAGAAGCACTTGAACCTGGGAGGCGGAAGTTGCAGTGAGCCAAGTGAGTCACCACTGCACTCTAGCCTGGGCAACAGAGCAAGACCCTGTCTCAAAAAAATAAAAAATAAAAAATAAAATAAATAAACACATTTCTGTTGTTTAAGCCACACATTCTGTAGTATTTTGTAAAGATGGCCTAACCAGATTAGTACGGGGTTGTTGGTAATAATAATGACATTTCTGGAACTGAAGAAATTCAGATCCAGAGAGAATCTTAAAGCACATCTGGCACAATAGTTCTTAGCTTGGAGTTCAAGGTACTGCTATAAAGAGAGTCACCTCTTTGCCCACCTCCAAGGAAGTGTCATTTACATCACAGTCTGTGAATTGTGCCCCCTGGAGTTGTGTAGTACATAATATCTATGGTAGGATAAGATAAAAACTCCTTTCCAAAACTGTATTCAATTTAGTCTGGCTATGCATTTTTTTTCTGGAAAAAAAGTCCAAAGATTTCTTTATATTTTTAAAGAACTTCGTGACCCAGATATGTTGAAGAACCATTTATTACTTCATTTATTACCATTTATTACCTTTCATTAAGAGCCATTTATTACCTCCCTCATTTTACAGAGGAGAAATTCAAATCCTAGAAAGGCATAGTGCTCAAAAATGGATAGAAACAAGTAAAAATCAGATCCAGGATCTCCCACCTCCTGATTTGATGGTTAACACATTCCTGCTGGTCTCTGGTTACTAATGAATGAGATAAACACACACACATTTACCAAAGTACCAAAACATGTTTTCCCCGGATTTTATCATTTCACCTGAGCTCAGCTAGGGCAGAGGGATGTCTTCCTGTTTTTCAAAGTGTAAAGACATGAACATAATACTTAAATTTCAGCATATTCATTTAAATAGTAAGATTGGTAATCTTTTAAAAGAAATATGCCAATATTTGCCTAGTCTGTTATATAGATGTGGTATTCTGTGGCTGAAAACATGGAGATTTTTATATGTGTGGTTAACAAAAGAATTCCATTAAAGGATGTTGTTCAAGACCCAAAATTATAGCTTTGAAGTTGCTATAAATCTTAATATAAAGTCTTTGTGTCCTTTCACTTGAGGAATGGCCAAGAGGTAGTGAGTGCCTCAAATTCCATTTTCCTAGTAGTTCATCATTAAGACTGAGGTCAAACAGGCCACAGACAGCATGCATGCACACACCCATACTTCAAGTGTGAAATCCCCTAACCTCCAGCGGTAGACATCCAGCAGATTCAATCCTAGCAGTAGTCAGATACACAGGCCCTAAAAGATGATGAAGTAGAGGCTGAAAGCTACCCACCTCCTCCTTCGCTTTGTACCTATCAGTGTTGCTATCCAGCCAGGAGCCATCCACTTTCTCCAGGTTTCTGTGAATGTCCATAGCCATTTGCCTTCCCTGAAATGCAGAACTCTCTCTTTGCTTTGAAGGCCCTGTATGTGTGCAGCACTTAGAGGAGTGGCTGCCTTCTTGTACACATTTGTCCTCTCCCCAAATTCCCGAAACATAAATATGCATTTCAACATTTTAATAGAAGCATTATGCTTTTGACAAATATTTGGAAAAATGATTCTTCTCCTTCTTGTTTTTCTTCTTCTTCCTCCTCCTCCTCCTCTCTCCTTTCTCCTCTTTCCTCCTCCTCCTTTCTCCTTCCCCCTCCTCCTACTCCTTCTCCTCCTTTCTCCTTCCTCCTTCCTCCTCCTTCTCCTTCTCCTCCTCCTTCCTCTTTCTCTTCCTCTTCTCCTTTTCCTTCTTCCTCCTCCTTCTTTCTTCTTCCACCTTCCTCCTCCTCCTTCTTCTCCTTCTCCCTCTTTCTCTTCTTCTTCTCCTTCTTCTTCCTCCTCATGCTTCTCTTCCTCTTCCTCTCCTTCTTTTTTTTCTAGTATCTCAGAATTTGGTGATTAGAGAGCAGCCCCAACCTCAGCATCCATTCTTCAGGGGTTCACTTGCATGGGAAGAAATGTGAGGACTGGGCACTTCATTTTTCCTTTTAAAAGAAGTTGTGGGCAGGAGGGGCCCATGAGAATGTTTCATGAAATTCAGACTAACCCTGTCTTTCATACTGGTTTTATACAATGTTGAGTGTGTCAACATTGTATAAATGTGGAGCATTCCAAGCCTCCACATTTCCTCTAAAAATTTCCTTCCCCTGTGTTTCCCTTCTCTGATGCCTTGGATACCCTGAAATATAATCTGAGCTCCAAGGACATGTTTCCTTCTTTACTCCCACCACATTAGTATCTGAGAGTCATACAACAGGCCACGTAGTAGTAGAGCTAGAGGAGAAGCAAGAAGTGGGAAAAATCTCCTTGCCCACTAGCCCCAAACTGCCAAATTCTCAAAGTCCCAGAGCCCCTCCTCAGTACCCTCTCCCATCCTCACTTCTTCTATCCCACGAGAACCACAACTTGCCCACAGGATTGCAGTCTCATTAGAGGCCAAGATAATATGTGCATAGTGCTAAAGAAGGAAGTTTATTCTGGAAGGTAAATTGTTATTTCACATCCCCCTGTATTCTATAGGCATGTTGTCATCCCCCCGCCCCCACCCCCTCACACACACACACACACACACACACACACACACAGACACGGCACCTTTCTTATCTGTGGGATTTCATCTCACTCACCATTTTCCCAGACTGGACTTAGGCTTTATTTCCCTACTTATGTGAGGCAGTTAGCATCCTCAGATCTAGCTTAACTGCCTCCTCTTCCATGAGACGTCCCCTCATCTTCAAGTCAGGATAAATCTTTCCTTCTCTGTGCCCTTTCTGCATCTCTAGTCTGGAACTGAACAGATCTGCTCCAAGAATGCAAATCTGCGTATGTCCCTTTCTCCTTCGCTTACAGGAGATCTCGCCTATGGAGAACACATCTCATTCAACTTTGCTCACTTTTCTGGCACATACCAGATTGGGTGCTCAACAAAGTATGTTGAATTGAATTGAATTATGTTCTGCTTCTCTTCTTTGTTAACCCTCAAAGTCCACTCCTTCAGCTTTCATTTCTTCTCCCTGTGTCTCCCAATTCCCACTGCTCCCATTATGCCCCTCACATAAATCTCACCCTCCTCCTCACCCCTTCCCAGCACATCAAGTCCAGCACCTCACCATGTCCTTTTCCAGCTGGAGCCCCTTTCTTATCTTTGAATCTCCTCTCAACCTTTGCCATGAACCTGGATAAAGAACTAACTAGACTAGGATCTTTGCAGACAGCAAGTGGGTGTTTGGGTAGCCCAGATCTTGTTATCAAATCTGTAATGGTGAAAAATATATTGTTGGTATCCTAACCTAAAATTCCAAATACATACCCTTTTAGAAAGCATTTCCTATGTGGCCAGGTACTTGACTATAGTATCTCTTGACTAGGACATTGGGAACATTCTGGGTTAGTAGGTGTTTGAGTTCTGGAAAGAGAATATACCATTTCTCTGGAAAATATAATCTGAGCTCTGAGAATTTATAAAGTAACTTTGAGAATACAACCCTTTCGGAAACTGAGGGCTGCCTGCTCTTCTGTTACATTGTGGGTGGCAAGTGGGGTGGTGGTGTGACTATGATATTGGGCTTTCTATTTCTGTAATGTGGCAAGGATGCTGAGGAATTCAGCCCCCAAACTGAGAAGTGCAGAACAGCACCAGATACGAAATCATACAGAGACAATATACACCTATGTTGTGGGTGGCTGTGCGGATGGGGGTGACGGATCTGTCAAAAGCACTCCCCAACACAAGCCTCTCGGTTTTCTGGTTTAGCCTAGTTCTCTGGGCCTTAAATGGGAGAGAGTTTTTCTTTTTTTTTTGTAAGATTAATCATTTCATGTTCACTGTTTTATTAAGGACAGATCATACTTCCCACCTGCTAGCATCCCAAGATGTGTCTGCCTTTTTAAAAATTCTTAAAACACTACTCAGTTTTAGCTAGAGTCTTATAAAATAGAATTTACAGATATGGATATGTTTTAAATACATAAGATATATGTATTTGTGTATGAGAGAACATGAGTCCCATCTAGCTAAAGTAATAAGATAGATACATGTTTTACATATCAAAAATATTAGACAAGTATGAAATAGAAAATAAATTTGCAAAGCTTGAGAAAATTTCAGGAAAACATATGACCAGGATCATTCCATAGTGCAAATTCATCAGCTCTACTTTATCAGCAAGTATGCTCTGGTACAACTGAGTGAACGGCACTCTTGAATCCTGCACACAATGGATGGTAAAGGGAAAGGTGGGGGAGACAGAACAGGAGAAATGAGATTGATTTCCTAAATTTCTTACCAATATCTAACCTTCCCATGTAATGCACTGAAGATAGTTCAGTGCTCCATATAGATGACTCCAGAACATCAATCTTGGACTCAGTTTTCATTCACCATTATGACTCAAAGTTGAAACCGAAAAGCTAAGAGTGTGTGTGTGTGTGTGTGTGTGTGTGTATGTTTGTGTGTGTGTATAAAACTATACATATAAACTATAAATATAGCTATATATAGATAACTATATATAAATATATAGCTATGTATATATGATAACTATATATAGATAACGATATATAAATATATAGCTATGTATATATGATAACTATATATATATATGGAGATACATATATAGATAACTAAAACCTTATTCTGTCGATACTAGAACCACGTTGATGTTCCCTGCAGATAAGGGTTTTAGAAAAACACTAGAGAAATGCTGACTACAAATGCTGACAACAGAACAAGCTCTACATTGGAAAGTTAGGAGTTTTCTGTATGAGATCATGTGAAACAGAAGGTAGGAAAAAAAAGTTGGAAGGTAGAGCTTAGAAGAAAGACCAACACCTCCTCTTTCATAGCTGTAAACAGCAGATAAGGAAGTCTACTTCTTTTGACACACAATGCTCTTTATTTAACACCAGGAACAAAAGCTCACAGTCTTCCTTGCCCTACCGAGGGACAAACTAAGATGGGATGCTGGGACTGTTTATAAGTGGTCACGTGTTGACTACACAGGTTGCGATTCTCCCCTGTATAGCTAGCTGCCTCTTGTCTTTTTTTTGCAAGTGTCTCAACCTGGGATGCCTGCAGAAGAATCCAGAAAAGAAAAAGTGAGGAAAAAAAAATAAAACCCATGACCACAGTGTCTCTCAAAGTCTGTTTGAAGGACATCTGATCCCACTGTGTTTGACACAACCAAACCTATCTCTACTTTGTTCTATCCCTCAAAAGGGCCATGGAAGTTGAAGGAAAAGACAAAGTTTCATTTCTAGAAATGCTACCTTCACTTAATCGCATACTCCTCTTTTCTCTGCCTACCTGTTTCTCCCAGAGGTAAGTGTTTTATCTGAGTATCTGTTTTAGAAGAGACACTAGGAGGAATTGAGCATAATGTTATCTCCTGCTAGAAAGGCAGTGTTTGTTACTTAGGTTTGTCACCAACAATGAGCCAAGAGCTGGGAGTTCTCTTATTTCTCTTCCATATAAAACTAGAAGAACTGACCTTCAGATAAATTATAAAACTACATCCTTTGGAGTCCCTCTTGTTATTAACACGGCTGAAATTCAAATTAAGCAAAAGAATAAAGTTGGAATTTGTAGAAACTGATGAAGAACAGGTTATTTTAAAAAATATATAAGGAATGGGCCAGGCACGGTGGCTCATGCCTGTAATCTCAACACTTTGGGAGGCCGAGGTGGGCAGACCACTTGAGGGCAGGGGTTCGAGACCAGCCTGGCAAACATGATAAAACCTGGTCTCTACTAAAAACTCAAAAAATTAGCTGGGTGTGGTGATGTGCACTTGTAATCCCAGGTGCTTGGGAGGCTGAGGCACCAGAATCAAGAATCACTTGAACCTGGGAGGCAGAGGTTACAGTGAGCCGAGATCACACCATTGCATCCCAGCCTGGGTGACAGAGCAAGATTCTGTCTCCAAAAATTAAAGAAAGAAGAGAAGAGAAGAAATGAAGTTTAACAATTTTTGTGACCCTTATGCAGAACTTTTAAGCATGAGCATAAGAAAACATCATTTGAACTGGTGGGGAAATTGTGAAGACTCTAATCAGTCTTGACCCTACCATTTCCTCACAGTGATTACTAACTTAAACAGATCAATTCATTATGTCTTGCAGGAAGAAGTCCTTTACCACTGGGATTCAAAGAGATAACAAAAGAGAACAGTCACAACATTTTTTTTCCAGTCTGTTTATTTCAGGTAAAGCAGTAGAGAAAAGTTTAAAATTGAATAAGAATCATTTTCCTCATTGCATAATTTCTCAGCCTATAAGTTAATTTCTTAAGGAAAATATAATAATTTTACAGGAATTGAGAGTTCCTGGACATTCTTCTTGCTTTATACATTTAAAAATCAAATGTTACTTGTACAAAGGTTGATATCATGATCTTCCTGAGTTATTAGGTCATTTTTTTTTTCTCTGGTCTAATTTGTCTTCTCAAAGGCACAAACACATTCCCATACTTTCTTGCTGATGAAAGTTTCTGTGAGGCAGCATCCATCTCCTAATACCACCATCACCACCACCATCACCACCACCACCACCACCACCACCACCA
>NW_026652291.1:26111149-26356872 GCF_009828535.3 Hylobates moloch
CACCACCACCACCACCACCACCACCACCACCACCACCACCACCACCACCACCACCACCACCACCACCACCACCACCACCACCACCACCACCACCACCACCACCACCACCACCACCACCACCACCACCAGGAATATGACAATTGCTGTCCACAGAACTTCTAGCATGTGCCTCTTCAAATAGCTGACATCTGGAGGAACTATCTGATACTTGTTACTTACACTCCACTCAGCATGAACGGAGGTTGGCAGGGAATTTAGCAGCACAGCTTATTTTTAAAATATCTCACACCTCCCCCTCGCCCTCCCTGCCTTCAAAGAGAGGTTTAAGCAATACTTTCTTATTTGCTGCTGTAAGAGCCTACCACCTTCTTCCCAGGCATGCAAGTGCTTTAAAAAGAGGGCCCAAGGCTGTGACCTAATGCCCAGGTGGACACCCAAATTATTTAAGGACAAATAAGACAGCAGCCAAAATCTCTTGTTTTCAGGGACGAACTAAAGAGTGAACCTTATAAACCTATAATCAGTCAGGCAGCCTTTCTTTCTGTCTCTTTCTCTCACACACATGCATGCATGTGCACAGACATGTGCACACAGACACACACACACACACACACACGCACTTGCTTTAAACGTTGCTTAACAGAAGTCTGCCTACTCTTTTATTGTTCTTTCTCCAAAGGAAGATAATTATCAGGTTAAGAGAATTAAGTTGACTTGACAAAATTAATGGGATTTTTAAATTCAATTGTGACCTGAGAGAAAGCCACCTGCTCTGCTTCTGGCAGAACAGGCTGTCCAAAAGATCTCTGTCCCTGGTCCAGCTGCTGTGGAGTCAGATGAACAAATCTCAGGAGATTAATGCTGGGCACTTAAGCACTTGGAAAGCCCAAGTCCCTAAAGAGTGAAAGCTGCCTTTGATATTTAGTAGTCTCTCTTTGGGGGGCTCAAAAAGCAAATTAAACTGAGAGGAGCGTGGAGGTGCTAGGGGGCACTCTACTACAGGAAATGGCATTGATGATGTAGCATGGAGCTGGCAGAATTGGGAAGTTCTGTGTAATTGCTAACGATGTGGTAAGTGTTATCACAGAAGGTAGTGGTACCCAACACTGACTAATGACAACAGTAATTATGATTAGGAGTGGTGCTGCTAAAAACAATTTCAACAGTTTGAGAATTTACCTTTGCTTGGAACAACGCACAATATTTTATGCAGTCAAAATCTGCAATTCCTCACAGCATTCCTTTAAGTGGCCAAAATGCTCTTCTGGGGTCTGTGTGTGTGTGTGTATGTGTGTGTGTGTGTGTCTGTGTGTGTGTGAGAGAGAGACAGAGAGAGAGAGAGAGACAGGGAGACAGACAGAGAGAGAGAGAAAGACACACAGAGAGGGAGAGAGACAGAGAGAGAGGGGGGGATGGACACAAAGAAATGCATTTCATATGGGTAGTAGGCACAGTATTCACCCTGAAGCAATCCTGAGATGAAGTGTTGTTTTTCCCTTTTCCAAGAGTTGGATATAGGATTATCATGTACTGTTTAGTTACAGGTCCCCAGCCTCCCATGGCAAATTTCCATTATTGTATATTCCCAATGATCAAAACTGAGGAAATCTGGCAAAATCATCTTTTTTCCCCAAAACAAAAGATACCAATCTAAGGCAGCACTACCAATCAGCCTATGAGCAGAGACTTAAAATCCATCTTCTAGAGAAGAAAATGTGCTAGATAACGATCACAATTACCATTTTGCCGGCCTTCAGCCACCAGTCTTGCTGTGTGACAATTTCAGAGGGCGTAATCCTTGCTATGTAGCACCATATTGAAAATTACACTTAAGCATTTGGAGATAAGCGATGGATAATGAGAATGATAATTAACATTAATTTTTAGAACATTCTGGGTATTACGATTAGCATTCTACATTACATTATCTCATTTAATGCAACAACTTGCAGTAGCTAAAATTTTTCCCATTTTACAAAGAAGAAAACTATGGTTTAGAAAGGTAAAACCTCTTGCCCAAGGTCACACAGGGATCAAATGGTAGGATTGGAACCCAATATCCCTGGCTCTGGTTGTCATACTCTTAACCCTATACTGCCATTTAAACACTATCTGTAAAACACCAGGCAGGGTAAGCAATCAGTACCTATTAGCTATCATCAGTTAGTATTAGTCCCTGCTAGGAAAATCTGGCTTATTATGGAGAGGGTTTACAGTGTCTCTAGAATGCTGTGGAAATGCCTCTCTGAAGGCACTATGGAGGCTCGCAAACAGTGGAACCAGATGACCTGGGCCACTCCTGATAGTGTGAGTTTGTGATTGTTTCTGTGTAATGAGTTTAGGAGGACTGAAGAAGAAGAGTTTAATTTCAAAATTGGCTCAGAGAATCAAGGAAAGCTTACAGAAAGAAGAAGTCATTGTGTTGTCTTTAATTGGTCTCTTATGAAAGGAGGAATGCTATTCTCCTTCAATGAAACAAGGCTTAAATCAACACCGTCCTTGCAAGCAGTTATGGGAGTTAAGGCAAACTTGCCAAGCAAAAGCACATAAATCAATTGAAAAAAGAGGTGGAATCAGAGACATCTACTAGAAAAGAGGGAAGAAAGGAAGGGAGGGAGGAAGAGTGGGAGGGAGGAAGGGAGAAAGGAAGGAAAGAAGGGAAGAAGGAAGGAAGGCAGGGAGGAAGGGAGGGAGGGAGCGAGGCAGGGAGGGAAGAAAGTGCCTCCCAAAGCACCAGCAGTTTTTTCACTAGTTTCCCCTCTGAAGCCTGTAATGCAAGACATTCTTTTTAATGCAGTTATTTCTCTTCCTCTCAACTGATGGCAGCTAAAGTAGTCTGAGGCCAGCACAATAATGAACTTTGCCCAGAGAAGAGTCCAACAGTAAGACAGCATCCTCCTTGGCCTGCCCGCATGTTCGTCAGCTATTCAGCACAATGTCAACATAAGTGAGCAAAGCTTTGGATGAAAGAAACAAGAAATACAATATCTCCCATTTTTTCTGCTTGAGCCTATGGAGCAGAGTGAAGAGGTGAAATATTTCTCTTCAATGTCTAAATTCATCACAGAAAAGTCACCAAGGAGCTTCATTAAGTGACAGTCTTGTAAACGAGCTGAACTTCCCCACTGCTTGAGACCAAATTGTTCTTTCTTTAACAGATAGCAGATTACTAAAAGTGAGTTTCTGCCATAGAATGCTTAGATTCAACTGAGATTATCAGAATATTCTTGGTTTGTCACTGCATGCCATGCATTCTTGTGGATTGTGTGTTACAGAAGCATGGATCAGCCTAACAATCTCTTCTCTGAGAAAGGCAGAGGGGACTTTTGGAGGATGGCCTCCAGGTTGCCCCAGAGTGTTATGGGGGCACATATGTTTCTCAGACCTTTCTCTTCTTCTTCTTATAGGAAGAAGGATAGTCAAGAAAAAAATAAATTAAACCATGGAATGGAAATAATGAGAGATGGATCCATTTGTTTTATTATTTCTCTTTTAGATGCTCTCATGCTGATCAAATAAGAGCTAGTTCATAAGCTGAAACTATGAACTTACACATGTATTCTACTTAGAGAAACTCCACAATTTGCCTCAATGTTTTGGGCACCCACTTGCTTGATGATATGGTTTGGCTCTGTGTTCCCACCCAAATCTCATCTCAAATTGTAATTTCCACATGTTGGAGGGATCTGGTGGGAGGTGATTGGATTGTGGGGGTGGTTTCCCCCATGCTGTTCTCATGATAGTGAGTGAGTTCATCACAAGAGTTGATGGCTTTAAAAGTGTTTGGCAGCTCCTGCCTCGCTCTTTCTTTTCCTGCCGCCTTGTGAAAAGGTGCTTGCTTCTCCTTCACCTTCCCTCATGATTGTAAGTTTCCTGAGGCCTCCCCAGACATGTGGAACTGTGAGTCAATTAAACCTCTTTCCTTCATAAATTACCCTGTTTCAGGTAGTATAAGAAGAATAAGAGTAGCAATATAAGAAGAAACTAATACACTTGGTTAGCAAGAAGTCTAATTTTGCCCTCTAGGATGTCCCTCCCTAGTTATTTTCTGTAAAAGTTTCTGGGTGAGAGAGGACCTTCTCACATATGTCAGATTTCTAGCCTCATGCTCTGGAGGCCACGTATGTCACTGTCTTTGAAAGCTTTTACTGTGTTCTCCACGGAACTGGCAACCATACCTAAACTATGGCCTCACAGGATCCCCTGTCTACGAGTAGTGGTTCAACACCTTCCTCCTGTCAAAACGCAATCCTTTCAGAGCCCTTTCCCACGGAAGAACAGTAAAGGCCCAAGTGACAGGATTCTTTCTTTTGCAAACAATCTCTTCCCCAAAACACACAGACAAGGCAGGAGAACAGATCTAGGAATGTTCAGAACCAGTTTCAAACTTGACCTGGAACTGCCTCCTTCCCTCAACATCCAGGTCATGCTACTTGGTCTAGTCAATGGGTCATGTTGTACCTTCATCCATGGCAAGTTTCCATGAAGAACTCCATTTTCTCTCCTTCTGATGTAAGGTCCTTGGGGGCCTTCAAGTCTTCATACAGATATGACTGAACCACAGAGGTGCCACCTAGATTAATGGATGTGGCTGGGCAACTCTTGTAGTATGTCTTGAATGTTATATTGAAAGTTATGAAGTTCTCCAAATGTTCTAAGAAAGGGAGGAGGCTCATCTTTACAAAACAGAGGGAAGGTATGTTCTAGCTCCACAAGTGAGTGGAACAGTTGTGTTGCTGACTGCCCCAGCCCTCACTCCTCTGTTGTATTTGTCATCACTTTGGAAGGTCTCATTCCCTGCTTTCAATGTAGTACTTAACATTATCCCACTTTTCTCGCACCCTCTGAAATCCCGTTAATTCCCTCTTAGATCTGAAACAGTTTCTGAAGTACTATTCCTACCCACCTCCCACCACCACCCCCCCAGCAAACATCCTCTCTTTTAACATCTGATCTCCTCCAAATGGATCTTTAGAAAGCCATATATGCAAAATGGAGATTTTACTGAGCTTTAATCTTTGGCATGACAGAATGAAACAAGATGTCAACTACAAGATCTGATAGAAATAAGAAGAGGAAAACTCTGTTTTCCATATAAATATCCCCGGTAATTAAAAAGGAAAATGACATAAATAGATAGGGTGAAAAACAAATGAAAAGTAAATAGATTCCAATTGTAAGCCTGATATGTCTGAAAGGTTTTCTCTCGAGGAGGATCCTCTATTAAGATCTTGGAAGATAAACTCGATTTCCAGTTATTATGCATTAGTGCTATGCCAATCACCTTGACATTCAGATACACCACACTTGAAAGAGGTGGAATTAGAGGCATCCGATTAACCCATCGGAATGCACAAGAACTTTAAGTACAATAGGATATTTAAGTGTCAACTAAAGTAACTATCTTTAATTTTGTAGAAAGGATTAGCTACTTAGTGTTCTAGATAAAGGTACTATCAGAAAGAGAAAAATGCAACCTGGGGAAGATAAGAAGACCTTGTCTCTACAAAAAATAAAAAATTGGCTGGGCATGGTGTGCCTGCAGTCCCAGCTACTTGTGAAGCTCAGGTGAGAGAACTGCTTGAGCTCAGGAGGTCAAGGCTGCAGTGAGCCATGATCATGCCACTGCATTCTAGCCTGGGTGACAGGGCAAGACCCTGAAAAAAAAGAAAAGAAAAGAAAGAAGAAAAGAGAGAAAAATGGGGGTAATAGTGCAATGAACCTGACAATTTCTCATTTTCAAATATCCCATTAGTTTTTCTCCTATCACCCATCACTTAAAAATGTGTTCCCCCAAGGCTGGGCTTTATCCTCAGTGGTATTGTTCACCACCTGTGAATCCTCCCATGGATTCAGCTACTTCCTCTAAGTGGAAGAACCCCAGATCTATATCTGTGATGTCATCCAATAATCCGAACTACAACCACCTACTGGACCTCTTTCCACAGATGATCCAAACTCATCATTTTCCTTACTACTTTTCACTCCTCATTTTACCCCTACTTACTGTATGTTGTATACTGTAGTTTATGACACCATCATTTTTCCATTTATTCAAGCTCAAAATTCTGAAGTCATTTCTTGAAAGGCTCCCTTCCCGCTCCCTATCTAAACTACAGAAATGACTATCTCCACAGCATCATTCAGCTCGGCCCCTGTTTCCCATTCTCAGAGTGCTGTTCATTTCCTAATACCTCTTTGAATGAATACGATAGCATACTAATGCAGTTCTTAGCTGCCAACACTGTTCTCGAATAGGGCCTGCTACATTTCCCCGGAGAAATCTTCCTAATGTGCAGCCCACATAATTTCACTGCTTTGCACAAAATCCTTCAGTGGCTACTTATTTCACACCTATGGAAAGTTCTAACTCTGCATAATAGTATTCAAAATCCTCTACAAACTAGCCCTGTCCTATCATGTCAGCTGTAGCCTTCACTCTAACCTATCCCTCATACTCACTACCAGACCTTCAACAAATCACCATTTCCCTGAACACACCTGATGTCATTTTTCCCATTTTCATTTTTGATTCGGTTACTGAAACTTACTATTTGATGGACACTGTGTCAAGTACCAAGGTGTCAAAAATAAATAAAATGATTCTTTCTTTTAAGTCATGTTGTCTATCAGGTATTCAAATTTCGAAAATCTCTCAAAGACTTATTTAAATGCCACCACTGCATGAAATTGCATCAGAATTCCCGATTAGAGTTTCTCTGTCCTGTGTGTTACCAAGGCACTGTCTATTTCTGGCATAGCATTTTTACATTCTGTCTTGGATATACAATTATTGATAGGTGTGTTATTTCCTTCACTAGATTCTTGAATGTTGCATGGTATGCAAACAGGGAATGGGCTTCTGAGAGATGAATCTGGGATCATTTCCTGGTTTTTACCACTAACCAGTGAGTTCTTTAACTGCTTTGTGTCTTGGCTTCCTTACTGTAAAAATGAGATAATAATACTCCTAGTGACTTGTGAGAATTAAACAAGCAAATGTTTGTAAAAGCTCTCAGCATATCGTAGAGACTCAATAAATATTAGTTTTCCTCCTCCTTTCCTTCTCTGAGGACAAGAATGTTACAATTTAGGATGAAAATTTAACAATATCCATCCTTGTCACATTGTTTACATTTTCTCTATCTTTCCTTTCAGCTTAGGCAAACTCTACCTTTCATGTTCCCAAAGCCTACTTCATATTTCTCTCCTTCACATTGCCTAGTCTCTGTAGTCCAATTATATTACCTCATTCACTCATTTATTATTCATTTACTTAGTGCTGACTTTTTGCTAAGATTTTCTGGAATACACATTTACTATTTTTACTATATATTTAGAATTCCTCTATCTTTTAAAATAAAACAAATTTCTGTTTATGTTTGCATGAAGGAAATATTCACATGTCACGGTTGTGTTTATTAACCACAGCTGGTAGCACTTACAGATGAGTGACTTGACAGCTCTCTGTATATTGATTGGTTATTAGTGCATATGCACCATTTTTTAATAACCAGAAATGTTAGCATAAGAACATTAATAATACAGGTATATACTTTATGAAAAGTTTATAGTCATTTATTATTTCAAAATTTAACAACGAAACATTTTTATAGTCAAAGATTCCCCTCTGCTGCTAGGCAGGTACACTGGGTTAGATATTCTCACTTTCATCCCAGATTCATTTCCTTTCCTTCTCTGCCACACTAGAAAGGCTGACTGCTATAAGCTCTATAGATCACATCATAAGACTGTCTTTTTCTCTGGCTTCTTGTATATTTTGCCAGTGGAGAGCTCAATAAGAGAAACATTGGGCATTTATTCATTCTTCCTTCCAGAACCCTCCCTGATGTGTTATGAATGTGCCGGTAGCTGGGTTATTTTATTTAGGACCAAAGTGATAACTGAGTTGCCTCTCACAAGGTTGCAACACTAGCCATGTTCATGGAATCCAATTGTCTTCTGTGGCCATTCAAACCTAGGGACAACTGAGACTTTTCACATTTTCTCATCCCTAAGTGTTTCACCAACACTTGCTAATTTTCTTACCTGGGAAATAAATCCCTTCGTTAGTTTCTCTTCATGTAACCATTTTGTGCATGCATTCTTTCCTTTGGGACCCTGATTGACATGCCCCTCCCACTTCCAAGTTTTTGCTTTGTAACTCTCTTTGGTCAGTCAACATCACTAAACATTCATGTACCAGACACAGTTTTATAATGAGTACCCCAATTTTTCTAAGAGATAATGTATTTTTTTCTCTTTTCTCATTTCCCTACTTCCTATTTAGCTCTTTAGACATGCAATTATAACCTTTTACCTTCCTTTTTCCAGATACTCCCTACAGGGCAAGTTCATCTAACTATGTGCTTAGAAGCTCCAGAGCAGAACTCCCTCTCACCAGGAGATCACCTCGAGAGACAACAGTCAATGTACAACCTGAAGTGCCTGCTACAAAACTGTCTCCCACCAGGAGAGTTTTGGCCACGTTTACAACCTAGTTCTGCCCATGAAGGCACCAGCTGTCACCAGCTCAACCACACAGTAGATTAGGCACTGCAGTGAGTTACATGACCCCCACCTGCATTTCCCTCCCCTGTGAGCCATTCATGCCCAGATGCCTTTTAAAAGTGCCTGCTTTCCGCTCCAAAAGTAAGCAGTACCCTTAAGGCAGGAAGCCTATACTTCTTCCCTTAAGCTAGCTTTGGAATAAAAAGTCACTTTCTTTATACTAGAACTTGCTCTTGTGAATTGGACTTGGCAGGTGGCAAGTGACTGAATCTGCATTTTGGTTACAGTATAAGGCATTGGCGACTCACTGACAAGCAAGTTGCACTTCCTGAAGAGAGGATGCAACTATGGTCCTCTGAAAGAGACATCCAGAAAGGTATGCAATTATGGCTCAGTGTGATAGATGCTTCAAAAAGGATAAAGAAGTCCCATGCAGACACAGGAAAACTAGAAGGACTACAGGGGATGGGGGAGCAGGAAAGCTAGGGGGTCAGAGGTATATTTCAGAGCAGTTAGAACAGAAAGACAAGCATAGTCAGTCCACGGAAACGGCAGCAAGCAGGGAAGAGAGAACAGATAGAAGGCATTTCAGGAAGGGGACCCAGCATGGGCAAAGTCCTAGAGTGGAGCCACAGTGCATTCTTTGTGGGAAATTGTAAGTCGTGGGGTATGGCTAGAATCTGTGTGGGGGCATGAAATGGGAAAATGCTCAAAAGGAAGAGAGAGCAGATGAAGAAGGGCCTGGAAAATCATAACACATTTGTATTGTAAGCCGAGGTCATTGAAGGGCTGTCTGGAGGGTTTTAAGTGGAGGCAGAAATGTTATCACATGTGGACTTCAACTGAACATGGCGGTTCACACCTGTAGTCTGAGCCACTAGGAAGCTAAGGCAAAACGATCACTTGAGCCCAGGAGTTCAAAGCTGCTGTGAACTATGATCGTACTGGTGCCCACCAGTCAAAGAAAGCTCACTCTGGGGACTGAATACTTCAGAAGCACTTGTAAACATCACAAGCTATGAGAGAGAGTGATAGGTAACAAGTGGTGAAATGTGAATTTAGAGCGTTTTTTTTTTTTTTTTTTTTTTATGAAGGCCAGTAAACACACACAATGTAAGGTCTTGTGATGCAGAAGAATAGAGGTGGAAAAACTCCTGGGTTTTGAAAAGGTTAAGGACATTAGCCCAAAAAGCAACATAAATGCATGTTAAAAAATAAAGGAAGCGTTCCTGTATAAACAAAACTTCATAAAATACATACATAATGTGTATGTATACAGTCTAGGAAATGATTTCAATGAAAATAAAAGAGAATAAGACAACTACCTAGCTTTTGGCTGTCTCCCATTTTAAAATAAGATTGGGAAAGGTATAAGGGGAAAGTATTTATTTTTGAAATGTAGAAAAATAAGGTGATAATTTTCTGCCAGGGAAAATATGTGCAGGGAACCTTGTTGCTCTTTCTTTGCTGAAAAAGACCTGCTGTGGCAAGTTCCACAGATGGAAGAGTTTGATTAGTTTTGGGAAAGTGGACTTGTGAAGTGGGGACATGAACAGATTGTTCTATTACTGCCTGTTAGTATGGCAATACATATTTTGCTAATTTTCACTTAACCTCTTCTTGATTTAGTGGCTGTCAATGACAGAAGTGAGAAATAAGACTGCAGGACTTACTTAGAAGCCAAATTTTTCTTCTGGTCCATAAACTGTAAGTCTTTGGTAACGCATTTTCCATTGGGAGTAAAGATAATTAGGTAGCAGGGGGTGGGGAGTGGTGGTAAATGAAAAGTGTAGAAGGGAGAAAAAAGAGATATTATAATGAAATAGTATTACGTAACACATCTAACTTGGTTTTTCCTTTTTCTTTCCTTTATAGTATGGTTTGCAAAACCAGCGACCCCAGAGTTCAAGCAGGTAATGCAAATTCATGGGCTGGGTTTACAAATTCTGGTGCTCAAACATTTTCATATTTGGCTGTTATTACTAGAACTGGCAGTTGGCTTTGGTGTTAGTGGGATGATAGGCAATGGTGGGGACTGTAACTACCCAAAGGATGTCCAAAACAATCATTAATGATCGCTAGCAAATTTTTTTGCTACATGGGAATGCAGGTCTAGTATTGCAATGTCTTCTGATTTGCCAAGAGTAGCTAATAATTTTCATGGACAGCTCATTTTTACCTACACTATTCCATTTAAAAATGTTGTCTCAAAAAGTTTTTAACCTTGTTGCAGAGAAAACAAAATCCATCATCTGTAAGCCTGATCCAGTTCTGCTTTATTCTGATTTTTGCCATTAAACTTTAAACAGAGTTAACTTGTATCTTGCACTTTCTGAAGACCTCTCACTTCTTTCAAAACATTTAAAGAAGGCCATGATGTGAGAAGAGAGAGAAGTGTGTGTGTGTGTTAAAAAAAGGCTGTTCACATGTTTGGAGATCACAAGGGAAGGGTGAGGTTTATACTAGATAAAGACAAGGCTGGATTCCACTGGATGGAGAAGATCCACTAGCATCCAGGCATAGAGAATGTAAGCAGAACCTTGGACAGAGTCAATGCCACCACAATTTGTACCAAACAATTCCACTAAGGGTATTGTATTTAACTCCATGTAATCGCTCCATGAGTGAGGGAAGAAAGTATGTGGAAAATCTCGGAACTGGGAATCGGTCAGTCAGGCTAGATTAGAAATCTGAGCTTTCCAGGCCAAAATTATCCCTGGCTAGGCCAAATGGTTTTGAGCCTAACAAGGAATGGAAGTAATTCAACTCCCTTTGCAAAGTTGGTTATTTTATTCCAGCCATGGGAATATGCTACTTTGTGAAAAGTGTCCCTTACAGTGTCAATTCCAACTATGGAAAAATATAAGGAATAGGGAAAATACATTGAAGTGCACACACTATAGTGTTCCAGCAATATTTCTTTTTGGTTTGTTTTCCTCTTCTGGTTTTTGTGAAATGTTTTCAGAGGCAGAGCCGACACTTTCCAATAGGAATGGCATCTTTATGAAGAAAAATCTGAGTAGAACCTGAGGACCTATGATCCCTGACACTTTACCAAACACACGCCTGTACTCCTTCCTCTTTCCCTTTTCTCCTCCTTTAAAAACAATTCATGTGTGTTTCTGTGTGATGAACAGTATCACAGTGATTATTTTTTAAAAAGGACTCTGGCCTCCTTGCAGACTAGTAGAGGAGGAAGACATTGAAATAAACAATGGCAAATCAGTGGATGGAATCTATAATGCAATGTGTGCCAGGAGTGCTTGCAACAAAAACGAAACTTATCATCAGAAACAACAATAATATATTCTATTTATTAGGCATTTATTATGTCCCAGGCACTGTGGGTTGCATGTAACAGAAATCACCTCATTTAGTCATCAAAATAGTTAAGACATGATAATTTACTGTTTTACTGATAAGGAAACTGAGGCTTAGGAAAGATGAATATCTTGACCATGATTACATGAGAACTCATTCATTCTTTCTTCTCTCTCATCTTGCTTTTTTCTCTCTCTTCTCTTGTTTTTTCCTTTCCTCTGTCTTCTCTCTCTCTCTCTCTCCCTACTCCTCTCTTCTCTCTCTCCTTCTCTTCCCATGGTCTCTCCCTTTCTCTTCCCATGGTCTCTCCCTTTCTCTTCCCATGGTCTCTCCCTTTCTCTTCCCATGGTCTCTCCCTTTCTCTTCCCATGGTCTCTCCCTTTCTCTTCCCATGGTCTCTCCCTGTCTCTCTGGATTCTGAGGAGTCAATGACATGAGGTATGCAAAGCATGGTGCATAGAGTGTGGCAACATCATAAAGTCACAATAAATGGTCGCTGTTATTACTTGGCCACATCAAGGAAGGCTGTTCAGGGGCAGCAGTGCTGGAACTAGAAATTGAAAGACGCTTAGGTCAAGTAGCTGTGACATTTTTCATTTCATTTAATATTTATTAGGAACCCTGTGAGATGGGTATCATTAACCTCACCTTTCAAAGGAGGAAACCAAAGCTCAGCAAGTTTAAATAACCGGCCCAGGGCCAAAGAACTTGCAGGCTGGAGACTCGAGACTGGGACCCAAGAATCCTAATTCAAAGGCTAACTTCCTTCCACTGTTATATCTCTGCCTTGATGGTTTTTAGACTCGACGGCTGAAACCTCTAATCCTTTAGTGAAAACGGAGTGAAACACTGAAGAGATACCAGCTTCTTGTTAATCCTTATTCCCTAGAGTTTAAGTGTTCCCTTGGAGAGTTAAAAGATACATATAAATGAGTAGAAATCATTGCCTATTCAGTAATGCCTCCAATATGCACTTATATCTTCTCCAGTAACTGAAATAATTTTATAAAAGAAAGGAAGGAAACAGAAACCTGGCGCAAAGGGTGGGTTTGCAGGAAGGTCTTTTTAATGAGCTCTCCTCAGCACATCTTGTTGTCTGCAAAGGAAAGGTGTGAGCAGAGCCAGTACAGATCTAGCACTAAGAATTAGTCCAACTTGCTCCTATCAATTACACTGAATTTTCTGACAAATCTCTACCGCTCAAGGGAAATTTCCTGACAGGATGCTAATAAATCTACCTAACCTTGTCACCCCCCCACCAATATGCCAAATTTGCAGCATTCAAGATAAATAACGTTCACGTGTTATGAAGCTGAACTGGACTTCTCAGAATTTCCATAAGGCTGTGGCAGGTTAATGAGAGAAAAATGTTTTTGTGTGTGTGTGTCCAGAATGTAAAAGAAAATGCTCATCTTCTGAAAAGCACAAATTGGCAGGCAAAGTGTTTTGCTTCTGGGCCCATTTTAGATGCCAGGGAGCACAGAATTGAGGAGGATCAGGTCATATTCATGTGCTTATCTGCATAATACAGTACCACATTGGAGGAGTATGCGGAGAACAATATAGAGGACTGGAGAGAGACTCTTAGAAACTTCAATGCCTAGATCTTGGGACTGACCAGTCAATATCAAAGATGACTATCAGCAGGTTTTCTTTCTACCCAAATCATTAACTTCTAGTTGCAGAAAGAAAATCATCAAATGATAGAGCCAGGCTAATTGTCCAAGCATAAGAATGATTACTGGGTCCCTGAAGAACAAGTAGCTTTGTTTGTTGATGTTCCTAAGTGAAACACCATAGTTAATGATAGTGTGCATATCTGTTAAAAGCTGGGATCTGGAGCCTGAGAGCAGGGGCTCAGATTTTTTTGTCACTTGGAAATTGTATAACATGATGATAATAACACAGCCATGTACTACATAATGACATTTCCATCAATGATAAACGGCATATATGATCATGGTCCCATAGGATTCTAATACCATGTTTTTGCTGTCCCTTTTCTATGTTTAGATATATCTAGACACACACAAAACTTACCATTGTGTTACAAATGCCTCCAATATTCAGTACAGTAACATGCTGTATGAGTTTATAGCCTAGGAACAATAGGCTATACCATATAGCAACAGGCTATACCATCTAGATTTGTGTGAGTACACACTATGATTTTTGCATAACTACAAAATCACTTAAGGACACATTTCTTAGAATGTATCCCCATCATTATGAGACACGTGGCTATAGTACACGTTTCATTGGATTGTTTTACGTATAGGATTATGACAATGCACATAAAGCACTCAGCATCCAGTTCAACACATAGTAAATGCTCAAAAAATGATTCCTTTTATATAGGTTACACTCTTAGTTAATACCCTGCTCAGGTATTGAATCCCCCATGAAGCCTTCACCTCCTCCCAAATCTAGCTGAGCCAGTTGCTTATCCACTCTATTTGGATGCTATCCTATGTATGATTCTATCACAACACAGAAAATTATATTATAGATGATATCATTGCATTTGTTTCCCCTAGTAGACTGTGGAGTCCTTAAAGGTAAAGAATCTGAATTTTTACATTGTATTTCTTTGTTTTTATCTCGCATACAGTACCCACTACATGGGAAGTTATCATAAATGTTTGCTGAATTAGTATATGAATGCATTATCTCATTTTTTTCATCTGAAATACCGGAAAGACTAATGCTTAAACTTCTAGGTTGAAAGGCCAATTGAATAAATTGTTAACTGTGTCATATTAATGTCAATTAATACTCTTCTGGGATTTTTTTTGTTTCTCTCAGTGAACTTATGGGAAGGAAGAGTTCTTAAGGTCCTATATGTTACTAGAATAATTCCTAGCAGCGGGTGTACTGGTGGCATGATTCACTGTAAAACAGCCTCCACTGTTATGCCTCAGCATAGAACACACGTAATGAATGAACTGCAAGTTCCTTCTTAAGAGTCTTCCAGGCAGATGCTGTAACAGGATCCTTGGGTTGTGCAGTCCCAGCAGAATCTGACTGATGGAGCTGAATGAGACTTTGGCCCTCAGGTTGTCTGCCTCACACTTCCTAATGACCTTATCAGAAGACCCAGAGAGGAAAAACACAGAACTGAGAGCAGATGCCATTAGTACACTTGAGCAAAATTGCAGTTACCTCTGGAGAGGGCATGATAAATACTCTCCTCACCGGAGGTAACAACCCTAACTGCAGCTTTAGGTCCAGGGTAGAGTAAGTAAACCTACTAATGGAACCCAGAGGGTAGCCAATTAAAACACGCCACAAAGCTGCTGCAATTCTTTATTTTAGAGGTCTCTAACATTTAGCAGGAGCAGGAGACAGTGAAGATTCTAGGCTCAGAAACACGCTCCTTTGAGCCAGCATCCATGCTGAGTGGCCCAGGACTCCTGTTTTCTGCCCTTAGCTTGGCCTCAGATCTGGCTTGCCTACCTCATACACTAACTTCTCCAGCTGATCTTCTAGGATCTGAGCTTTACCTCTCCATGAGTATAGAATCCCGAAACGCTAAAAGTCCAAGTTTTGCAGTCAGATAGACCTGGGCTTGAATTACTGGCTGTGTTACCTTATACAAGTTACATGACTTTTATGAGTCTTGTTTTTCTCATCTGATAAATAGGTGCTAATTACAGTGATTTACCTGATAGGGTTGTTTTGAGCATTTAATTTTTTTTTTTTTTTTTCTGAGATGGAGTCTGGCTCTGTCACCCAGGCTGGAGTGCAGTGGCGTGATCTCTGCTCACTGCAACCTCTGCCTCCTGGGTTCAAGTGATTCTCCTGCCTCAGCCTCCCGAATAGCTGGGATTACAGTCACCTGCCACCACGCCTGGCTAATTTTTGTATTTTTAGTAGAGACGAGGTTTCACCATGTTGCCCAGGCTGGTCTTGAACTCCTGACTTAAAGTGATCTGTCTGCCTCAGCCTCCCAAAGTGCTGGGATTACAGGTGTGAGCCACCATACCTGGCCAGCATTTAATTTTCAACATGAATGTAAAGCATATAAAAGTTTCTGGTACAAGATAAATCCTCAAGTAATATTACCTTTTGTTGTTGCTATTGTTGTTTTCATTACTGTAGCCATTTGAATTTGCCACTGATATGGTTTGGCTGTGTCCCCATCCAAATCTCACCTTGAATTGTAATAATACCCACATGTCAAGGGTGGGGCCAGGTGGAGATAACTGAATCATGGGGGCAGTTTCCCTCATACTGTTCTCGTGGTAGTGAATAAGTCTCATGAGATCTGATGGTTATATAAATGGGAGTTCCCCTGCACAAGCTCTCTTGCTTGCCACCATGTAAGACGTGCCTTTGCTTCTCTTTTGCTTTCCGCCATGATTGTGAGACCTCCCTAGCCATGTAGAACTGTGAGTCCACTGGACCTCTTTCCTTTATAAATTACCCAGTCTTGGATATGTCTCTTTCAGCAGCATGAGAACAGACTAATACAGCCACCTTGGCCATGATTCTCTTTTTGATGAGACTAAGCTACATAGTAACTCACTCTGGAGGACTATGTGGCTTTCTGATGTTGGTCTCTCTTGATCTTTCCTAGGCTATTTTTCATCTTGTCCTATCTCAGAGTGGCCCTCCAAACCTGCCCATGTGACACTACCAACCATAAGAATACTGATCTGGTAAATGGCAACTATTTTAACTACAGGTTGTTTGGAATTTGTGTCATTCCTCCAAGTGAATTCAGATGTGATTTAAACAAGAGGCTGTGGATGTTGCAAAGACAAAGATATAAAGGGGGAAGGACACACACATGCACACACACATACACACCCAAACACACTTTTAAATTGTATTGCATAGACCCTATTGGGGAAAACAAGATATCACTTCCAGATTCTGCACCTGCATGGCATGGGTGTAATGAAAATGCCTGTCAGGGAAAGTAATGTGTTTAATATTGTCCTAGTCTTAAACATCAGCAGAGATTTCTGTGCATTGCAAATAATTCCAACACCTGTCCATATTACAGTGCTCTGTGTTTTATCTGTGGTGGGATGATATCAATATGTCAAGCATGAAAAAAAAGGATGTTTTATGAGATTGATGTAGGGGAGCACAAAGACAAACACATAAAAAGGGCAACCAAAGATGCCACAAAATTGTCAGAAGAAAAGGGCATGATCTCTCACTGGTGTGCATTGAGTTTATTCTTTTCTCACCAAGCGTGCAGAGACTGTCAAGGATGCTAGTGGCCATGATCAAGGATTTTAAAGAAGATAAAACAACGCTGATTAGAAAAAGCCTTTCAGCAAGCTGTGAGTACCTGGGAGAGGAATAACAGATAAAGGCTGTTAAGGACCGTAAGGGAAACTAACATAAGAGTATTCCAGGGTGAATTAGTGAGCGATTCCCAAGAGAGGCTACCTTTGCAAGGTAACAGGGAGGAAAACTTCTTTGGAGCCTGAAGCATGATTGCTGGGGTGGGACAGGAGTGCATTGTTCTTTAAGGAATACATTTGCATATGGAGAAGAAAGAAGATGTTCTTCAATCAAATGGATACCATTCTTATGAAAGTAAAATTTAAAAAGAAGTCTTAGAGATTATTTTGGGGCATATTATAATTGCATATATATATATATTTGTATGGTACACAGTGATGTTATATCTATACAGTATAGAATGATTAACTCAAACTAATTAATATATCAATTTTCTGAAATAATTATCATCAATTCCTTCTAACTATAATTTTGTACCATTTGACCAACATCTCTCCATTCCCCCTACCCACTGCTTCTGGTAACCACTATTCTATTCTCTGCTTCTATAAATTTGATTGTTTTGGATTCCACATAAGTAAAACTATGCTGTTTTAGTCTTTCTGTGTCTGGCTTATTTCTGAACTTAGCACAATGTCCTCCATGTTTATCCATGCTGCTGCAAATGGCAGAAATTCCTTCTTGTTTAAGGCTGAATAATATTCCATTGTGTATATACCACATTATTACATTCGCTTTATCCATGTATCCTTTGATGAACACTTAGGTTGACTCTTTATCTTGGCTATTGTGAATACTGCTACAATGAACATGAGAGTGCAGATATCATTTAGACACGCTGATTTCAAGCTCTGGGGATATATACCCAGTAGTGGGATTGCTGAATCATATGGGAGTTCTATTTTTAGTTTCGTGAGGAGCCTCCATACATTTTCCATAATTAAAGATATCTTTTCTTAATCTTTACTCTTAGTGCCCACTTTTGGCCTTTGTTACCTCTTCTCTACTTTTTTTGTAACAGCCTCTAAGTGATCTCCTTACCTTTGGTTTCCTTCCCTTTATTTAATTCTGTATGACCAGTGGTTCCCTATTGCCTTCTGAGAAGAGTCTCAGATCCTTTATCCAGAATTAAAGGCCCCAAACTATCTTCTCATTGTTATTATCCACTATTTCTTTATGTACAGTAGTTCCCCCTTCTCCACGATTTTGCTTTCTGCAGTTTCAGTTATGCTTGTTCAACCATGGTCCAAAAATAAGTGAGTATAGTACAATAAGATATTTTGAGAGGGAGACTATAATACATTCACATTGTTTGTATTACAGCATGCTGTCATAATTTTCCATTTTATTATTAGTTATTGTCATTAGTCTCTTACTGTTTCTAATTTACAAATTAAACCTTATCATAACTATGTATATATGCATGTATGTATGGAAAAAACAGTACATATAGGGTTTGGTGCTATCCACAGTTAAAGGCAACTACTGGGGGTCTTAGATCATTTCCCCCATGGAAAAGTAGGGGCTTCTGTACACTAAAAGTCATTTGGCACCCAATAGGGCCTGGACTGGATATGGGATATCTCTTCGTGAAGCAAACAGCTTACAGTAACTTTGAAATTGGTCCCAAATAACACAGAGAAATGCTAGCTATGACATTTTTTCTCTGGATCTGTTGCTCGGGGCTCCTGGAAAAAAGATCACCCAGTTCTCCAAATTACACATAAATAATGGAAACACAACGTGAATGAACTTTTCACGCAGTATTTGGAAAGTTTGTCTAGAAACCACCTGCCTTAGAAGCCATTGGAATGCTTTTTTGAAAATGCGGATTCTTGACCTAATTCTAGACCTACTGATATTATAGGATCTTTGTAAAAAAGAAAATTAAGATACATTAGTAGTATTTATACATTTATTCCATGATATAAATAAATATTCTATGTGTGTGTGTGTAATGTATCACATCACAGCGCTTGACCTTGGAACGTAGAAGGCTTCCAACTAGTGATAACTATTAGACTGAACAATTGTTTTTCAGGTTCACCTTCTCTCCTGGGCCCTAGATCCATTCAAGCAAGTTTCACTCCTCAAGTGCCTCACATCCTACGTGGGAGAATATGTCTATATAGGGATAGATAAATAGATGGACAACTGTTAAATGTATACACAAATAATTTAATGATTAATATTGTGGGCATGTAACTAATCTAAGTATTTATACACACAATATGTCTACAGCCAGAACTAACTATATAATTTGTGAGGCCTAGTATAAAAAAAGTGAGTCCTTTTGTTTAAAAAATATTAACACTTTCAAGGTTCTGACAGGAAAGCATCAAACTATGCACACCCACTTCTAAGTCCAGGACCCCCATGCACCTGAACTCATCTGTGATGTATATAATGTTCTTCCTATATTTATCATTCCTCCCATACTTATCTATTTCTCTGATCCCTTTTTATATAATCTGACTCTACTATCAAGCTTGAATTTAAAAATACCTCATAATTAAAAACCATATCATTTTAGCGCTTTTGATTATTTTCAGAGCATTATCATAAACCTTCACATTTAATCATCACAGTGTTCCCATGAGGCAGACATGATTATTACTCCCATTTCACAGATAACTAATGCTCAGAGGTTAATGTGCAAGATCACAAAATCATTAAGAAACAGAATAAGGAGTTTAATCCATGAATAAAATCTTAGTGTCCTTAATTCAAATCTCATACTATTTCCTTCAAACTGCATTTGACGGTATTTGCAATAAGCTCCTCCAGGGTAGGGTGGATGAGTTGTATCTCTTTGCTTCCCCATCTCTTAACACATGGCCCATAATAGGCATTCAATAAAGATATATAAAAAAAGAGCATTTCTTCTTGGAGTAAAGGAGAAAAGGCCCAGTGTCTCTTCTGATTTCCAAGAGACAAGGGAAGGAACCAAAGTGTTCTTCTAGCCCTGCGTTCACCCAGCCCTGCAGCCAAACTCCATGCCTTCCACAGCATATCACCTAAGATAATCCACCTGTCCCCCACAACCAACCCTGCACCCCACCCTTGATTGTATTCATTTGCATTTTTCAAGGTTGTGTTGAATTTTTATAGCTCTGTTTCTAATATCCCCAGCTAGCCGTCATCTCCCCTGTACCACCAATTCTGCTCATTTTAACCTTAATAAATGTATCACTATAGCTAGCTATTAGGTCCTTAAAATACTTTAAATAGAAACTGGGCAAGCTTTGATCCTTTTTTAAAAATATGTGTCTGCCTCTCATCCAATCAATTCATTGCTATTCTCTTTTCCCTTCTTCCAAATTCCTCTACTGCAACAAAATGTTGAGACATAAGTTGATTTTAATAAATTTTTCAAGCTTTCTCTAAAGTTAGGCAAAACATTACAAGTAAAAAAAAAAAACACCCGTGTGACACCATACAGTATAGGGTGTAGTGCTTTATATATATATATATGTACATGTTTGCAAGCAGTGAATTTTTTTAACAGAAATAAATGAGGAAGGAAGAATCTTAATTCATATCATTTTATAATATGCAGATCTAGCACACTTTTAAAATATATATATTTTTAGAGATAGGGTCTTACTCTATCGCCCAGGCTAAAGTGCACTGGCACAATCTGGTTCACTGCAGCCTTGACCCCCAGGTTAAAGTGATCCTCCCACCTCAGCCTCCCTAGTTGCTGGAACTACATGCATGTGCCACCATGCCTGGCTAATTACAAAAATTTTTGTTTTAGAGACAGCGTCTCACTGTGTTGCCCAGGCTGGTCTCCAACTCTTGAGTTCAAGGGATCCTCCCACCTCGGCCTCCCAAAGTGCTGAGATTATAGGTGTGGACCACCATGCCTGGCCAGATCTAACACACTTTAATAAGAAGCAACCTCCATACAAAAAATACATATTTTTCTACCCTGAGATATAATTTCTGTACCCTGGGGAATCATTAATATTCAGTTTAATGCTATCACCTATGCTGATAGAAGAGTTTTCATATACTTGAAAATTTTCTTCTAAGCTATTGAGAAATTTGTGTATTAAGGGAAATTTATAATAATAGTGGCTAACACTTATCAGCAAATTATGATTCATATATACATACATATATATAAATGTATGTGAACATATGTACATATACACACACATAAATACACACACACATATATATAACCACCTATATACACCATATAAATATTTAATGCCTAGAAATACATCGAGTACTTTCTTGTAGAAGTTTGTGAGAATGTGAAGGTGAGTGGAAGTGTGTGTATTTGGTGTCTGGATTTGAAACTCCTTTGGAGAGCTGACATCTCCAGTTTATAAATATAACTCATTTTTCACAGCTTCAGCCAGATTTTCTCATGGCATTGTGAGAAAATACCAATAAAGTGTAATTATTCTCTTGCTGGGCCTTATGTGCAGTAAATTTCCAGATAACCAAATTTTATACAAGTTGAAAATGTCAGAAGGAACATTATTTTGGAGGATCTGATGTTTGGGGTCTTCAGATAATAATTAGATATGTTAATTCTCTACAGAATCAAAAGATCTTCTGAAAAGAATATTACTGAATTTCAAATGATCTTAGGTAATTCTTTTTTTTTTTAACCCAATGCACTTATGAGAGAAATCTAGTGATGATGAGTATAATCTTTACTCAGAGTCATTCATTAAAGATTTACATATCCATACCTAATCATTTTGCTTCATGATTATTTTTCAATAAGGCTTGAGTAATCAGCTCTGGATTAAAGATTCACTGTATGTCTTTACTTGTCTCCTGATCTATGCTTTTCCTTTCTACAATTATTTTTCTCTGAGTGAACTTTTTTACTCAAACACAATCTGTGTTGACAATGTCCTAACTGTAGAGAGAGAATGCAAGTGAATAGGTGACAGGAAGGCAAGTGCAAGAACGCAAGAATGACAGAATTAATTCAGACCAGTCTGTGAATGGGATCATAGACACAGACGTAAGGTGTGGGTTAGAAATGAGGGCACCTTCTTTCAAGTCACTAGGAGGCATTTGCCCAAAGGTCGCACTTCAATCCACACATCATTCACTCTCCGGTGGAGGGAAGTAATAGTCATTTCAATTACCCAGGCAGGATCAGAGAGGTTACTTGTTGGCCCAAATCTCACAGTAAGCCAAAAGGAGATAAAGGTTGCTTGACCCTATAACCAGTATTTTCCTTTTATCATAGTTGACTGTCACATAGTTTTTATGTGACACTCAGAAGTAGGTTTTCTCCCCTTTCTTACACAAATATAGGTATGCTATCTTTCACATGACATGAGATATGCTCTGAAAAGTTGGATGTCAATTGATCTCTCATAAATCAAAAACTGAAGAGAAGACTAACAGAACTGGCAGACAAGGGAGAAGGGGGAATTCATTCAATTTCAAGTTCTAAAAACATACTTAATGTATTTTCAAAAAAATGATCAATGTTTTAAACAATTATTTAAAATAATATTTTAAGACACTTGAGAAACTCACATGAAAAGGAGACTCGCATAAAGTACAAAGTAACTTACTAATGTAAATAAACTCTCTTGTTTAGTTAGATTTCCCCAACCTAGATTTTTTTTTCCCAGTGTAGTATTTCCCAAATTGTGTTCCCAGGAGCTGGATATTAACAAGTATTCTGCCAAGGAATATTACAAAGTGAATGGTCAAATGAATTTGGGAAGTCTTAAATAAAATATTAAAAGATGTATTTAATACAAGACCTCACAGAACATTTAATTTGCTAATATGCACTGTGAATACCTAAGAGAGAGGGAGCAGTATTAAAAAGCTACCCTCGCTCACGCCTATAATCCCAGCATGCTGGGAGGTTGAAGGCGGATCAGTTGAGGGCAGGAATTTGAGACCATCCTGGCCAACATGGTGAAACCCTGTCTGTACTAAAAATACAAAACTTAGCCAGGCATGATGGCAGGTGCTGGTAATCCCAGATACTCGGGAGGCTGAGGCAGGAGAATGGCTTGAACCTCAGGAGGTGGAGGTTGCAGTAAGCTGAGATCATGCCACTACACTCCAGCCTAGGCAACAGAGCCAGACTCTGTCTCAATAATAATAATAATAAAGAGCTACCTAATATATATATATAATATATAAAAATATTATATATATATATATTAATTTACCATTGAATATGTTCCCTGATTTTTATTCCCAAGGACCACTCTACAGGACTGATATTTAAGGGAATGTATTTTGGGAACCAGCAGTCTAATATTTTTCTCTTAATGAGACCTCAAATATGTCAGCAATTAATGTATCCAATGCTGGGCTGAAGGTGCAGGCCCAGTAACCACATTTTTGTTTGTTATGAGAGGAAATATCCTTTAGGCATCAAACTGAGAAGGCCCTATTCACTCCCAGAGGTGAAAGTGCTATTTCCTTTATAACAAAAACAACATTGCTCAAAAGAAATGTTTTAACATTTCAAAAGTATTTTCTCTCAAAATTATTTACATCCTTCCTTCATGTCAGGCCTTTCATTAAGTCAAATAGCAACTGGTTTAGACTTGGTTTGATCTAAAAGAATGTTTAGAAAAAAATACAAAACCAAACAAATAAAACTTAAACATGGGCACTTCAAAAGGATCTCTTAACTGTTACTCTTAATTAAATTTTCTAGGAACACCATGGGACTTTTCTCTAGAATTTATCCGGAAAAGTTTTCCAAGTTTAAGTTTAATCCTCTTGTTATAAAGTTTCTGATCAACAGATACACACACATACACACACAAACACACACACACAAACACACACACACACGCACGCACACACACAGCAGTTATACTAGAGTAACAATTTCTGGACCACTGCAATTTTCAAAAGAACTAAAGTTATTCCAAGAGTTTTCTAAGGTAGAATATGACCAAGTTTCTCTAAATGGCAACTGAATTAACTGGAGTTCATTATAGGCTCTTAGAACCAAATCATGGATTATAGTAGGTTTATCTGCATCAAAGCCCACGTGATATAAAGATCTGTACAAGAAGGCAACAGTAGATTAAAGAGGATCTTGCTAGGCTAGGCAGCACTGGGCATATCAAGTTGTACTGGAGTGTATGTGAATGAACTTACCAGCACGTTCCCAGTGAACCCTGAGCCCCATTTAACTTTTTATATTCAGCACGTTGCACACAGTTGACTCTCACTACATGTTTGTTGAAGGGTAAATGTAGTAATGAGCTAGGGATGAAAGAATTCCATCTAGATTAACAGTGTTAGAAACTAAATCTCTAATGAGATTTCAAGACAATAAAGGTGGTTGGAGTGCTGTGAAGACTTGCTGCTAGGACTTACTAGTTAGTAAGATTGGCTAACCTATGTTTTCAGAGAAATGTAACAGAATTTATGTGACAGAATATTCATGAGGATTAATGAGCTCATTTTGAGAAGGTACTTTGAGATCCCTGGAGGAAACATGAAAGGATTTTAAGTAGTTTATATTTAATGAATCACTATCTCAGTAATCTAACTAGACTCTGTCTCAACTGCTACAGTATTTATTTTGGTGCATAATAAATAGTTATGCATGTATGACAACCATTATACATAGCACATTATGTCATAGGTTTAGATTTTACGCCTTGTACTTGATGAGGTGCTACAAGAAAACTTTATGATAGAAGAAAGTTGGATTCTTGTACTTGGTTTGTGTATCTGCAGGATGCTAATGGTGAAAATTCCTTCCTGACCATCGCGGGTAATCAGTTTATTCCCTGAAGCATGAGATCTGTTTACCTTCATCTATACTTCACACACATGCAGTATATTGGATCTGTCACCCTAACTGAAAGAAATTCTGATGTGGTACCTGAAATCTAAGGAATTTCTCCAGCTAGAAAGCCAATGTCGCTAAAAGTGAGCAACCTGTAACGGAATTGTAGGACGAGATGGAACTCTAATATTAAGAAGCTCGATAGCCAGGAAATATGAGGCATTTTTCTACAACATTCGAAAGAGAAGAAAACTATATTTGGGGCTGGGTAATTGATATGGATTTTTAAACTTTTAAGAATGAGGTTCTATTTTGAATACAATTTCAAGCTAATAGATATCTACATATCAACTCACTCATCCTACACTTCGCGCCTTAAAAACTGACCTTAAAATGTGTTCTAACAAGGCTAGATTAAAGAAATTGGGATGAACTTGGAGCACACACAAACACACACACACACACACACACACACACACACACACACAGAAGTGGCAAGGGGCAATGATTCTAGATGCCATGGGATGAAAACTGACAGGCTCAATTTTCACAGCCACAGCCAGACAAAAGCAGGATCAAATCCAGATTCTAATATTCTCCTGCCATATGACCTGGGCCAAATTACTTATGTTTCTTAAGCTTCAATTTTTACCTCACAGCATATAAAATATTTTTTATGTTCCTTCCCTTTCCAATTACTTCCCCAGGTGTTCATGTCCTTGTATGAGACTAATAAAGTAGTAGCAAGTTACAAATTTTAATACTAAGTATTTAAAAATTTTCTTTTGCACTTAGCTGTTGAAATCTCAACTTCCCTCTCCTATCACCCCCTAGACCTCACCCTACCATCACCAGTTTAACATTTTATTTCCAAAGAAATGGTCATTTTAATTGCCCCAAACAGAGGACTACTATTTCATAAAACAAAAGGCTGCTGACTTACACTTTAAAAGTAGTTTATCTATTCAAATCAAAGCATATTTCTAAGACAAGCTAAACAACTGGTAGTAAGTGACAAAATTGAGACGTTCTTCCTTTTGCTAAATTAGCAGAGAAGTCAGAACATATTGACTATTTAATCATTGAATGCCTCTGACTCTTACCTTTCAGCTCTGAGCTACATGGTAACTTTAGTCCTTAAGTCTGAGGCAAGTATGCCTGGAGAAACAAATTAGCATTGCCATCCTCCATCTATCTGACAGATGAGCACCAAATTATCCTACTGAAACCGGGAGACACTTTTACACCAAAGTTAACTACTAAATGGGTGTGAGGTGGGGGATGGGAAGGATATTTGGTTTTCCTTAATTATCTGTTTGCTCATCTGTGCCACTCATCACTATGACACTAATAGGCACCCACATTGGCTTAGACTAAAACTTAGGAGAAATAAATGCTATCTCAGCCTTTGACTATTAGGAAACTTATCATATTAAGGGAATAAATGGCAACTGGTCTATTCAGATCCCTAAAGTCATTTTAAAGAGCTCTCTTTAGCCTCAGGGTAACATTTTACCAAGTTCTTCTACCCAATAAAATAAAAATACTGAAAGCAATCAGAGAGAGTCAACACAGCCCGATGGCATGATCCCAGGAATCAAATTGTTTAGTCTTGCTTTTGAACATCTTTCTCTGAAATAAACGCTACTTTTTTACCCAAGGAGTGAGAAAGTCCTTAGGTTTCATTAACCAAGAGTTATAAGATACTCTAGAATATTTTAACATACAAAATAGGTGCCTTAAATAAATATAGCTGATGCTACAGTGGCTCATAATAGCTTCTGAAACATTCTCAGTAACTCCTGTATGCTAAGAAAAGGGTAAAAGGTAGGACAGTTATTTTTGTCCCCATTTTACAGATGAGTAAAAGGAGATTCAAAAATATTGAATAGCAGGAGGTCACATTACTAGCAAGTATCATCACCCCTTTAAGAACTCAACCTTCTGGTTTCCAGGTGAAAGTCCTCTTTATACTTTAGAGTCCTACCTGTATCTGCCAGGGAGAAAGTAGGCAGCGGAAGAGAGAATCACAAAGATGCTTGCTCCATGAAATGAATTAATTAGGATACTAATTCACCAAATAAGAAACACTCCTTTGTGAATCACCAAAGCCAGTGAACTTTCCAATGGAATGAGCTTCCAAGCTGCAGCTACTTCCATGGAGAATTTAAATTATAAACCAGACCAAGAAGGTTTGTTTCAATCTGTGGCACTGCTTTATGTGGCTAACTCACAAGGTAGAAGGTAGATTGATGCCTCACTTACTCCTGGAGTAAACATAATGACTATTGCTTCAACACTCTTGAGGAATCTTCAGTTTATGTAGGTAAGATGCTGATGTTGTGCTAGAATCTTCAGGCTAGGCAACCCTTGTCAGTTTAAAGACACAGGCAGGGACCACCAGGTCTCTCAGCACCCAACAATCATAGAAGAGTGATAGGAGAGTGTCAGTTTGGTTATGTGAGGTGGTGATGCCGAGACAGCACGTTCCTCTCACACCACGCCTTCTTTCTTCAAAACCATTACCCAAGAAATCTACCCTAAATTCCCTTTGGAGAAAAAAAAAATGAAATCTTTCATGTCTATTGTGTGATTTTCCCCAGAGCCTTTTTCTTTTCCAGATGCTACTTTGAAATGCTCAGGCTCAAGTCCAGATACAAAGCGCAGCAGATTGCTTCATTTAGTTACTCTGAGCCTCATTATGGCTCACCTCTGGGTATGTAATCAGCCTTTTATTCACCTAACAGGATCACTCTCTACTAAGGTGGTCATTTAAAGGTGTTTCCCCACAGGGTCCATCTCTCAGAGAGCTCCTGGGAGTGCTGATAGGAAGCCGGTGCATACTGAATATTCACAATTGCAAAGAAGTTACCCCTGCCATTAGGTCTAGTGGCCCTTCAGCTAGTCCCGAGGTTCTGTGGCTGCACTAGATCTACACAGCACAGGCTGGTTGCTGGCAGCTAAAAGGAGGAAAAAGAGACGCGCTAGGACAAGACGGACAGCTGGCAAATTATATCCAAGTGGGCTGCTCTCCACTGGGAGAGCAGTCCTGGCTTCCTGGGGTAATTCATCTTCTTGACACCTCCCCTTCCCAGGAGTTCATTTTCGCCAACATACTTTCTGCTCCTGACAAACAGGACGGATCTGTCTTTACTCCTCTGTCCTGCTGACAGGCAGAAAGAGTCACCGCTAGTGTGCCTTCAGCTTTTTCCTTCTCTCATGACACTGCTATTTATCTACCACCCAACTGATTGATAATTATCAGATACTTCAGGGAGTGTGGTGATTAGATAGAAGAATCTGGCTAGAGTTGGATGGCACTTTACACTGAAGTTTCCTGGGGCTGTGTGCCCCTTCAACCCTACTTTAAATCAAACAAATGGGAAATGACTAAGGTAAGCCTAAAAACAGAATAGAGGTTTCAACCTGGAGATATATGATCAATTAAGTATTAAATTTTACTCTAATTAAACTAATTTTAAAGGCATAGAAATCTTATAAACTATGCTTAATGGAGAATACAGAACATACTATTTTAGATGACCTCTTAATGAAAAGAAGAAACATTCTATATTTAAGATGTTTGCTCAAGCAAGTATAATGCTGATGAAGGGAAGGAAAAAAAGACTATGATGGAAATTTGATTAACTTGGGTCCTAGTCCTGGATGGCCAGGCTGCTAAATATTTGTGTGATTTTAAATCTCTTCTTAACCTCTCTGGGGTTTAGTGTGTTAGTCTTTAAGAAGGGGGTTGTAACCAATGATGTCTTTATTACATTCTGGGGCTGAGACTCCATCTGGAACCTCATTTCAAAAGTGATGTGCAAAAAAGTGTAACACATATGCCAATACTGCTTCCTTCTAAAAAAACTAAAAGGTGAATTTCACCAAATGTGTAATCCAGAAAGAAATACGGTATATTTACGTTTCTAAATGACTATCTAGTTTTTGATAAGAAGAACTTTCAAAGTTTCCCAAGCTTAAAACCTAAATGTAAATCTCCTCTCTTTGGAGACCTCAGGCAGGCACCAGTTGCAAATCAGTCAGCTATAGCTAATGCATTTTACTAATGAATCCAAGGCACAAATATACCCTTTCTCTCTCTCCATATATATGGAGAAAGAACTCAAAATATGTTGGATGTCCCTTTAATTATCTTTACCTATCAACTGCCTTCTCTAATACTTTGACACAATTCAGTGTCCTCTGTCAGGTAGGAAGCTATTTCTGGTGAAGCAGTTTGGCATTAAACCTTTGTCTTAGTCAAGTATCTGATTGGCATTGCAACATTTGTTGCATTTGTTGCTTCATCACATCTAAACCTAATGCACTTTTAAAAAAATTTAACAGAGTTCCTCAAATGATTATTTTTAATTTTTTTTAGATTTTTAAATAACAAATTGTTAATATCCCAAAAAAGTGTTCCAATTGTTTATCCCTCCTCCCTGCCCCTAAGAATTCAAGTACAGGAAGCTTTATCAGTGAGACTTCTACAATAGAGCCCCTAAAGGGATAAGCTACATGGCTAGCACTTCAGGGAAAGCTTTTGCTATCTCTCAAGAACTGGCAGAGGTCTAGGAGATCACTAACATCAGTTCCATTAAAAAGGTCCTCAGCTAACAGGTAAATGAATTTGAAAAATGGAATTTCAGGGCAGGCAAATGTATCTGAATTCATAAGTCTTTCTATAATATGCAGTTTCTTCTTCCTTTAATGTGAGTATCCTATTTGTTTTGACCTATTTAAATCGTTAGTTGAAAAATATCCTTTCTATTGCTTTGGGGAAAGATGTCACTGGCATCTGTTTAACTGTCACATGTGAGGTCAGGGCCTGGCTTACCATTGAGACATTAGGTAAAGAAGCAAGAGAAGAAAGAAAAGAAAGAGAGGAAGGGAGGAAGGAAAGGAGGAAGGGAGGGAGGAAAGGAGGAAGGGACGGAGGGAGGGAGGAAGGAAGGGAGGGAGGGAGGGAGGAAGGAAGGAAGGAAGGAGAGAAAGAGAGAGAGAAAAAGAAAGAAAGAAAAGAAAAAGAGAAAAGAAATCAGAGAGGCACAACAAAGTGGCCCTATCAGAATACATACTGCCTTTGGTGATCTAATGAGGATGGGTACAATCCACCAATAGAAAGTTATTCATTTGGGTTAAAATGAAACCCCTTGACAAATAACAAACAAGCACAGAAACAACATATTTAACCGCTTGGTGACATTTTCTTTAATCAGACTCTTTCCAAATAGAGTCAGCTAAAAAGTTGAGTCGTGGCCAAACGAGATTCAGGATACAAAAATTTCATAATGCAAAGGGTAAAAAAAGTGTGCACATGACAAGGTAAGAAAACACCAATCCATGTAGGGAAGTATTAACACGAAGGTATAAGAGGTGAAAGAAAAGGATGCACCAAACGCAGTACCACCAACAGGGCCCTTGAGCATCAGAATCACTGGTCTGTTTCCAGTGTCTAGAATGATGCCAGTACCTACGAAGTGCTCAATGATAAGTGTTACATAAGTGAATAGACTTTCTTCAAATACATTATATATATATATATATATATATATATACACATATTTTTTTTTTCATTTTAAAATAGATGTAGGCCGGGCGCGGTGGCTCACGCCTGTAATTCCAGGACTCTGGGAGGCCTAGGCTGGCGGATCACAAGGTCAGGAGTTCAAGAGCAGCCTGACCAACATGGTGAAACCCGTCTCTACTAAAAATACAAAAATTGGCTGGGTGTGGTGGTGCATGCCTGTAATCCTAGCTATTCAGGAGGCTGAGGCAGGAGAATTGCTTGAACCCAGGAGTTGGAGTTTGCAGTGAGCCGAGATCACGCCACTGCACTCCAGCCTGAGCAAAAGAGCGAGATTCCGTCTTAAAAAAAAAAAAAAGAAAAAAAGGATGAAAAAAAGAGGAATAAAGTCAAAATATGGCTGAAATCTGCATTGGAAAACTAAAAATGAGTATGTGTCCATATTTGGTATAAAGTCATTAAACGGAGCTGAAATCAAAATGGGAGGCAATGCCTGTTTACCCTGAGGCTTTACCAGTAATGTGCCTCTTAGGCTGTTTACAAGGGGCATGAAAATAGAAGGTGATATGTGAACAGTGTAATAAATAAATGAGATGAAACAATTCTGGGGATAAGTGGATGGAATTAGGCAAGGAAAACTTAAGTTAAAATAACTTCTGATACATTGGGTTCGAGGGAACAAATAGAAGAGAAACAAGAGGAACTCAAAATTAATGTGCTCAAAGTTAGGGCCAAAAAATAGCCCTGAAGATAAGATGCTAAATGATTCTATAAAGTAATTTATTGCCTATCAAAGATATGTCTGATGTTCTTATATCAAATATTTTCCATTAAGTAGATTTAATTTTTAATTTCCATATCAGCAAGTTTATAAAAGAATAAATATATTGCACATATTATAGGCAGCTTGACTTTCTGTTTTTGTGTATAATTGACATTTGCTATGCTTTGACAAAGCTGTTTCCCCTCTCACAGTTCAGTTTCTCCTTCTACTCCATCCTGATGGGGAGTCATGTTGCTTAGCTGCGGATAACGTGTAGAAGGAAGGATCATGGCTCCTGAAAGATGTCCACATCCTAATCCCCAGAGCTGTGAATATGTTAGGCTACATGGTAAAAGGGAATTAGGTTGCAGGTGGAATTGAGGTTGTTCAGCAGCCAACCTGAAGAAAGGGAGATAATCCTGGATTATCTGGGTGGGCCCAATCTAATCACACGAGTCTTTAAAAAAGGACAAAGAAGCAGAAGAATGCAGGCTTTGAAGATGGAAGAAAGGGACCATAGGCTAGGAATACAGTAGCCTCTAGAAGCTGCCAATGGCCCTCAATTTTCAGCCAGCAAAAAAACCCCAGATCTCCATCCTTCAACCACAAGAAATTAAATTCTGCCAACAACTCAAATGAGCAGAAAACATTTGCCTCAGAGACACCAGAAAGGAAACCAAAGTGGTTTATGAAACATTTTAATTTAATTTATTTTTATTTCTAAAAATAATTTCAACTTTTATTTTAGATTCAGGGGGTAAAAAGTGTTGATGCCTTGATTTTAGACTAGTGCAACCCATAATGGACTTCTCACCTCAAAAGTCTAAGATAATAAGTTTTACGTTGCTTTAAATTGCAAAAGTTGCTGTGATTTGTTACAGCAGTGATAGGAAACTAAAACATAAGCCAATTGTTCCATGATAATTCCTGGGAATCCCTACCTTTTAGGATTATATCGAGAAACACAGAGTAGAAAGAAACTCAGAGTAACATTGAGTTAAGTGCACGTGAGGCTATCTATGGCCAAGGAGGGAAGCTCTGTGATCAGGGACAATTGCTTCCTTCTTCAATGTAAAGCAAGATACTTTGGCTTTTGGTTTTATCTTACTTTGCATTTAAGGGTTTTTTTCAAACCAGAACCTATCCAACCTATATCAGTCCATTAAAGTGCCTTGGGTACTGAGCAGATAGAAACTGGCAGCAACACTGACATCTGGAACAGGCGGCTGCCAAAAGCTCTTTTTATGACTATTCCTCATTAGGCTCCCAGCTTCTTGGATTCCTGCCTCCATATCTGGCTTCCAAAATCTAGTTCTGGCCACTCCACTTTGGTGACCTCTATGGATGCCCCTCAGTGGCCAGCTGGGTTCAGCAGCCGCCTTGACTCCTGTATTAGTTTCCTAGGGCGGCTGTAACCAAGAACCACAAACTGGGTGACTTAATAGATTAATTTTATCACCATTTCTCACCGTTTTGGGGGTCACAGTCTGAAATCAAGATGTGAGCATGGCCATAGTCTTCTAGCTGTTGGTAGTTGGCAGCAATCCTTGGTGATCCTTGCCTTCCTACGGAGTAATTCCAATGTCTGCCTTCATCATCACTGGCCATCTTCCTCATGTGTCTGTGTCTCCACACAAGGTTCCCCTCTGTGTGTGCATCTGTCTCTGTGTCTCTTCCCTTTTTATTATAAGGATACAAGTCATATTGGAGTAAGAGCCCATTCATCTCCAGTGTGACCTCCAAATAAGGTCACATTCTGAGGTTCCAGGAAGGACATGAATTTTGGAGGAACACTACTCAACAAAGTATAATTCATAACTCTGAATAGGTCCTAGATTTTGGCATCTCTTTAAGCTAAGGTAAGTGATTCCCTCTACCCACCATTACTTTGGCCAGTCAATGCTTCCCTGTGAAGTAATAAGAATATGTAGAGTATCATATGTAAGAAACTAAACTAAATCAACGACTATATTATTGTATTATAATTACTAAAGTTATAAATGACTTTATCCTAGGTGATTCACACTTACCTCATCTGTGCTTCATATTGACAATGGTAATCCAATTCTCACTATCTCTATTTTGTAGTGGGATAAACAGAATACCAAAAAAGAATGCATTGTCCAAAATAGCACAGTTAGCTGACAACCAAGTAAGGCTAAAGACATCCTGACTCTTGTAATCCCAGCACTTTGGGAGGCCGAGGCGGGCGGATCACGAGGTCAGGCGATCGAGACCACGGTGAAACCCTGTCTCTACTAAAAATATAAAAAAATGGCCGGGCGTGGTGGCGGACGCCTGTAGTCCCAGCTACTCAGGAGGCTGAGGCAGGAGAATGGCGTGAACCCGGGAGGCAGAGCTTGCACTGAGCCGAGATTGCGCCACTGCACTCCAGCCTGGGCGACAAAGCAAGACTCCGTCTCAAAAAAAAAAAAAAAAAAGACAGCCTGACTCCTAGTCCCAATCTCTGGGTGTTCTCTCTACAATCACAGTAGGAAAAAAATTACCCTTGCATCTAAAACTGTTTAACGAAGACTGTTCCCAAGAATTGAAAAGGGTATAGTGATGATCTATCTCATCTTTTATCACTGCCATAGTATCTACATGTCCTCTCTAAGTTGCCCTATTGCTGATGATTCTTTTTTCTTTCTTTTTTCCACCTGAGAATAAAATAAAATAAAATAGGAATTCAGAACCAACATATGGTAACATCATTCCTCCTCCCCTGTCATACATAGAACATATTTGAGCATCATAGTAGTCACATGCAATAGCTCGTTATTAAAACACAGTCGCTTCAAAAAATACCAGTCATATAAAAAGTTCAAAATTCTATGTTTGCCATAGCACTGAGAGGCAATCACTTTTGTGTTTTAAAGTGGTGCTTTGATTTATTATCATCATATATAATGTTGATAATCTGTAACAGGTTGGAGCAAAGTGCTAAAAAATGTCTAAACCATAGATTTGGTTATTGAAGGGAGCAGGGAGCCAGCTTTCCTGAATTTATTTCCATGATCTCAATTACTGCTTATAGATCAGGATCACCATCAGACCACATTCATTTGAGTAAACACCATTCTTTTCTTATAAGAATTGTGATTTAAAAACATGACATTCCCATTAAAAGTATTTAATTGCTCATAGGGATAAATAACTGCATTCCTTCAGATTGTCAAAAGAATTTCGAAAAGAGAAGATGGCAGTAAATTTCTAAAAGGAAAAATGAGAGTAAATGAATGGGACAGGAGAATATTAAAACAAAAAGTTAGAAATGCCTAGCAGGAACCTGTACTTCAACAATCTAACCAAGATCATTGAAACATTAATGTGGAGGGGAAAATCCATAAGATAAATTCAGCAGAGTAATGAACAATGCCCATGGCTCCAAGGTATACTTCTGACAAACTCTTTACATATTTGGCTTCTGCCTGTCCTTCTCTTTAGGTAGAGAATTGAGATGCGAGTCTTATGGCTCTAACTTTTGGTGAATTTGCTAAGACTTTCTGATCACTTTTGTTTCACTGGAATTATTGTGAAAGAGGAAGTCAGTGCAGGTCAGTTTTCTAACTCAGGTGAAACAAGAAAAATAGAAGATAATAGAAGATAATCTCTAAGTAAGATTACTAAGGCATTGGTTATTTCATTGTTGTCTAATTCTACCATTAAAAGCATGATGTAACTGTCAAGAGAATGAAAAGATAAGCCAGAATGGGAAAAATATTTGAAACAGACATAATGATAGAGGACTGTTATCCAAAATATATTAAAAACTCTTAAAATTCAACAATAAGAAAACAGCAGATGAAAAATGGCCAAAGATCTGAACACACACCTCACCCAAAAAGAAATACAGATGGCAATAAATGAAGATTCTCTGTATCATTTTTCATCGCGGAAATGCAAATTAAAACAAAAATGAGATGCCATTATACATCAATTAGTATGGTCAATATTTAAAACACTGACAATATTAAATGCTGGTAAAAATGTTGAGTAACAGAAAGTCTCATCTATAGATTGTGGGAATGCAAAATGGTACAGCCACACTGAAAGACAGTTTGGCACCTTCTTACAAAACTGAACATACACTTACCATACAATCCAGCAGTTGTGTTCCTTGGTATATACCCAAAGGAGCTGAAAACTTATATTCACACAAAAATCTACACATAAGTGTTCATAGCAGCTTTATTCATAATGGCCCAAACTTAAAACCAACTAAGGTGACCTTCAGCAGGTGAATGAATAAATAAACTGTGGTACATCCAGACAAGGGAATATTATTCAGCAGTCAGGAGAAATGAGCTATTGAACCATAAAAAGTAATTTATAGATTCAATGTTATCTCCATCAAGCTACCATTGAATTTCTTCACAGAATTAGAAAAAACTACTCCAAATTTCCTATGGAACCAAAAAAGAGCCCATATAGCCAAGACAATCCTAAGCAAAAAGAACAAAGCTGGGGGCATCACGCTACCTGACTTCAAACTATACTACAAGGCTACAGTAACCAAAACAGCATGGTACTGGTACCAAAACAGAGATATAGACCAATGGAACAGAACACAGGCCTCAGAAATAACATCACACATCTACAACCACCTGATCTTTGACAAACCTGACAAAAACAAGCAATGGGGAAAGGATTCCCTATTTAATAAATGGTGTTGGGAAAACTGGCTAGCCATATGCAGAAAACTGAAACTGGACCTCTTCCTTACACCTTATACAAAAATTAACTCAAGATGGATTAAAGACTTAAACATAAGACCTAAAACCATAAAAACTCTAGAAGAAAACTTAGGCAATACCATTCAGGACACAGGCATGGGCAAAGACTTCATGACTAAAACATCAAAAGCAATGGCAACAAAAGCCAAAATTGACAAATGGGATCCAATTAAACTAAAGAGCTTCTGCACAGGAAAAGAAACTATCATCAGAGTGAACAGGCAATGGGAGAAAATGGGATGAAATTTTCTCCCTACAGAATGGGAGAAAATTTTTGCAATCTATCCATCTGATAAAGGGCTAATATCCAGAATCTACAAAGAACATTAAAATTTTTACAAGAAAAAAACAAACAACCCCATCAAAAAGTAGGTGAAGGATATGAGCAGACACTTCTCAAAAGAAGATATTTATGTGGCCAACAAACATGAAAAAATCCTCACCATCACTGGTCATTAGAGAAATGCAAATCAAAACCACAAGATACCATCTCATGCCAGTTAGAATAGTGATAATTAAAAAGTCAGGAAACAACAGATGCTGGAGAGGATGTGAAGAAATAGGAACGCTTTTACGCTGTTGGTGGGAGTGTAAATTTGTCCAACCATTGTTGAAAACAGTGTAGCAATTACTCAAGGATCTAGAACAAGAAATACCATTTGACCCAGCAATCCCATTACTGGATATATACACAAAGGATAATAAATCATTCTACTATAAAGACACATGCATGTGTATGGTTATTGCAGCACTGTTCACAATAGCAAAGACTTGGAGCCAACCCAAATGCCCATCAATGATAGACTGGATAAAGAAAATGTGGCATATATACACCATGGAATGCAATGCAGCCATAAAATGGATGAGTTCATGTCCTTTGCAGGGACATGGATGAAGCTGGAAACCATCATTCTCAGCAAACTAATACAGGAACAGAAAACCAAACACTGCATGTTCTCACTCATAAGTGGGAGGTGAACAGTGAAAACACATGGACACAGGGAGGGGATGGGGGCTAGGGGAGGGATAGCATTAGGAGAAATACCTAATGTAGATGACGGGTTGATGGGTACAGCAAACCACCATGGCACATGTATACCTATGTAACAAACCTGCATATTCTGCACATGTATCCCAGAACTTAAAGTATAATAAAAAATATATATGTATATATTAAAGTAAGATATGGAAGACACTTACATGCATGTTACTAAGTAAAAGAAGCGAATCTGAAAAGCTACAAACCATATGATTCTAACTATATGACATTCTGGAAAAGGCAAAACTAGGGGGACAGTAAAAAGATTACTTGACAGTGATTAGGAGGGAATGAGGAAGCAGAGCACAGAGAACTTTTAGGGCAATGAAACTATTCTGTAGGATATTATGATGGTGACACATGAAAATAATGTACAACACCAAGAGTGAATCCTAGTGTAAACTATGGACTTTGGGTGATGACTATTTCATCAATTGTAAGAAATGTACCACTCAGGTATGGAATGCTGCTGATGGGGGAAGCTATCATATGTGGTGGCATAGGGAAGAGGTTTATGAGAACTCTATACTCTCTGCTAATTTAGGCTATGAACCTAAAACTTCTCTACAAAATAAAGTCTATTCAAAAGGAAAAAAGAAAACCAACCATAGTAAACAAAATATTATCTGCGTAGGAAGCCTCTGTTTTGAAAGTCTTTCAAGTGCTGAAGGATGATTTCTCTGATGTAGGCAATAGCCTTTAAACAGAAAAGCAGATCTTAAAATCTCAGTTTACAGATGTGAAATTAAGAAATATAGCATGCAGTTTTCCAACATAACGTGAAAGGTAGAGATATTTGAGCTAGTAATTATAAACTACATTCCAATGTAAACCCATTGCCATAATTAGAAACTCACTTCAGTTATATGACCTATAAAGTAGCTTCTCTTAAGTATACTAATAAAGCAAGGCAGTGGGAATTTGCTTAATCTTAAAACCAATGCTGCTTGAATGTAACACTCTGAAGGATAGTGTTTATCTTGCTTTTGCATACTTGTTCCCATTTTGATGGGAAAACAACTCTGCCTCTATGGCATCATTAAACTAATTTGGGTTGAAGTGGTACATAATGCAACACAATCACAGAGTCATATCATTCTGGCAAAACTGTGCTGGGATCCTAAAATATAATTATACGACCATGAGATATAGAAACAAAAATCACTGTCTATTAAAAGTTGTGAACCTTTGCACTTTCCCTTAGAAGTCCCAAACCGGTATGTGGAATCCTTTTGTAGAGATCTTAAGCTATTCAGGTCCTCTTAGTATCTCAGTGTACCTTGGGGAAACCCTTTAAAGATAATAAATACAATTTGGAAAAGTCTCTCTGTTTTATTTAGTAAATCTTCCCACCAAAGCAAAGCTAATGACAGAGCCGGATCTTGCTTCCAGGTTGTACTAATGGTAATGATAACATTATGAATAAAATAGCATTTACTGGCCAGGCATGGTGGTTGACACCCGTAATCCCAGCACTTTGGGAGGCCAAGGAAGAATGGCTGTTTGAGGCCAGGAGTTGAGACCAGCCTGGGCAACATAGCAATACCCTGTCTCTACAAAAAAAATAAATAAAAAATAAAATTAGCTGGGCATTTGGTGCCTGTAGTCTTAGCTCCTCAGGAGGCTGAGGCAGGAGGATTGTTTGAGTGCAGGAGCTCGAGATTATAGTGAGCTATGATCATGCCACTGCATTCCAGCCTGGGGCACAGAGTGAGACCCTATCTCTAATAAACTGAGTGCCCACCATGTAAATCTATGTGTTTTACTTACATTTATATACTTTTAAAAAATAGACCTTATTTTTTAGAACAGTTTTGGGTTCACAGCAAAATTACATATATATTTTTTCACTTCCACCAGCACCACCCTAAAACAAGGCACCATCATATCTCACTGGGACTATTACAAGAGCTTGCTAACCAGGTTTCCCCCTTCACTCTTGCCTCTTTATATATAAAATTAGATAATTTAGCACCTTGCTAAAAGTTTTATAAATGCTGATCATGAGATGTATAATAAATCCCAACTCCTCTTCGTGGCTTACATAATCAGTCTTCTGTTTACCCGTCCAATCTTACTTTTCTCACTCTCCACTGCATTACTGATTAGATCCAGGCTCTCTGACCTTTTTTGTTGTTCTTCTCAAATAAACCAATCTTATTTTTGCCATAAGACTCTTTTGCATTAACAATTCTCTGACTTCGATGTGCTTGTCTGGTCCTTGCAGAGCTACCTTTTATCATTTGAGTCTCAGACTTGTCCTATCCACACTTTTTTGCTACATCCTTTTTTATCCCAGCTTCTATCAGAAACGGACATTGTCATCTCTTCTTTAACTTTCTTATTGCCTCTCTCTCCCATTCTGCTAAGTGTGGCTGTCTTGTTCATTCCTATATACTCCAAGCACAGAATACAATCTTAGAACACTCATGTGCTCAAAGGTTTCTTGAATAAAAGAATGGATGCTTTTAATTCTGATAATCATTTTCTGAAACAGGTACTCTATTTTCTCCCAGTTTTTGGAGGCATCATGAAATAAGATTGTTAAAGTTATTAAGAGGTAGCAGAGCCAGGATTCAAACCCAGATCTGTCTGAATTCATAGTGGATCTGTCCGGCAGATTGACCACACAATCAAGAAAATGTGTTTATACAAAGGAATGTTTCAAATGCTTTTGGCTGCAAACTATAGAATTTTCCAACATCTAGTTGAAACAAAATAAAAACATTCTACATTCTGAGAAGTCAAAATTAGAGCAATTATGGGGTCAATATTTCAATGGTTCAATGATATTATCAAGGAAACAGGTCCCTTTTCAGCTTTCTGCTTTGGATATTGGTGTGTGGGCTTTATTTACACATCAGATATGAATCCAACAATGTCCTCTGGGAACTAATCTGTTGAAGAATGAAGAGGCAAATGAATTTCTGTTTAGATTAGAATTTAGATCTTATTGATAAAAGTTCAGTCTTGTAACTAAACATTATAATTAAACATCTTTCCCTGTTTCGTACATTTTACAAACTGATTAAAGCAATGGTTCTCAAGATTGGCTGCACATTAGAATCACCTAGGGAACTTTTAAATATTGATGCCTGGTCTATACCTTAGACCAATTAAATCAGTGTTTCTGGGGGAGGAAGCAGGGTATCAGAGTTTTGTTTTGTTTTGATTTTAATTCTGTAGATGATTATATTGTGCCACAAAGATTGAGAACCACTAGAACATCACTTGTGTATGCTAACCTGCCTAGATATTACTATTTCCACTTTTTGATAATTCACAAACTTATCTTCTCACTTATATGTTCCCATATGTTTCTTACTTTTTCTTCTATGATATTTGATATGGTTTGGATGTTTTGTTCCCTTCAAATCTCATGTTGAAATGTAATCCATTATGTTGGAGATGGGGCCTGGTGGGAGGTGTCTGGGTCATGGGAATGGATCCCTCATGAATGGCTTGGTGCGCTCCTCTTAGTAATGAGTGAGTTCTCTCTGCAAATTCATGTGAGATCTGATTGTTTGAGAGTGTGGCACGCCACTACTCCTCTTGCTCCTGCTCTCGTCATGTGATGTGCTGTTACTGCTTCGCCTTCTGCCATGAGTAAAACCTCCCTGAGACCTCACCAGAAGCTAAGCGGATGCCAACTCTATGCTTCCTATATAGCCTATAGAACAGTGGGTCCATTAAACCTCTTTTCTTTTCTTTCTTTCTTTTTTTTTTGAGACAGAGTCTTGCTCTGTCACCCAGACTGGAGTGCAGTGGTGTGATCTCAGCTCACTGCAACCTCTGCCTCCCGGTTTCAAGCGATTCTCCAGCCTCAGCCTCCCGAGTAGCTGGAACTACAGGCATGTGCCACCATGCCCGGCTAATTTTTTTTGTATTTTTAGTAGAGACGGGATTTCACCATATTAGCCAGGCTGGCCTCGATCTCCTGGCTTTGTGATCCACCCACCTCAGCCTCCCAAAGTGCTGGGATTACAGGTGTGAGCCACCGTGCCTGGCCTAAATCTCTTCTCTTTATAAATTATTGAGCCTCAGGTGTTCCTTTATAGGGTCACAAAATGGACTAACACGATGTCCCTATAATATTTATTAAATAGTTATAGTTAAATAAGCTACACAAATGAAAAAAGTAATGTTTATTGGTACCCATATATTATCTTAGAGCATTCTTTAGAAAGGTGAAGAAAGACAGTGTTTCAAACATAGAGCACTTTATTTTTTTATTTTTTTTATATGTACCATATTTTCTTTTTTTTCATTATTATTATACTTTAGGTTTTAGGGTACATGTGCACAATGTGCAGGTTTGTTACATATGTATCCATGTGCCATGTTGTTTTGCTGAACCCATTAACGACCCACAGCCAATATCATACTGAATGGGCAAACACTGGAAGCATTCCCTCTGAAAACTGGCACAAGACAGGGATGCCCTCTCTCACCGCTCCTATTCAACATAGTGCTGGAAGTTCTGGCCAGAGCAATCAGGCAGGAGAAGGAAATAAAAGGTATTCAATTAGGAAAAGAGGAAGTCAAATTGTCCCTGTTTGCAGATGACATGATTGTATATCTAGAAAATCCCATCGTCTCAGCCCCAAATCTCCTTAAGCTGATTAGCAACTTCAGCAAAGTCTCAGGATACAAAATCAATGTACAAAAATCACAAGCATTCTTGTACACCAATCACAGACAAACAGAGAGCCAAATTATGAGTGAACTCCCATTCACAATTGCTTCAAAGAGAATAAAATACCTAGGAATCCAACATACGAGGGATGTGAAGGACCTCTTCAAGGAGAACTACAAACCACTGCTCAATGAAATCAAAGAGGATACAAACAAATGGAAGAACATTCCATGCTCATGGGTTGGAGGAATCAATATCGTGAAAATGGCCATACTGCCCAAGGTAATTTATAGATTCAATGCCATCCCCATCAAGCTACCAATGACTTTCTTCACAGAATTGGAAAAAACTACCTTAAAGTTCTTATGGAACCAAAAAAGAGCCCGTATCACCAAGTCAATCCTAAGCCAAAAGAACAAAGCTGGAGGCATCACCCTACCTGACTTCAAACTATACTACAAGGCTACAGTAACCAAAACAGCATGGTACTGGTACCACAACAGAGACATAGATCAATGGAACAGAACAGAGTCCTCAGAAATGATGCCGCATACAGCACTTTAAAGTGAACCATCTTACATTAGCAAGATAAAGAGCCTGATACACTTTTCAATGAAATATTATAAAGGTACATTATTTTTTATTCTTTTATAAGATGACCAAACAATATTGTAGAGAAGTATATTTTTCAAAATCAGATGTAACATCTTCCATCCAACACGCTCTTTTGCAATGTGACCTTGCCTCTTCTGCACAAAGAAGTGAGGTTCATTCTTTCTCCCCTTGAATCTATTTGGTCTGATTCACATGTAACCAATGAAATGTGGTGGAAATGTAACTGTGTGCCTCCAGAGGCTGGGTCAGAAAAGGCAATGCAGCTTCCACCTGGTTCTCTTGGACGGCTCCCTTTCCAGATACTTCCTCTCAGGACTTCTATCTCAAAAGCCCAGCCACCATGCATGAAAAGCCTGAGCCACATGGAAAAGCCATACCGTCTCAGCTAAGTTCAGCCTTCAAATCATCCCATTCCAGGCTCAGACACAGACACATGAATAAAGAAGCCTCCAGGTAATTCTAGGTCTCAGCCATGCCAGTCACTTTAGCTCCTCAGTTCTTCCCAGGTGAGATCAAAGACATCAGGGAACAGAGACAAACCGTCCTCACCATCTTCACTGTGCCCTGTCCAAATTTCTGGCCCACAGAATCCATGACATCACAAAATCCTTATCATTTTTAATCCACTAAATTTGGAGTGGTCTGTGACACAGCAATGGATAACCAGAATAATCTCTGGAAGAATCATACCAGAAAAAAACACCAGTGAAAATGCTTATCTGAGTTTTGGTCTTTTATTGTTTCTACTTTCCTACTTTACAAAATAGTTTTCTAACATTTACTTCTATAACTTTTACCAATCTGACCTATGTATACGTATGATATGGTTTGGCTGTGTCCCCACCCAAATCTCATCTCAAATTGTAGTTCCCATAATTCCCTCATGTTGTGGGAGGGACTCAGTGGGAGATAACTGAATAATGGGGGCAGTTTCCCCCATACTGTTCTCATGGTAGTGAATAAGTCTCATGAGATCTGATGGTTTTATAAGAGGAGACCACTTTTGCTTGGCTCTCATTCTCTTGTCTGCTGCCATGTGAGATGTGCTTTTCACCTTCCATCATGATTGTGAGGCTTCCCCAGCCACATGAAATTGTGAGTCCATTAAACCTCTTTCTCTTGTAAATTGCCCAGTCTCAGTCATGTCTTTATCAGCAGTGTGAAAATGTACTAATTATATATATATATACACACACACACCCACATATACACACACACACACACACCCCAACTCCACAACTTCATTTTCTGCCTCTATTGTTTCTAAGTGCTGTTGATTTAATCGTTTAACAAATATTATTTGACCAAGGTGCAAATATTATAAAAAATATGACAAAGCCCTGCCATTAAATAGTGCTGGGATGGGCTATCAATATTGTGGAGATCCACAGCTCCAGGAAAGCTATATCTTTAGGAAAGCGACAATAACTACAAAATAGATCTTTCTTTTGAAAAGAATCTTCTTAATACAGGAGAATACTTTAAGTCCATTCTGTTTAATATCCAGTAGCACCAGTGCCAATCTCAGTATCCCCGAGGAGTGCTCGTCTCCAGAAGGAGTTAAAACATATCTACAGTTCAAAATAAAGACTTTCCCTAACCTTTCTGGACCTTGAGCTCACAATGTGTCCCTAGAACTTTCAATTACCATTATCTGCCTCCTGAATTTGGAGAAAGTATGGAAGAGGAAAAAGAGGAGGAAGGAAAATATTTTTCATATAAGTGAAAGATTGAATGTTAATGGAAAGTTCAAAGAAATGAGAAAACTTCTAAGAACAAATGAAGAATTTGTAGCTGAAAACATCACCAAGCTAACAACCTCTGATACAGCCCCTATCTTCTTCCCTCAAAAGTACTGACAAAGACAAGCACAAGTATAAGTCACACAACACCATGGAAACCAAGACCTATATCCTATTCACAGAAATGGGAAGAAATTATATTCAGCTGGAACCACATCCAGATTTAGCAAAAACACAAGTAAGTTGTTTTCTAATTTGTTTTAATTGACAAATGATTATACATAATCTATCAGGCACGTAGTGATGTTCTGATACATTTAATGTAGAGTGACCAGATCAGAGTAATTGGCATATCTATCAACTCAAATATTTATCATTTCTTTGTGTTGGGAACATTCAATATCCTCCTTCTAGCTATTTGCAACTATATAATACATTACTGTTAACTATAGTCATCCTGGCTTGCAGCATATTTCTTCAGATTCTGCTTTCTGATACAAAGACCACTTTAGAATCAACAAAAAGGCAATTCGACTTACCTCCACGTTTGGCTTCTAATGCACAGTCTGAGCACTTTATCAACTAGAAATGGGACAGCTGTCTTTCCTGTGCCAGAGGAAAACCTTCCAAGTGACCACAGAATTGTCCTCACTGCCACCTTCTCTCTATATATTCTATGAGACAGTAATATGTAATATGCCACAGGGCAATGCATGCATGACTTTCATAATCAGAAAGACTTAAGAAAATTTAACTGAGAGCCTCCTGAAAAATAGATGTTATGACAGAGCTCAATTTACAAATTATGACAGAACACAGCTATGTGTGGTTAAGACTACACCAAGCTTAACTATAAAGCGTTTTCATTTCAGCATTTTTTCATGAAATGAATTGACTCTGAAAGGAATAAAAACACGTCTGTATGACTGATCTCTTAGAACCAAGTAGCGTAGCTTTCTAAGAATGGAAATGCTACCTGGTCGTGTGAACACTTTACATTATGGCCATCACGAGGGCTAGTCCCTCCTTCTGGAACTGGTGCTGACATTTTGAAAGAGTGAAAGGAGACAGGACTTGGGCCCATCGGGAAAGCTCTGTCACTTGAGTTCTAAAATGTGCTACATACTATTTTAAGAACCTCCTAAGTTCTTCCTTGTTCTTTTAATTGTTTCTTTGAAGTAATTTGTGATACAATGTATTAAAAATGCCACATGAAAAAGATCACATTGTCTTTTTACTGTATTATGTTCTGCCTCCATAAATTTATGTTGATTTCATGAGCATGACAAATTAAACTTTTTAATAGAAACGGAAAAACACTTTCAAAGTGTACACAAAGAGAAATCTGGGATATGTTCATTTTTTATAGTTTCTTAGGATCTCATTAATAAGGCCCACTTACACATTACTTGGATACAATGTAACTGACACACCTGTCCATCTATAGAGGCATACACATTTACCACTCACTTTGTTTCCTCTTCTTAGGTATACTTTAATTTTTCTAAAGACGGCGGAGGTGGGGAAGAAAATAATCACAAGATAATGTTCTTATAGTATCTTTTCAGAACCACAGCTTCTGCTAGCTACTGTAAAAATACACTTGCAACCTGAAAAAAATATATTGTATCTGAACTAACCAGCCAATTTGCCCAAACTCCAAGGTAAGTTTATAAACCAAATTGCAAAAATGCAATGAAAGTAATTTAGCCCAATACACTCCAAAGCATATTCTACAGAACTTCTGTCCCTCAAGTTGCTTCTAAAAAAAAAAAAAAGCATTCCAAGGTCAAATAAATTTGGAGAATGTTGTATACTATATGTCTGTCCTAGAGATTCAAAATATGAGTGATGATTTTTTTTTAAGGCTCTGAGAAGGCCTGCAATGAAAAGACCTACTTACCTTTGTTTTATCCAGCATTTCCAACACTCATTTGGGCACAATACCATTTGTGTAGGGCTTGTGTGTTTGTCTCCTTTTGAGGCGCATAGAGGAAGACAGCTTAACTGTTTATTACGTCCATATAGTGAGGAAGAACTGTCTCATTTAAAACAACAGGTATAAAGTATAGGTATTAACAGGCCTGGCATCCTCTGAAGGACTTCTCAGGAGCAGATGGGAACAGGGAAGAAGAGGCAGTAGTTGGGATTTTTTAAGATCCTTCTCATCTCTATTTTCATAACACCTTCATCCATCTTTCCTGTCTCTTTTCCCCCAGGCAAGTTAATGGATTAACCTAAGAACAGAGAGTATCAGAGGCCAAAACTATGCAGCGGAGAATACACTGTAGCTTCATATGTACAGAGGAATAAATCATTTCACAGTCTTTCTCCAAAGAAGCCTAGAAAGAAAAATCACAGACAAGGGGATTTGTCCTTTCGATGGTTATTACCCATAGCAGGTGGTGGAAATGCCAACAGTAAAAACTGCACTTTGGCAACTAAAGCCGCAGCCCAAACACAATGATGCTCACAGGGGCTCTGTCTGTTTTCCTGGCTGCTGAGACAATAGTAACATCCAAACGGTAGCAGACAAATTATCGTACTTGTTCCCTTTGCCACAGATTCCTGAACATGCACAGGAAGTTGCCCTTTATGCCAAGATTGGAGAAAGAAAAAGCAGAATGCAGGAAAAAGAAGAATATCAGAAACAACAGCTATTACAACATAACAGAACAAAAATAGTTCTCTTGACAAGTCCAGCCTCAAGTTTTTAATTCCTTAATGTTCAGAGCAATACCAGGGAAAATTACACTGTTACTGTAACAGTGAGGGTAGGGGAGTCTTATCTGCAAATATCTTTAAAACATGTTTATCTTGTTTTGGATTACACTAATAGACTTCACAAAAATGTTGTTTTCAGGACTTGGGTTGCTTTTGAAAGTCGTGAAGACAAGGGTTTTGAATTCCCTTGGAATAGCCACTGGATGTTAGTAATCAAAGAAGATTAAGTCTCAATTATTGAATACTGTAGAGGTGGCATGACATAACAATTAAGAGAACAGGATTTAAAAACAGATGGAACTAGATTCACATCTGAACTCCATCACTTATGAGCTGTTTAACCTTAGAGAAAGAACTCAATTTTTGGGGTCTCCTGTTTCCTCATTGGTAACATGGAATAATAATAATAATACTTCACTGTGCTGTGAGATTTCACTTACATAAGGTGGACAAAGCATTGAATTCAGTGCCTAGCACACAGTAGGGATGTAATAAATGGCAACTGCAATTATCATCATTATCTTAGAGATGCGATGGGTTAGTGATTCTTTTCTCCAACATTAAGCAAGGAAGTATTTTCATTTCTTCCCAATAAAAACAATTTAACATTGAGCACTTGTGAAGTGCCAGTCATTCTTCTAAATTCATTTTATGTATTGATTCATAATTCACAATGACAATATGGAGAAGTACTCTTAATAGCCCTATTTTAAAGATGAGAAAACTGAGGCACAGAAAGGTTAACAAGTTTGCCCAAAGTCAATAATAGCAGGTAGTGGGGTCTGGACACAAATTTAGGCTATTTGGCTCCAAAACCTGGACCATTGACAACTGCATATGAAGAAATTAACATACTTGTCCAAAGAAATGAAAATATTATTTTGAAGGAGAGTAGAGACCACATTTTCTATTTATTTTACTATAGGAATTTTAGATTTGGGTAAGGCGGCAATCCGAGCAGGTGGCAAAAATAACCAAGTGATGAAATTTAAAACAGAAAAGAAAAAAAGGATCGTTTAAAGAGTGCTGTTTCTCTAAGCTGTATAGGGATTACCAGCCCATTGAAGAATAGCACGATCCCACCAAATACTACAAAGAGACTTTACAGCATCAAAGTGACTCTATTGTTTTTGACTAGCTGAGTAATCTAAAATAAATGAATTAGAAAGTGACAAAGTAACTTTGATCCAATCATCATTGTTGCATTAATAGCAAATATGCAGAAGTCAGGAACGTTTATTATAACCAAGGAATTCTATATGAAATCTAAAAGAAACTTTCTGAAGACATGAGTTTCCTAAAGAAGTCGGTAGACATTTTTCTTAATGAGACTAATAACATCTCATAAATTCAAGCCAGCTAAATTTCTACTGAAATAACTTCTACTGCCCACAATCAGCAGTTCAAATTAGATATAAACCAGAGTGTTAGCTGCACAGATCCTCACTGATGCTCAGAGGAATTACCCAGAACATATAATAGATCCCAAATGGGTTTCTTGACAAGACAGAATTTGATTATCTTGTTCATTTATTCAACATTTTTTTAATACTTCCTACGTGCCAGTTACTGTAAGTGCTGGGGATACCATAGAGAAACATATCTGTCCTAGTGAAACAAGCATATTCTCCCAGTTAAAGTGTGTATTGTAAATCTTTAGCACTTGATCTCAAAATAATATCTCTCAGAACACCCATTATTGGACAATATAATCTTAAGAGAAGTTGACATTAGGATCTTTAATAGCTCTGCTAAGACTTTACCCATGGAGGACAGGGACTGAAGAAATTAAGATGGTTACCCAAAGGCAAAACCCTTAAGGAAACAAAGAGAAAAGTTCTACCAAACTTATCTGTAACTGTCCAACACCATTAAATAGCAGCTCACAGAGTAAATTCAAGGGGAAATTCACCTACGCTTATAACCAAAGGACCAATGCCATTGATACTCTAATAATTGGTTCTTCCTCACTTATCTTCATCTACAAGTTTGAGTACCTTAGAGTTAAAAATATTGCTTTGCCCCATATGCATATTTTGTCCCTTAGCAGTGTTGTACTACAGACTAATAGCTGTGCATAAATAGTAAACAGAGGACTTTGGGATTTAAGAGGACCAGTATTTATTCATTCATCACTCATTCACTGATTCATCATATATAGACATCTTTCATGTGCCAAGCACTGTTTTAGGTCTTGGGATAAAATGGCTGGTATAAGAAAGAGCTCCTGACTCCCAGAAGCATATGTTATAATGCGGGGACAAGCAATAAAGTAATAAACAAAGATAATTAGTAAGTGCTATGAAAACAAGATAGAGTAATGGAATAGACCTTGGGAAGACTATTTTAGATAAGATAGTAGGAAAAACTTCTCTCTAAAGGTAACATGTGAACTGAGACCTTAATGATCTCAATGACGACAGGGAACAAGAGTTTCTCAAATACTAGAAACTTTACTTATGACTCAGAGAATTTATAACACTTTACCCATTGTGACTTTTGGAGAAGTTTCCCTAGTAATTACGTAGCAGGGCATTATAGACAGACTGAAATATACACTTGATTCCCTCTTGTAAGGAAACAGGTGATTGGACCTCTGTTTTTTTGTTTTGTTTTGTTTTGTTTTTAATAAAGACTGCTAGACAACACCTTAAAAAACTCAGAGGTTGCCAACTAGCAATTCATTATTTTAAAAACTTTTCACACCAGGCGCAGTGGCTCATGCTTGTAATCCCAGCACTTTGGGAGGCCGAGTTGGGCAGATCACGAGGTCAGGAGATTGAGACCATCCTGGCTAACATGGTGAAACCCCATCTCTACTGAAAACACAAAAAATTAGCCGGGTGTGGTGGCACGTGTCTATAGTCCCAGCTACTCGGGAGGCTGAGGCAGGAAAATCACTTGAACCCAAGAGTTGGAGGTTGCAGTGAGGCAAGATTGTGCCACTGCGCTCCAGCCTGGGTGACAGAGCGAGACTCCATCTCAAAACAAAAAAACAAAAAAACAAAAAAAAAAACTTTTCACAAAAGTCTTGCTATGTTGTTGGTGGGAATATAGATTGGTATAACATTCTCAGCAGGCAAACTGGTAAAATGTGCTGAATTTTTTTCTTAAAGTATACTCTTACACTGGCAATTCTGCTTCTGAAAATTGATTCTAAGGATATAATTACAAACATGTTTACATAGTTTAGCTATAGATATGATTGATAAAACATTTTTTGTCATAATAGAAATTGAAAAATAACTGTTATATCCAATAAAATTGAGTTAATCAGAGTAAGTTGTGCTATTTCATACAATAGAATATAGGTAAAACACCTGAAACAGTGACCACAGAATAAGAGCTCACTGAATGTCAGTTGCTATTATGAATATTACTGTTACTTAGTCACAGAAAATAAAAGTTTAGACGAATATTAATTGATTCAGGAAGATGTTCAGAGGCATTGCAATGAAGAAATATTCTTTGCTAAAAGAAGATCTTTGGTAAATATTTTAACGTTCTTAGTGTGAGATGTTATTTGTCCCCTTTTGGCCAAGAAAATAAAAAATTGGGGTAGAGATGTTCTTGGCTCAGCTTTAGAAAAAAATGAACCACGATGGCATAGAGCCTAATGAATGAATTCACATTCTTTAATCCTACCTCATATGCTTATTTTCCATAAATGCAGGAAATGTCCTGGATTAAGTGACCCCCAAATGTATCATCAGAAGAAAGAAACCCCCCCCCAGAGAGTTAGCTTTGTCTCCAGAACAGTTTAACTTGTTTTGAGTTGTGGGTTCCAATTCTTTCAGAGCTACACAGTCTAATTACTTCAAATAACACTTTTTGGGATAGACTCAAAATGTAGTCTTTCTTTCTACAAATATGATAATCTGGTTCCTTTAAAGTATGGAACAATCACCTTGTCCCTTCCTCTTTATACCCTGTGGGCAAGTTACTTAACTTCTTAGTTTCCTCACCTCTAATATTGGAATAATAATGTTACCTACTCCACAAAGTACTTAAGAAGATTCAATGTGTTAGTATTTTTAAAACACATAGAACAGTGCTTTTTATATATTTATTAAATAAAATTTAAAATATATATCCCATAAAAACTTTAGACCAGCTTCTCAATAATATACCTTCACAACTGAATTGTCATCAAGGAGTCATAGGGATCCTCTGTATCAACAAACCCAGAGGCTTCCAAGAACAACCCTTATGCCTATGCAACAATCCCCTGGGACCTTGGTTCATTCTAAGCAGGATCTTTAGTGGTAGGTTGTGGCAGAAAGAATGGGCCAAAGAAGTAAAGAGAGGAGGTAGGGAAGTAGAGAGGGTACATTGCAGTGGCAATTTCCCTTACGCCACATGCTCATCTTCAGAGTGGTTTCCTTATTCATGTTCTCAGATTCAACTCTACTTCCTCACTGCCCCTATTCTGAACTCTGCTGCAAATTCCCTTTCCTTGCACCAGTTGTTAATATGCCCCTCAGAAGGGGCAGCCTCATTTTCCTTTGAAATGTTTGCTATTCCTACTTCAGTCTCTTTTGTCTTATTATGTCCCAGATTTCCATTCATGTGCACTTTTGGTTTTCTCTATAATTGAAGCTAGTGTTTTTCGAAGAGAAGTGTCATGTTCACTTGGGGTGGGGTGGGGGTTCTCAGATTCCTGAGCTCCATTGCAGACCTACTGAATCTGAATTTAGTACTCAGGAATTTGCATTTATTAAAAAATCCCAGGTGAAGCTAATGACACTTAGGTACTGAGAACCGTAACCCAAGGAACTGACAGAAATGAACATGGGGAGGGGACTTGCAGAAGATTGCTCATTGATGCTAGCAGGTGAAAATACTTTCAAAACTCACAGGGTTTGTGAGCATGCCTCAGAGGCAAGAGGGCCAGGAAGCAGCTGGGGAGGGATGGTGTGCTGGGGGACACCGCCCCTGGATGTGGGAAAGTTTATGAACAGGCTAACGTCTGTAACTTGATCAGGTAGGAAAAGGGGCTCAATGTTTTTGTTTTTCTTTTCTACTAAACATGTGAAAGAATTTCTTAGTAGTAATGAACACTAAGACTTGTACGTTAGTTTCCTGGTTATGTGCATTGTGTTCTGCCTTTCTAATGAGATAATAAGGTTATTAATTATGCCTAATATTGGTATGTGTGCCTATTAAGATTAATTAAAAATTGAACGCTCTTCAATGTTCAAAAAGAAAAGAAAATTTCTAAAAAAAAGACACCAAACACTCCTTACTAGCTAAAGATAGTCACAGTTCAGAAAGCAGCACTGGGATGTTATTGACAATAACTCATTAGAAAAGGTATTGGAAAGGCAGGGTTGTCACAAGAAAAGGTGATAACAGTTAACATTTCTAGAGCATGCCTACTCTTCAGGCTAGCCTTTAAACACTTGCATACTTCAGTTCATGGAATTCTCACCATCCCTCTCTGGAGTTAACAGTAGTTGTATCCCCAGTTTTTCTTTATAGTCAAGAAGAGATGAAGGACCCGTCATTGACACTCAGCCAGTAAGTGGCACAGGCAGACGTAGAGCCCATGCCATCTGATTCTACAGCCTGCTCTCTTCCTTCTGTGATTCAGTGACCAGCCTCCTTCAGCTGAGTTTTCTCCTCTAGAGAATGGGGATATAATATTACCTGCCTCCGAAGGCCCTTGTAAGGATTAATATGTGCAAATCCTTTAAGAATGTCTGGCATAGTAGGCACCATATATACATCTGCTATCATTCATCATCATTATTATTCATTACTAATGATGAGTATAACTTGATGCAAATTAACACTAATAATTTATATATTAGTAACTGAAATTATTATGTATTGATAGTCACATTCCATTTGGGCAGTGGTATAACAAAAACAGACAGAAAAATGAATGCCTTTTATGAGGGCAGAATGGCATGTTCCTCCATGCATGTTCTTCCAGACAAGTTATTAGAAGCATCTGGCATGTTTGTCAAAAATAGGGATTCCAAGAGCCTTATCAGAGACCTACATGATGAGGTACCAAAATTTGTATATTCAGGAAGAGCCCAAGTGATTCTTTTAAACACTGTGCTTGAAGTTCCTTGAAATACAGGCAAAATTAAGTGTAGCAACATGGAGAAATAGAGGAAAAGTCAGCTGTCAGACAATCTACATATCCCTCTGCATGTTTAAGTTATATATCTTAAAGGCATATATAGCTAATCCTACCAGGAGGTGGTATTGCTGGATTTCTGTCATAGGACTAAATGATTTCTGACTTGATAGAGTTTGTACTTATAATGTAATTAAATAATTTCCACACCATTATGCTCTATTAGAACTGAATTAATCCAAGCAATAAAAATACAATAATGGTGATTGATGATGGTGGATAAAGATGGATGGTGATGATAACTATCAGGTACTTGATGTTTTACATCAAAATTATACAGCCCTGTTTTCATTAACTTTGTGCTGAGCTATGGTGATAAGACTGAGTAACAAACTTTTTAGGCAGCAGCTCAGAAGGAAGTCCATCCAAATTGCTCTACTTATGATGCACTCTTGTAGACCTCTAGTCATCTTTGCTGGTGTATCTATTGTAAGGCTTCTTAGCTCAAAAATTATAGTTTCAAGATATATATTAAAAACACCAATGTTAATTAGAATTGTAAAATACAACAAACTGTTAAATGGATTGAATGAAATATCACAGAAACAGAGCCACCATAAAATTCGGTTCGCAAGCTACAGGGCATTCCATTTTCAAGTACGAAGCAGCAGCTAAAGAAAAGTTACTATTCGTGGCAATTATACATTTTAATTCCTTGTCCAGTGTCCACTTGGCTCGTACCTCTTCCTCAAATCAATGACAGTGAAGTGTTAAGGAAGAAAAATTTTCCAGCCTTTGAAATATAAAAGGAATCATTGCTGACACAATCTACAATGCCTAAATATTTATTAAGCCCAAAGGAAAATCTCATCTGGTAATGCTCTTTAGAGAGAAGAATGTGATACCACCTGCCAAAGGATTGCCAGAAGGAAGTGACCAACACAATCAAATATGATGCTGTGTGTGTACATATACCAAGTCTCAGCTGTGTCATGCTTTCAGGACTGTCCAAAAAGCAGTGGTTTCTAAGGAGACAGCTAGAAAGGAACCTGGATGCATGCCCTTCATTTCCTTCCCTATGCATAAGTACCTCTACCTGTGCCAGGAGAAGCAATCAGGAGTGTAACATTCAGGGTGTTTTTGTTCCATATCTACTCAACAGCTGCTTGGTTTCACTGACAGCCACTGGAGTCAGCCCACAAGAAATACACCTACAAATGTTTAATTGATGATGACTTAAAATATGAAAATGAGCATATTCAGACATTCACCCTCACAAGGAATAGGTAAACACCCAAATACTAAACAAGGCTATTTATCTTATGCCAAGATTCTGATGCTGCTTTCTTTGGGCAGGCAAATGTTTCTTTTTATACCCAACCCTTAACTGGATGCTACCTATACTAATAAAATGGGTATTTTGGTGTTCTTTTTTTACTCAAACCTTGGAATTTTTCATAAAATCCCTTACTTTGCTTGGTAACTGTTGCCATATGAAGCATTTGTTGGAAGAGGGAGGGTGAGAGAGAAAGAGGTAAAGGAAGGCAAAACCAAGCACATTTGGAAAGAATAACTGGCACTTCCATACACCAGAGCAAGCAGAAGAAGCTTCACAATTATAAATGTAACTAAAATAAGCATCTCTTTTTCAAGCACTATCAGCACCTGACGGGAGCTCTTTGTAATGGAAATCTTTTTTCTTTGTATCTTTTTACTCACATATTAATGCTGCAATCTTACTTGTGAGTGGGAGTATGAGTGTAGCATGGGCCACACACAGGGGGATGTTGGCATTGGCTGGCACTGTCTCCCAAGAGCCATTTGACTGGATATATTGCTACCCAACTCTGCCTTCCATGATGCCATGATGGTAGCTCAAAAGCTTTGGTGGGAGTGTTTACACCAGAGAAATCACCAAATGACCCAAACCAGAGCTTTTTCTCTCAGAAAGCCAATTAATTATTAAGTAAACATTTGCCAACACTCCATTGGCCAAATGAGTCATTCTTGAAAATATCTATAATTATAATTAAGCACCTACTATCTGCTAATAATTTTACATGTATACAGTATTTAATCCTTACAGCTAGCCTTAAGAAGGTGCAGGGTACCTGTTGTTATCTCTGCTAGACAAGGAGACTGAAGCTCAGAAATTAAGTTGTCTATTATTGCAAAGCTTTAGCATACATTTTGAATCCAAAATCCACCTCCATATCACTATATAACGCTGGTGTCCAAGGTACTGGGTTATTAGATCCCAGAGAAAAATGCTATCATAGGAAATCTTGACATAAACATGCTAATTGACAATTAACATTGTAACTAGGAGAGAAAGATGTGGCCTGGATATTTGAGAAATTCTAGATGAGGCATATGTAGGGGCATGCTGCAGGGATTTATACTCTGTACAACCCTAATTCATTTATCTATTGCTCTAATGAAGACACAAAAAGCATGTTTAACAAATCTACTGATGCCACAAAACCTGGAGGCATATATATTATCTTTCTTGTCTGTTGTGTATATCTCTGTGAACTACCTAATATCCTTTTTTGAATAGGCAGGTTTTGCAAAGCTAAATAAATGAAAAATGTCATATGTAGCAATTTAAGTAGAGAATATTAATCCTGAAGAAACAATTTCTGGAGGAGTTTGAAAGCTGTCTTCAGATCCAGAGTCTGCTCTGTAGAAAATAATCTCCATCTTCCTCCAGGCAGTGAAATTAGACCAATAAAGGAAAGATATGGGAAGAAAGATTCCATTTCAACAGGAGGAGTTTTCTAGTAAAAGATAATGGACACCAGAATGGCCATAATCAAAAAATAAAAAAACAGTAGATGTTAGCATGGATGCGGTGAACAGGGGACAGTTCTACACTGCTGGAGGGAATGTACATTAGTGTGGAGATTCCTTAAAGTATTAAAAGTAGAACAACATTTTGATCCAGCAATGCCACTACTGGGTATCTACCCAGAACAAAAGAAGTCATTATACGAAGAAGATTCTCGCACACACATGTTTATAGCAGTACAATTCACAATTGCAAAAATTGTGGAACCAACCCAAATGCCTATTAATCAATGAGTGGATAAAGAAACTGTGGTATATATATATATATATATGATGGAATACTACTCAGCCATAAAAAGGAATGAATTAACAGCATTTGCAGTGACCTGGATGAGTTTGGAGACTATTATTCTAAATGAGGTAACTCAGGTTGGAAAATCAAACATTGTATGTTCTCACTGATATGTGGGAACTAAGCTATGAGGACACAAAGGTATTAGAGTGATACAATGGGCTCTGGGGACTTCGGGGGAAGAGTCGTAGGAGGGTGAGGGATAAAAGACTACAAATATGGTACACTGTATACTGCTTGGGGAATGGGTGCACCAAAATCTCACAAACCACCACTAAAGAACTTACTCATGTAACCAAATGCCACCTGTACCCCCAATAACTTATGGAAAAAAAGAATCTTAATACCTTAAAAAAGATGTATATTCTCCCACAAAACAAGGACATGCCTATTAGACATCACGCTAATAATCCTTATTTTCTCAGGTATGAAACAAAGACAATATGAGAGCAATCATTCTTCTGCCTACCCCCCAACACTTCCTACACAACTTTTTTCCCCCAAGGAAATGTATAAAACTGAGCCTCCTGAAAACCTCTTCAGGGAGTACATAAGCCACAGAGGATTTCTGTGACTCTTGTTTATCTTGGGCACACCCTCAAGCTCTAGCTCAATAAAACCTCAATTGATTGAGTTAAAAAAAAAAAAAAAGATAATACACACCTCATTCCTCAGATTACTCAAGGGAAGCCTGGAGGACCTCTCTCGTGGAGTAATGGTTAAGCATACAGGGTTTGGACCCAGGTTTAAATCCTAACTCTATGGCTTACTAACTCTATGGCTTTAGCCAATTCTCATGTGCTTCCTCACCTGTAAAATAAGGATAATAATAGCACCTGTTTAATGAGTTGTTGTAAAAATTAAAAGAAATATGTAGTGGCGTAGAAAGTGCTTAAACAGTGCCTGGCAAAAGGTCAATGCTATGTAAACATTCACTCTTATGTTGTCAAGAGAATTACTATTTTGGCTTAAATCAGCAGCTTTATCAACTTTAATACTTTGTGATTTTTGTGCTTACTTAACTTCCCCTTGGAACACAGTGCCAAACTCTTAGTTGGCCTGCAACAAATACTGGTTGATGAATTAATACCCAGAGTCTTTCAATCATCTTTATTAAGACTGTCATAAAAAATGATAGAATAAATTCTAGAGAAAGAAAGTAGAGTCAACATTCACTAAAAGGCCAAATCCTGCCAATCTCAGAGCTTTTAATACCACTAGGTGTTTCTGAATATATTAAAATAAATAAAATATCATATCCTTAAGAAACAGCCCAACAGCCTGGCCCGAAAGGTCTTGACTTTCAACAACCTTTTAAAAATAATATTGCTAATTTTATATCTTAGTACACGTTTTTTCATCCTTGCTTTCACAAATTCATGCAAATATGAATTAAGTTGGTATGTGCCAGGCATTGGCAATAAGAGATAAATGCTATATTTTCACCACTTTGTCCATCAGTTTTCTTTTTTTTTGAAAGATTTATTATTCACCTATTAGTTTTGATAAGTGCTTTCAGGATACAAAGGACACACAGAGTTGTTCCCAAAAGGGTCATCATCATTTCATTCTTGAATTTCTACCTAATAGGCAAACTTGACATCAGTACTGCTCGCTGATTCAAACCAGTAATTTCAATATAAATTTTATCCAAGTCCTAGGAGCTGAATTTGACTCAGTCTGCGCCATTGTCCTGGGAAGAAATGACCATAAAGAAAGCCTAAATTTCTTAGTATTATTTAGCCTGAAGAATAAAAGGCTAGAGAGGAAAAATCTTATATAATACGTATTTCCAAAATTGAAGGATTATTACTTGAGAGATAGTTGCCATATGTTCTTTCTGTCCCCTGAGGATAAACAGAGGAAAGCCAAAAAAAAAAAAAAAAAAATACAGCTCACAGGAAAGCAATAGGGATTTCAGATAATGATTTAAAAAAGAACTCCTGGGTAACAAGTGCCATTGAATATCAGAACAGGTTAACAGGAGACAGCGTGAAATCTCTTTCTTCAAGAGTATTAGTTGTGTGTACATTGTTTTCCAATTTGTTTCACCACCTGTTTTTCTATTTTTATTAATGAAGAAAGAATAAGAAAAACCTAACTGATTCCTTCCCAGAGATGTGTTTCTATGGACAAAATGATGAGTATAAGAGATATTTAGGGCTCCTTTTCTTCTTCATCCCCAGTGATCCCCATTTCCTTCCATCTTCATCTCCAGATGACGCAGTTGGCCTTCAAGGCCCAGGTCCTCTGTCTGTTCTGAGACCCTCACTATTCCACATATTGCCCCACTTCTACAGTTCTTCTGAGAACTGAAACCCCTTCTCTCTCCAGTGTTTCCTTGCTTCCCCGCTGTACTCTCATCATGGATATGCCAAACCCTCTAAGCAAACTTCTTTTCTGTAGAGTATCATCCATATTTATGAATTCAACCATCCTCTTCAGGAAACTAACGTGCAAATCCACAACTTTAGCTTAGCAGACTCTCTCAAACTCTAGGATTTCCCACTGATAAATGGGTATTCTCACTGGGTTATTTCATAGGCATCCAAATCTCAAAACTCTCACCTTCAAAACTGAAAATGACGACTTTCCTCTCCTTCTCTTGGCTTTTAAAGTATGTCTCATTGATATCTTAATTCTCTTTATGTACCAGCCTTCAAAATGTATCCCTTCTTACCCTTCTCTGGGTCTAGGAAACTCCCCCAGGCAATGACCTCTCAATTCTTGTTCTATTGTATAGCATACGTCTTTCTTCTCCATAGTGACCATCAGTGGTTCTCAAAATATATACTGAATAGAACCCAAGGTTCTATCTCAGCACTCCAGGCCTTTTATAAGTTTTCACCGAATTATTTTTCCACAGTTATCTGCCATTTGAAACCTTTCTATTTGAACCAAATTTGTATTCTCACATGTCTGGAATACTGCTGCTTCCGATCCTTTGCTCAAGCTGGGCCCCAGCCATGGTTTGTCTGTTTGAATCTTATTCAGTGTTATCCAAAATCCAGTACCAGGCCAACTTTCCTTTGACTACCCCAGTGAATAGTGGTGGTCTTCCTCATCCACATTTCTCTCTCTATCAGTTGATTTGCTCTTAACACATATCACCTTAAATGGTCACTTGCTTTTTTCTCATATGTTTTTCAACATACAACTTTTTTCGACTTTCAAGTGATTGCAAACAATTTGAAAGTGTGAACTCTGGTAATCTTTATATCTTCTCCCTTAAAAATTACGTTAGTGAACATTGTAGTTCGTTTTTTCTCATCTTCGATCCTGAGTGTGGCTTCTTTTGCTGTCATCAGCACAATCACAAACAAAACCCAACACATTTAATTTTGTCCTTCTCATAGGACTAGTAGATTTATTCATCGTTTCACTCTAGAGAGTATTTAATTCCTGATATAAAAAATAGAAAGGCACGAGAGGAAATTAATAAGGTAAAAATAGACAAGAAGGAAGAAACAGAAAGAGAAAAAGGAAGAGAAGGAAAGGTGAAAATAAGAAGGGAAAGAAAGAAATCCCAAGGTTTTGCCTTTTTTTTTTTTTTTTTTTTTTTTTTAAACGCAGTCTCGCTGTCGCCCAGGCTGGAGTGCAGTGGCGCCATCTTGGCTCACTGCAACCTCTGCCTCTGGGGTTCGAGCGATTCTCCTGCCTCAGCCTGCAGAGTAGCTGGGACTACAGGCGCATGTCAACAAGCCCAGATAATTTTTTTGTATTTTTAGTAGAGAGAGGGTTTCACCGTGTTAGCCACGATGGTCTCCATCTCCTGACCTCGTGATCCGCCTTTCTCGGCCTCCCAAAGTGCTGGATTACAGGCATGAGCCACCGCGCCAGGCCAGTTTTGCTTTTTCTAAGTTCGGTAACTCAGAAATTACTTGTAATCTTTCTCACAGTTCAATCCCCATTTTAGAATATCAGTCAAGAAAACTGTAGCTTATATCAGGTGTTCTCTGGCGATGATTCCTCAGATTCAAGGTTTCTAAGTAAAACAGCTAACGGCTTCACTTCTACAATGAAGCAAGTTCCTGCCCCCATTCCATTGACCTAGTTGAATGGAATTACTGACATTTAACTTCTGTGCATCATAGTTAAATTTTCATCTGCTTATTCTAGGCATATTGCCTCTTTGGTTCCCTTAACTTTTTCTATCATTACATTTATCTCCCTTTAGCATTAAGAGTAATGCACATCGTTCAGCTGTGGCATAGCTGTCTAATGAAGCAAATTATATCGTTCTCACTAAATCCATCAAATCCAAATACTAAAAAATGAAATCCTCCTAGTGGTATAAACAAACTGGTTTTTAATACACAGAATATCGTAACAGATTGTCCTTGGCTGTTCCCTATACTGTATGTTCTGACACTTGTTGGTTTATTTACAGTGTTTCTTCTAAAAAAAAGAATTGATCAAGGGAAAACAGCCAACTTCAGAATGTTTTAAATCTACATTACATACTGTCAAAATAACTTTTAAATATATGCAAAACTGAATATTTGCAATTCAAAGCAAGAACACATAAGGGGGAAGGAGAACATGCTTCCATTTCATATAAATCACATTAGAAAGAAGTTATTTGGATTATCCATATTTTAACAGACTCACAGAGAAATGTGTGGCAGAGTGGAATCAGAAGTGGAACCTGAAGATGGGACTGAATTACTGCAATCTCATAATAAAACTTAAACAGATGAGGAGCTGCTTCTTATAGATGAGCAAAGAGTAGTTTCTTGAGATGGAATCTACTCCTGGTGAAGATGTTGTGAACATTGTTGAAATCACAACATATGATTTAGAAAATTACATAAACTTAGTTGAAAAAGCAACGGCAGGGTTTGAGAGGATTGACTACAATTTTGAAAGCTGTCCTACAGTGGGTAAAATGCTATCAAACAGCATCGCATGCTACAAAGAAGTCTTTCGTGAAAGGAAGACTCAAATTCCTTGCGGCAAACATCTTTATTGTTTGCCACCCCAACCTTCAGCAACCACTGCCCTGATCAGTCAGCAGCCTTCAAATCGTGGTTAAGGTCACCAAGCCAAGCGGATGCCTGGCTTGGGTTTTTGACAGTGGAGTCAGCGACAACAAAGACAATGGATAATCAGAGTTCATTCAAACATCCTTTGAGATTTCCAGTAAATCATGGAATTAACAAAAAAAACCAGAAATCACAGATACAGTAAGAAAAGAAAAAGAGAAGAAAAAACTGTAGATAAGCCACCCAAAAGTCTTCCTACCAAGAATCAAGTTCAAATGACTCAGCTCGTCAATTTATTAAGCCTCTTGTTCTGGGTAAGCAGCAACTGAGAACCACACTCTTATTACCTCTACTCCTAGCAAAATTAACTAATTCAAATAATCAGTATGTCATTAATGTGGTACAAGACTATTTTTGCCTGTTCATTCTCTTATTTTCCAGCTGGTTACAGCAGGGCTACGAAGTCACATTTGCCTAATTTGACCTCATCCCCTGACTAGCATGCACCTACCCAGGTTTTTAGACTGGGACTTGAGGATGTCAATCTGGCATTTTTCTTAAGTGGATATAAGGCAAACCTGAGAAGGAGAATTTCCACAGAGACATTTGGTCCAGTAACCAGCTAAAATTAACCTGTAAAAACAGAAAAGAATTTGCCCAAGCTAGCAGGCTGGACCCAGAAATAGGATAAGAGATGTGTAATAGAGCTGACCTAGCCCAGCTGAGCAAAGCCTGTATAACCTGAACCTCAACTGACCCCCAGACCCTTGAGTGAGCCCAGCTGAGACTAGTGGAGCCATTTAGCCAATCTTAAGCTGCAATAGCTGACCCTCAAGCAACCCACAGCTCCATAAGAAATAAGTGTTCATTGTCCGGTGCTGCTGGAGATATTGTGGTTGTTTGTTATACAGCATATTGCATGGATAACTAATAAAATTAATAACATTCCTGACCTAATTTGAGCTGGACAATATACCTCTGTATCTTTGCAGCACATTTCTTTTTTTTCATACAACAGTTTAAGCAAGCAAATGATCCCAACTAATATACTAAAACACACTGAAAAGGAAAAAAAAGTCTATATCTCTATCTATCTATCTATCTATCTATCTATCTATCTATCTATCTATCTATCTATATCAATCACAGCATATTAAGGGCAACATTCTATAGAGTGGGTGTTTGGTATGGTTCAAATGTGTCCCCCAGAGTTCATGTGTTGGAAAGTTAATTCCCATTGCAACAGTGTTGCACAATGGGACCTTTAAGAGGTGATTAGGTCATGAGGGCTCTGTTCTCATGAATGGATCAGTGTCATTATCACAGGAGTGAGTTGGTTATAAAATTGAGTTTGGCTCTCTCCCATGCTCTCTTGCCATGTGATAACTTTTACCATGGGATCATGTAGCACAAAGGCCCATGCCAGATGTCAGTTTCATGCACTAAGACTTCCCAGCCTCTAGAACTGTGAGCCAAATAAATTTCTGTTCATTATGAGTTACCCTGTCTGGGGCATTCTGTTATGGCAACATAAAACAAACTAAGACATGATGCCTGTGAAAAACACATATAGATGTGATCCAGGCTATCAAGTCATTCACTTAACTCAGCCTGCATAAATCTGCCAATAGCCTCTATAGACAGTGAAGTGTGATGCAGTCACTTTTGCCTCATTTAATCTCACCCCTGACTAGTGTGCTCCCTCCCTGGGATTTTAGATTGTAACTTGAGGATGTCAATCTGGCATTTTTCTTAAGTGGGTATGAGGTATGAGAAAAAGAATTCCCAGCTAGTCATTTGGTCCAGGAACCAGCAAAAACTAATCTGTAAAAATACATTAGTACTATTTTCAAGCAGTATTGTGTTCCTTTCTCAGGAATTATGTTCTCTTCCAACCTATCTCAAGGAAACTATTTTATTTCCCAATTCCTTAAGGCCGTGCTGTCCACTAGGGATCTCGACAGTAAATAGATCTGTTAAAGGAATTTATAGGAGGATATCATTGATTAGCTTATATTGTATCTTCATTCTACCTAGAATCACTTCTGTTTTCATGGGTCTTCTTGGAGATGCAACATTTTCACCTAAAGGCATGAGTCTCTAATAGCAGAATTTCAGACTCTGTGGTAGGTAAGGAAGTATTTCCCCTAATCTCCTCAGTTAAGTAAGAGTAAAGACTGAGTCCTAAGGTGTTCAGACACATAAACCAATCATATAATGAAAGAAGAGATGTGTCCAATTTTACAGAAGATGTTTGCTCTTATTTTCCTCCAGACACTTGGAAAAATTTAAGCTGGATAAAGTAGAAAGTAAAAGTATGCCTACATGTATACTCGTGGGCTGGTGGGTGTCAAAACCTTGGGAAAGACTCAAGACTCATCACTTTTTAGTGCTATTGCAAAGGTACTTCCAGGTTTCTCATGATGCTAAAATGTAAGGATGAGAACTTTTCCTTTCTCTTTTGTTTCTGATTTTCCCAAAGGCCTCCTGACATGGAGAGATGGATGATGGCAAGTGGTAGAGATCAGGAAGTCCACCCCTTGATGCCTGGGTTCCCGGAGTCACATTTGTCATTCCCAGTTTTCTCCCTTCACTGGGAGCATCTTGTCATGGGGTCTGGCTTGAATGCTCCGAGGAGAGGAAGCCAGGGGTACAGGACAAGAGACATCATTCGTTATCACTCAGGCAGGAAAATGAAGGATAAGAAGGGGAGGGAAAAGGAGCCATCCATGACTGACTCTTGATTAATTACCAGTTTTGACAGTGACAAGGAAAGTGGAAAACAGAGCAGAAATGTCACAGAAAAAAAAAATAAGATAAAAATGTGACTTTATAGCCTCTTCCTCCACAGAAAATAACTCCCTTAAATTAGAAAAATCAGTTAATCACATGAGATATCTTACAGGCAGAAGCTGAGAATTTGAAAACTGTAAACAAATAGAGATCAAGACTTGTATTTTCTGTAAGGCCCAGCTCATCTAGGAGATCTGAAGGTGTAAGAAGACTGTCACTGAAAACCAAAGCCAGGTTTATACACACACATTTCATTTGTCTCTTGTGTGCCTTCTTTCAGTATTGATAATGAAAAGCAATTACATCCAACACAGGGAAAGACACTGGGACCTCTTGGGTCTGACTGCCTGTCCTACCTCAGGAATAAAACTCCATAACTGCTACTTTCTTCTGGGGGAATCCTCTGAAGGATATCTTTGCCCTTTTCTTGCTTTCCTTTATAGCACCAGCCAGCCTCCAAACTGTCCAGACAAACATACCCTCCAGCTATCTTCTTATGTGCTAGAAATTTCCAGAAGCAGAATTGCTCTTCCGGTCAGACAATTCTGTTCCTGGGATGCATCAGTGCAACACCAAATATGTTCATTTGGAAGTTCCCAAAGCACACAGTCAGCTGTACAATTTAGCTCAAAGCTAGACCGTTCTTCGTTCTTTCTGGGAACAGAGGGAGGAAAAAGAAGGTTCTGGCATTTTTGCACGTCAGAGAAGATATATGTATGCCATCATTCGAAATAACCTGAGCAATCACTGAAAACAGCACAAGTGAGAGGAATCCTGGGAAAATGTAATATCAGGGTCTGAGTCAAACGAAAGTTTTGGTTGTCTAAGAATCCCAGAAACCTCTCCTTAGAAGTTTCTATTTCCCCCACAAGAATATTCTTGATATAAACATATCCTCTGAAAACTGCACTAATTACATTAGACTAAAAATGTTGTTATAGTCTTAAGTGTTTGAAGAAAGTTAAAACACTTCTGATTTTCAAGTTTCAAATAGTTATTTCTATTATTACATTTCTAGGATTGTCTGATCTGGGTTGAACTGATCATATCTGCATTCTGAACATTGCAGTCTTAGAATAAATTGACATTGTTCTGTAGGGCAGTGCTAGTCAGAGGTAAACTATTCCATACTTGGTAGGAATTTCAAGATGCTATCATTCAAGCAAAACGCATTATAAAACACTTTACTCGTGTAGGAGATCTCATTCCTCTAGCGTATCTTCTCCATCCAGCTGATTTCTTTCTCTTTCCCTTACTGTTGTCCTCAAGATGTTTCCACGTAACCGTGATTGAACTGAGAGTTTAGGCAGATTTTTTTCCCTACCCATTAGTTACTTTGGCCATTTGGAACCAAAATTTCACTTGAGAGGGGACTTCTCAATGATTAAAAAAATGCTCACAGCTTATAATAAACATCAGTTAAGGTTTGCAAAATTAAAAATTGACTGCAACATACGTTTAATGTGCTTAGAACTATGATTTATACAAAGATTAATGCAACAGCAATACAATCTAAATTTAAATAAATCGGATTCCAAGACACTATCTTGTTTGTTCGTATTTCTCACCTTCTTTCTTTTAACCATATCCCTTGTTCTGTAACACTGCTAATACACTACTAAAGGTTGAAATAAATCTCTCTAACCAATCTCTTGCCTATGCAATTTAAAACCAAAGTCAGATCCAGAGGGTAAAATCCATCTCTCTTTTCCCTTTAGTGTTCTCTTTAATTTATATTCCTTTAAACATCGCTATTCTTATTTAGAGGCTATAGCATATTTATAATATCCCCATTCTTCTCAGAAGTTCAATTTTTTTCAAATTTCTTTTTGTCTTTAAAACCCTCTGTGACAAGCCATAGGGTAAGTTTATCATTTTAGCTTATTTTAAGAATTGTACATAGCCAGGCATGGTGGCTCATGTCTGTAATCCCAGCACTTTGGGAGGCTGAGGTGGGCAGATCACAAGGTCAGGAGTTCGAGACCAGCCTGGCCAATATGGTGAAACCCCATCTCTACTAAAAATACAAATATTAGCCAGGTGTGGTTGCAGGCGCCTGTACTCCCAGCTACTCGAGAGGCTGGGGCAGGAGAATCTCTTGAACCCGGGAGGTGGAGTTTGCAATGAGCTGAGATCATGCCACTGCACTTCAGCCTGGGTGACAAAGCGAGACTCTATCTCAACAAAACAAACAAACAAAAAAAGGATTAAGAGAATTGTACATGTCTTTTTACATATTGCTTCCCTGAGAGTGTCAACCTTATTCATCCCAGTGACAAACTTTGCATATAGTAGGGGTTTAACAAAATTAGTCACAGACTTTCAGAGTTGGAAGAGATCTTGATATCTACACGGTAATTCTGAGAACTATGGAAGTGAAGTGACTTTTTCTTTCACCTTTCAATATTTTTTCGCTGTGCTGGATTTGAGGTTAAATAGCATTGGTTTGGAAAATATTATCTAATAGTGCATATGTGTACTAGAAAATATGCCTGAAATTTCCCCAAATACTTCCTGTGGGGCCCATTTTATCACATCTAATGTTCTATTTCAAGGTTGCATATTACCTACACCTCCTGATGGTTCCTTGGTGAGACAAGAGTACTTAAGATGATTGACTATAGGTTGAATATTTACCCTGTGTCAAGCACTGAGCTAAGCACTTTAATCTTGGCAACTATCTCAGAAGAAGGCACTATTATTATTCCTACTATTATCATATTTTACAGAACAAGAATCAAAGACTTAGAGATTATCAGTAACCTGGAGAAGTTATACAGCAAGTAAGTGCTAAGATCCCAATCCAGTTGGGATCTGTAATCCCAGCACTTTGGGAGGCCGAGGCGGGCAGTTCAGAAGGTCAGGAGTTCCAGGCCAGCCTGGCTAATATGGTGAAACCCCATCTCTACTAAAAATACAAGTATTAGCCAGGTGTGGTGGCAGGCACTTTGCCTTTAGTACCCAAGTTTTACTCATTGTATCCACACGGTAGAATGCAAGCAGCATCTAGTGAGCACTGTCGTTTCTGGGTTCTCATTTGGTCCTATGGCTTCCTGACCACCTCTATTTGAGATTTTCTTAGAAGGCACCTTATCTATTTGTGAAGTGGTAAGGCGTGCTTATTCATTGCCAGTGGAATAGCAATATGTACTATTATAACAAAGTGGAAAGGTCAAGGATCTTAAATATGAACAAATTAGCAGTTAAATCCATATTTTAATCACCTGTTGTATACATTTAGGCAGACTTAACTTTGAGTCTTAGTAAGTCGTTCTAACTGGGTTGTTGCAAGATTTCAGAGTTGTATGTCACATGCCTGGCAAATAGAAATCTATTAATAGTGTTTACTGTCATCAATGCTAAAAGGAAAGGTCTTGTATTTATCCATCTATGCTATAAGGCTGGAATATTTGGATATTTGCTATTTTCTCTTTGTCAGGAGACAAATTATGCCAAGACCCCAATGTAGGTGGGAACATAGTTATGCAAGAAGTCAGAAGCTGGACAGATCCCCAATCACACTGGCTTATGACACCTTTAAAACTGGGTAGGAACATGTAGGCCACCCTGAGCCATCACCTTCAAAAGGCTGCCTCCCTGCAGAACTGCCATTAGACCAACTGGTACATAAATTGTCTTTACCTATCATCAATCTCTGAGGCACTCCTGCTCTGGCTACTGGCCATACCTTTGTATTTCAGTTTGCTCTCCCTGCTTCCATAGTTTGTTTGAGTTGGTGTCTGGCCTGTGTTCTTATATCAGTTTCACTTTCTGAAATACTGGTATGATGACTTGTCTATAGTTCATTAGTTCATGAGTCTCATGCAATGGGCATAGCAGTATCATTAGAACTCCAGTTCTGCTGATACTCAGGCCTTCATCCAAAGACCACAAAAGAGTATTTTCTCCTGGGGGGCTTTCCATTAACCTCCATTGGCTTTTAGTTGCCATAACCAAGGCAAAACAGTGACCATGACTTACTGGAGATGGGAAACTCAATGAGACAATTATGTATGTGTACGTCTGATTCATACTGAATTGTTTTGGCTATTATGCTTTAGATTATGTACAGTTTTGACAAGGGTAAATCCTGAGACCTTGAAGAATTCTGCTACAGCATAGTTTCTTTCATAATGCCTATATGTTCTCCATCTTAACAGTTTTCAAGTAACTTAGTAGAAGGTTAAGATGAGAAGAAAGGGTTCAGAATAAACGAGATCAAGTTTCCCTTTTCCCTACCATGCATCTCCACCAAGAGATCCAGAATTCCAGGAGATCTTAAGAATGATTTGCTTTTTTCAGGAATTCTCTGGATGGGTAACTGGATTGTGTATGGCTTCTTTCAATATATAACCTTGGAATATCGAGAGAAACCAAACATTATTGGAGTTTGGACACTCGACTTCAGTAGCACACCAGGGCAACTGAACATAGCCAAATGCCAGCAATGACCCTAATGAATCCTGTACTCCAGAAAATAGCAACCACTATGTGTCCATTAAAAATGACCAGTGGCTGAGTCTGCATTTAGAAAAGCTTAAGGTCTTTATCATAAAGAATGAGGTTTCACAAGTATGTATAAGTTAGGCTTAAATTCATTTTTTCAATACTTAGTATATGCCATGAGCCCTGGAAAGAGAATAGATATAGATACAGAGAGGGAAGAAAGAAAGCGAAAAGAAAAAATCTGTCAGTTAAATGAGAAAGAGCTGATATTTTACTGACTGTCAAGAATAGCCTGATGATGATAAAAAAAAAAAAATTTTCAGGAAGGATTATGGGCCTTTTCAACTTAATCTGAAAATGTCTCCATGACAAGAATATTTTTCCCTTCTTTTTTGATGCAATATCTGATCCATAAAGGACTGATGGCTAAAAATTATAGGGAAATCTGAACAAATGAGTAGATGAAACATTATTTCCCTTTAGAAGATTTTTTGAAGAATCTCCAGTATCGTCCAATTCCAAAATGCAATGTGCTTCTTTGTCAGAACATATATTCAAGTGTAATATAAATTCCTGCCCTGCCATAAATACTGTCTTCAGGGAAATCTTTCTCAAGGAAGAGAAAAATCACAGTGTAATACCTTTGGATAGACACACAAATCTGTCTATCCTCTGATGAATCGATAAATATGTTTTTATTGTTACTGTGAAATAGGTTATATATGTATACAGATGTATGACGTTTTTATGCATGAAATAATGTAGGATTGCACTCACCCTAGATTGACTTACAGTTTTCACTGTTCTGTGTCACTGCAGAAAGTTATTCTCACAGGCCTATATTGCATGTACCCTGCTAGGAAGGGACTCAGGAAAAAGTCCCTACAAAAGCAAAAGCCATATTTGTCTCTAGATGACTTGAACTTTGTGTTAGGCAGAACAGTGAAAGGTGTGGGGAGGAAGAGATAAAGAAGAAAGAGACTAAGCACAGTCCCAGCACCCTGAAAAATGGAGAATTTCCAAAGCAATCACATGATGCCTAGACACTTACAAAGCCATTTGGAAGATAGCTATTCAAAATATGGTGGATTTAAGAATGGCTGCTGTCCCCTCTGGGGAGTTTGAAGTTATTTGACTCAATTGCCTTGTTGGCTTTGTTTTAGGGAAGAAATGGCCTTTGTCTGGAGATCCATTAACTACATGTGCATGGTTGCCCTGTGTAAAGAAAACCTTGCTATAAAGACTGTTCTCCAGAAAGATACCTATTAGAGATTTCATCTTTCCAGTATATTCTAAAAAAAAAAGAAAGAAATATGTATTGTACAAGCCAAAGGGCTAGCAGCAACACAAATTTGCTTGAAAATGGCCTATTTTCTTCCACATATCTCTAATTTAGAGATTTGAGATTCCTAAAATAGGAGACTTGGAAATACTTCTTAATGCTAGGTCTTATATTTGGAAAGAGACTCTCCACTATCACCACCAAATTGCAGTAAAGGTTTCCTCTCAATTTATCAGCCAAAGTACTGAATTTAATAAATTGATGCTATTTTTTGACTGCATGCAATGTCTCTTAATAATGACTCAAAGCATGTTACAGATGTTTTCTTTGCAATGTTGAATGAAGAAATAAGGGATACCTGTGTAATGAACTTGTAACAAGATAGAAACTCTAGTCGACCTCTTATGGTAAAAATGTACAAAGGCAAACAAAACCTACCGATGTTACACCAAGACACAACCTGCTGGGTTACAGCATTGGGTTGTCATCCGTGTTCTCAAGTAACCCTTCTGAATCTCTGCTTTATGCAGGAACTATGATGAGGGACATAGTCCGTGGTACACACAGAGGGTAGGACCTGTGTCCTCAAGTCACAAAAAACTTAGTCATACCAGCTGAGAGCATCTTCCTTCTCATCCAAGAAAAGTCCATTGCTGAAAATCTCAAAAGGGTCTTCTTATAATCACCCGTAAAATCTAGTGTGATGCTAGAAAAGGACATTTGCTATTTTGTTCTTATGCTTACACATTTTTTAGAATCATTAATTTCTGAAATTGCATTGTATTACCTTTTAGAAGGGTAAATCAATATGGTGAGCACTGAATTATTCTGAGGTGCAATATGACATTTACTCTGAACCTAAGGGAAAAGTTCATTTAATCTGTTTTAGCTCCAGATGCCTCTTCTATAATTGCTGTCTCTAAAATGGAGATAACAATACTTTCTACCTCACAGAAATATTGTGAAGGTTAAATGAGATAATGAATTTGAACCATTTAGCCCAGTTCCTAGAAACAAATGTTAGCTCCTAACAATAATAAAAATAACAATACAATGCCTTGCCACCTATGAAAACTGTTAAGTGGTTCTGGAAATTTACCAACCTGCTTTCAAGAGGGGCTCTGACTCTGCTCATGGTACACTGGTTTGAAATTTTTCAAAAAGAATTTATCTGTATGCTTAAATGCTACAAGCACCACACTTTGGTATTCTGGCCAGCATCCGTAATTTTAGGCTGGTTCTAGGTGAATGAAACCCGTGGCCTTGGTTAACTACCACAGCAGAAAAATGGTGAGAAGTAAACTCGATTGGAGGGAATGTGTCCAGTTGTTTATTTCCCTTCATTTAGGTCCATATAACATATAGATCAAATGCTCAGAGCTATTAGGAGCAGAGAAAAATGCCAGAATCGATGCTGCAACACATTTTGCGTTCACCCTGAATTAATGCTCCTGTATAAATGTTGTTGCTGATTTAACTTCTTGTTAACGGCGTTAAATGTTTGACCATATCTTTTGTCTGCTTGAATACAGGAAAATCTACATCACGGATTCCCTGTAGAGTCATGAGACAGGAATCTGCAAAGCCAACAGAGACAGCTGGGAAGAGTAGCAGAAGTGAGTGACCCTGCCCTTCTTGGGAGGTCATCCTTGGAGAAAAAGCTGATATCCTCACATCACAAAATGTAACTACCACCCAAGTGAGAGCTTTTATTCCTCACCAAAAATTAAGGTGGAGTTTCTTTTTAAAGGATAGAGAAATTTTGGAGACTTGATTTCTTTTTCTTTTTTTTTTTTTTTTTTGAGACGGAGTCTCGCTCTGTGGCCCAGGCTGGAGTGCAGTGGTGCAATCTCGGCTCACTGCAAGCTCCGCCTCCCGGGTTCACGCCATTCTCCTGCCTCAGCCTCCCGAGTAGCTGGGACTACAGGCGCCCGCCACCACGCCCGGCTAATTTTTTTTTTTGTATTTTTAGTAGAGACGGGGTTTCACCGTTTTAGCCAGGATGGTCTCGATCTCCTGACCTCGTGATCCGCCCGCCTCAGCCTCCCAAAGTGCTGGGATTATAGGCATAAGCCACCGCGCCCGGCCCGATTTCTTTTTCTTTTCTCTGCCTTTGGGGCAATTTCAATGTAATTACTGAAGGCATGAAAAAATCAACTTTGAGTTTTCAGACATGTATCTTATTGTGACTGCCCATTGTTTTCCAAATTTGATTCACTGGAGATGTTAGTGGGTGATTCATAAAAAAGAGAGAGACATGGCATGTTAGCCACGTTGGATATACACAATACATATTTATATATGAAAAGGTCTAAAAGTCCCACAGTAAAGCAAAATTTTAAAATTTGTACACAACCCTATATTTACTTAATATATTTAAGTAAGAAACACCTCTTTTTTCAGGTAACACCCTTGATGTCATGATTTGTTTGCAGGCAATTCTATTTCATGTTGAACCATTAACATGGAATGGAATAAAATAGAATGGCTATAATTTACTGAGTGCTTAATGTATGCCAGGCAAATACTATTCTAACTATTTTGCATGTATCAGAACATTTTATCCACTCAGAAACCCTATGAGATATGTACCATGAACATCCCCACACGGAGAGGTTAAATAACTTCTCAAGGTCAGACAGACAGTAACTGGTGGGGATAGCCTTGATTCAACCCAGACAGTTTGACTCCAAGTCATCTCAAAACAGCATACAGCTAGAAAACCTAGAGAAGTGCCAGAAATTATTTTATAAAATCTTGGGGGGAAATGACTATTTTTTTATCTAGAAAATTTAATGCTGAAAAGAAGAAATAGTATCTTCATATATAAAATAGGATTCAAATAAAAAATTAAAAGTAGCTGTAGTAAGAATTCCCAAGTATGGGCCGGGTATGTTGGTGGCTCATGCCTGTAATCCCATCATTTTGGGAGGCTGAGGTGGGTGGATCACGAGGTCAGGAGATTGAGACCATCCTGGCTAACATGGTGAAACCCCGTCTCTACTAAAAATACAAAAAATTCGCCAGGCATGGTGGCGGGCACCTGTAGTCCCAGCTACTCGGGAGGCTGAGGCAGGAGAATGGCATGAACCTGGAAGGCAGAGCTTGCAGTGAGCCAAGATTGTGTCACTGCACTCCAGCCTGGGTGACAGTGCAAGACTCCATCTAAAAAAAAAAAAAAAAAAAAATTCCCAAGTGTGAAATTGCTAAAATCATATGGAAATAGATGCTACAGAATTGTTTGCTCTATGAATCTTTTACAATTAGAGTGTTTCACCATGTGTATCTTTCAGGACAGTCTTTATTAAAAGCAATTGGATTAATAATCTCTGAATTGTCATGAATCTGCAAGTGTCCAGGATTTCACATGAAGAAGATGAGAGAAGACACCTCAGAGTGTGGAGCGACTTCCCTTCATTATAAGTGAGCCAGTCCTCAGAAAATTTCCTGGGTATTAGTATTTCTGCTTAAGACATGAGCTTATTAGAAATAAGAAACAGCTTATTAGAACGATGATGTTTAAAACGAATAATAATAACTTCTTAAGATGATGTAACTCTTAATAAACAGCATGTCAACTGTGTTAGGTGCATCTCTGTAAAATATTCTGAGATGTGAAGCTTGTTAATAATATTACAGCACAACTCAATTTGACACAAATGCCACATGATATCAAAAAACCTGAAAGCCTATAAGACCAAGCCAAAGTATTTGTGCAGCATCCTTAACTATTCATCTCATCTTTTCATATACAAACAATACAAATAAGAAGACCAGATGAAAATTAGAGAGCAATTTCCATTAGGGATTGCCAATAAAGACACATCCCTGATAGGAAAACAAAACAAAACATAGTCTGGTATTTATAAAGAAGTCCCAAGGATGACATTTTCCTTTGATACTTATCCTCAGCCACTCAGTGCTAAACTCTTTACCCCTGGCTCGCCTCAATAGTGAGACTTAGGTACTCTATTATTCAGGTCGCTTTTATCATCCTCCAGAAAGCTCAGGTTAGCATGGGGGTGGGGGAGGGAGAGGCTCTGTTGCCCAGGCTTGAGTGCAGTGGCCTGATCTCAGCTCACTGCAAGCTCCGCCTTCCAGGTTTATGCCACTCTCCTGCCTCAGCCTCCTGAGTAGCTGGGACTACAGGCACTGGCAACCACTCCTGGCTAATTGTTTTGTATTTTTAGTAGAGACGGGGTTTCATCATGTTAGCCAGGATGGTCTCGATCTCCTGACCTCGTGATCCACCCGCCTCAGCCTTCCAAAGTGCTGGGATTACATACGGGCGTGAGCCACCGCGCCCGGCCGGGAGATGTTCCTTAAATGAATGTCTGTGATGAGACCAGAATTTGTGATTATACTTCAGTTTGAGGAATATCCGTGCATCCTATAAAGACACTATTGACATAGCACCTAATTTGTAAAGGTAGAGACGATACAGTTTTTGTAAATGCTACTGGTTTGAGAAGGACAATGGAAATCTGAAGGTACTATCCACATCTGGCAAATGTTTTCTTGGAATCTTTTTCTTTATATCTTATTCTTTTTCACCGATAAGCTTGAATCGTCTTCTCTTGCTGTTTCCTTTCCTTGTCTCTTTTATTACAAAATTAAAATTACTGAACAGGTGCCCAAAACACTGTAGATTTCATATCTTGTTTGGGCTAATTATATCATCTAGCCTGCCAAAATGGCTTCATTAATGAGCTTACATTGCAGGAGCTTTCTAATCAATTCTTTGACACTAAATGAAGGACCCTGCCCATATTTAAGGATCTGAAGCCCGAAGCAGAGAGCAGCTTCTATGTGGAAGGTAGGTTGTTAGAGCTCTGGGCAATCTGATGCCCACATTTCTCCCCACCTCTGCTGTTGTGGCTGCTTTATTATTACTTTGAATTGTGGAAAGACTCTCCGTGGTTTCCTAGCCTCAATTTTCTTCTTGGGTACCATGATCTCAGACCTGTTGCTGGTAGTGGCTTCAAAACCATTTGAGGATTCCAGATCTATTCACAGACAAGGTGTTCCAGTCTACGCTATGGAAGTCAACCTTGTGGGATTGAAATGTTAAGCTGGAATCCTTTCCACTTTTATGAATGCAAGAGCTTGTCAGATAAGCAAAAGAAAAACAAGTGAAGAAGCAGGATGCCACTGTAGGCAGTGAGCAAGGCTTTGGCGGTAAGAGACATAGCCGCTATGTGAGCACAGTGCCGACAGGGAAACAGCAGAGTTGTGATTATAGACTAGAGTTAGTCCAAACAAAAACTGTGTTAGAATTTTGAAAGTTTTACCTTTTCAATGCCAGACTTACTACTTTAAATACATAGATGTATTTTTAAATGAGCATATAATCAAGATTTCCCACTACACATGTTTACTGAGCATTCGTCGGATGTGAGGCATTTTACTTCTTGCTATAGGGTTCTCACAGGACTTGGTCCTTCTTTTCAACCATCTTACATTAAAATGAAGACGTATTAGAAAACAAATGCATTCATGACATAAAAATCCACTGAGTTAATTAACAGTCAAGGCAAGGATGAAACAGAAAGATGTGGTTGGGTTGAACTGGCTAATTCTAGTACAAATCTTGCTATAACACATGAAAAACTGAAGTATGGGGATGTAGAGCTACTGCTTCAAGCAGAACAATGAGGTTTTGATAATAATTTCAATTATTTAAACTTAAATGAATCAAATATATGTATTTTAAAGTTCAATACAATCCAAAGTTTTAGAATTAAGGGTGTAAAAAATAAAAGTAGGTCAAGAGCAAAATAATAATTACATCTTATTTATATGCTTAACAAACTTGACACATGGCGTAATGGCATAATTCAAATGTAGACTTCATATAATCTATTGTGATTTTATAGCAATATTTCTCTTTAATATGTACCAGATTTTTCTTTATGTGTCTGTTTGTAGTAAGTCTGTTTTTCAAAGTCAGTTCCCATTTTAAAATTGATTTAATCAATGACATATAATCTTTAAATGGTGAGTAAATTATCTGCTAACACTAAATAATTTTATAGTAGATTTTATTATCTCTTGTAGAATCTAGTCTTTTTCATTATAATTGAACTTAAGTAATTTATTGTGTAATTACTTGTTTAACACCTGTCTTAATCCTACTAGAATATAGGTTCCATGAAGGTCCAAGTCTTCTCTTAACACTTAGAACAGGGGTCTCCAAACCCGTGGCCAAAGGCCAGTACTGGTCTGTGGCCTGTTAGAAACTGGGGCCACACAGCAGGAGGTGAGCAGCAGGAGCATGCAAAGCTTCATCTGTATTTACAGCCGCTCCCCACTCCTGGCATTAATGCCTGAGCTCTGCCTCCTGTCAGATCAGTGGCAGCATTAGATTCCCATAGGAATGTGAACCCTATTGTGAACTGTGCATGCTGGGGATCTAGGTTGCACACTCTTCATGAGAACCTAATACCTGATGATCTGTCACTGTCTGTCATCACCACCATATGGGACCGTCTAGCTGCAGGAAAACAAGCCCAGGGCTCCCAATCATTCTACATTATGGTGAGTTGTATAATTATTTCATTATATATTATAGTATAGTAATAATAGAAATAAAGTACACAATAAATATAATGTACTTGAATCATCCCCAAACCATCCCCCAACCCCAGTCCATGGAAAAATTATCTTCGGTGAAACTGGTCCCTGGTCCCAAAAGGTTGGGGACTGCTGATTTAGAATATTGTCTTCACACATGCTAGATACTCAGTAAGTATTAATAAGGATATAAAAATAAATTAAACATGATATTGATCATTTTATTATCATCATAATTATTTGGAGGACGATGATTATAGCTAGGAGTAACAGCAAAGACTAAAATATAAGAGAAATAATACTTCCCCTTTTATTATAACCCAACCATCCAAAAAACACCACTGATAATCCATTTTCACAGATGGGAGCCATCTAATTCCCAAGTCATGTTTACTCCTTCTAAAAGCAGAGCTTTGGAATCAGTTATTGAGATGCTTTTCACAACATGAGATGCCCCACCCTATGCACATTTTCTGAGGTCACTTTATAAAAAAATAAGTTTTCAGGTCATCATAAGCTTTTTTGTTGTTGTTGTTGACACAGGGTCACACTCTGTTGCCCAAGACTGGAATGCAGTGACGCAATCTTGGCTCATTACACCCTCCGCCTCCCGGGTTCAAGCGATTCTCGTGTTTCAGCCTCCCGAGTAGCTGGGATTACAGGCACCCACATCTGCCCGGCTAATTTTTGTATTTTTAGTAGAGACAGGTTTTCACCATGTTGGCCAGGCTTGTCTTCAACTCCTGTCTTCAAGCAATCCGCCTGCCTTGGCCTCCCAAAGTGCTGGGATTATAGGCATGAGCCACCGTGCCCAGCCACATGTCATCATAAGCTCCTTAAGGGGAGATCCTATATTTCATATTACCCTAGTTAAATCTTACTCCCCACCATAGGTTTCTCTCTGTCCTAAATATCTACTATATAGTCCACATAGTCCAGGGAAAGAAAATGTTGTGCTAACTTACAGGCTTGTACCAGAAAAGGGAAATCATCTGACTTCTTTCAGATAAAGAACAAAAGGTCAAAGTGGAATCTCAGATTTGACCCAGTCTTCCACTGACATATTTAGAATCTTTATAGACCAAGTTCATACTTTTAAAGATAGTTTGGCACTTCATGCCTACATGTGTATATATATATATACACACATATATATATATGTATATATATATATGTATATATATACGTATATATATGTATATATATGTGTGTATATATGTATATATATGTGTATATATATGTGTATATATATGTGTATATAGATATATGTGTATATATATGTGTATATATGTGTGTATATAGATATATGTGTGTATATATATATGTGTGTGTATATATGTATATATATGTGTGTATATATATGTATATATATATATGTGCACACACACATACATACACACACATCTATATATATTTAGTTACTATCTTATTCTTCATTTCCGTAGTTGGTTGGCTTTCTGTACTAAATTTCTATCTTTTTTGGACTGACTGACTTAGAATCTCTTCATTCCTGACTATATTTCGCAGTGTCTCTCTCTCTTGGCTACATATAGCACTATAGATTGTATATGACTGTAGTATGTAGTCATGATATCACATAAAGATTATTAGGTCTAAGGCATAGATGAGGCACTGGCAAAGAAGTGAAACCATACATAGCTAAACATTTATTATTATTATCAACTTTTTCAATTATGTAAAAGCTTCCACAGTGCCCTGTGATTCTAATTTTCAAGTACCTTATGATATCTGCTGTGAGTTTTTAGATATGAACCAACCTCAGCAAGTAAATCCATTAAAGTCTCTATTATATAAAGTACACCATGCAGGGTAAGCTGTTAAGATGAGGGACTCAGGGAAATAAAAAATAGCAGTTAATTAAGAATGCAAAAACATGAGAGCTAATTCAATTTTTATTCAGCAAAGTATCACTCTTCATCTGTTTCTAGTACCCATGAAACTACTGGAAAACATACTCTCAAAAACTTGATATTTACTTTTTAAAAATGCTCAAATATTTCCTACTAATACTTGTTTTTGTGTGGCCAAGGGGAAAAATGGGAAGCGAGTCCATTTGTTTCTTGCTAGAGACTATGATTTCAAATTTCAATTAAAATGAAATGAGCAGCACGTTTATCACTATAAAGCAGGTTGTAGGTAGCAGCAATAGGCCTTCTTTCATTGCTATGGCAACTGGACTACATTGTCACGGCTACCTTGGCGCTACATGTAATTGTCAGTGTGTGAGCTAAACTGATAATGCACAATCAATACCCCATAAGCCACAAACCACATGTTGAGCCTGAAAGAAAACCCAGAGACAGCAAGGTAATTTATTATTATTTTTATAATTGTGGCCTGGGGCAGACACAGGCTATTACAGCAACCTATAAATTTTACTAGAAGAGAAAGAAAGCAAACGTAGATTGAACTATTTGGACTAAATACCTCACAACATTAGGGAGGAATGATCATCAAATGGCCAAGGGCACTGATTGAGCATTAAAGAAAATAGAATGCAGTGGCAGTTGTGCCTGGGTGCTTGGAAAAACCACCAGCCCTCCACCTGAGGGGAATTACCCATGCAGGATCTTGACATAAAGTCTCCTGGTCTGTCCAGGTTGGAGAAACTAAGTATATATTCACAATGTTCTCTGGGTATCTTCTTCACCACTGGCAAGCTCCCAGTTATTTATAGCAAACAAATAAAAGTGTCTCCTGCAGACACCAATTTATGTGAGGATTACATGAAAGATAATCAGACCTCTCCATTTTCTCCACCCAGTCCTGCCCTTATTTCTAAGACTTTCCAAATTCTTAAGCAAGTTAAGAATTGCTATAACAACAGAATCATCTGGGAGGGCTTGTTGAAAACCAAATTGCTGGGTTACTCCCCTAGAGTTTCAGATTCAGCAGGTTTGAGGTGGGAACTGGGAATCTGCTAATGCTGCTGGTCCTGGGACTACACTTTGAGAGCCATTGCCTAACACTCATCTCAGCAGATATTTATTTTTAAAAATAATAATATTTTTCCAGGTAGATTAACAATACAGCTCAAACTGTATGTTTTATAAGAAAACATCGAGCAGTGAAATGGTTCCACTAACACTGTTATAGTCTGTAATCTTGGTTCTTGGTCAAGTATTCTATTGTTAGTTCCAGGAAAGACCAGGGAGAATTTTTGTTATTGTTGTTTTCTTGCTCTTTGTATATGTCTAGTTAAGGAGCTTGAAATCTCATAAACACCTCTGAAAATAAGTAAAGAATGAGCAGCATCAGAATTATTGAAATAATAGAGAAGTACATCTTTTAGGTATAAAGAGGAGCTGAGAAGTGAGTGCTATCAGCAGGTGCAAGAAGAAGACAAACCTCAGAGATAAGTTTCTTCATCTATCACTCTCATCATCAGCCTCATTTTAGAAATAGCTACTGAGAGAAAGCCTTCACTGTAGTAGAAAGAAAAGCCAGAAGACTTGTATTGGAAGGGTCCTTCACCAAGGAAAATGCTGAGTGGTAGGAAATCACTGAAGCAATTTGGACCTGGGCAGAGATTAATGATTTGGTAGAAAGCTGCTGACTCAGTGACATTCACATCCCAGAGTGAAGTCATTTTATCACTTGGTTTCCAGTATCTGGTATGGTACTGAAGTCAAAATATGTATGTTTTGGAGATTATCAACAAAAGACATGCAGTTGAACATATGCATACATGTGAGAGATCATGTTGTCTTGTGCTTTCTCTTGTATTTTTAATCTATCCCCCCAAAAGCAGAACCTAACAGCATGTACTTAAATTGGATTTCATCTATTCAGATTTACTTTCAGTCTGAAACAGAAAAAAATCATGGGCATGTTGCAAAAAATAGCAATAAATTAGTAACAATAGCTATAACTCAATCAAAAGGTTAGACAACAATTTGATGAAAGTAAACGTTGTTTTTCCATTCCTTTAAAACAATTTCTGTTCCACAGTACCACAGAAAATGTGAGGTGGTTAACAATAACAGAGTGAATACAATAGAGTTTCAGTTTCCACAATAGTAGGCTAATAAAATGGTATTTTAAATTATCAGACAATTAAAAAGAAGACAGAGACACTTGCCAAGATGCTTAAGGTTTATAAAATGAGCTCAGCATTTAACCACAGATGGTCATTACATAATTAAAAAAAAAAATTGCATGTAAGTATTGGAACAGAGCGGTGTTTCTCAAAGTGTGCATCAGTATCACCTGGGAGGGTATGAGAAATGCAACTCAGGCTGCCCAACCCCGGGCATACTGCATCAGAAAACCTGGGAGGAGCCCAGCAATCTGGGCTGTCTCCAGCCCACCGGGTGATGCCTATGTACTACATACAGGTTGAGGATACCAATGGAGCACCTCTCTCTTTGTCCCTGTTCTCTATTACTGGCCTTGATGACAATAACCGCATAGCCATTTTTTTGGTCACAGAGTTACTGGAAATGATGGACTATTCTTCAAACAAATTAGTAATAAAAAATAAAGAAGATCTCAGGTCATCATCCTTTATTTTATCTTTTATCATGATCTTTTATATTCACACTCATTGTAATCTTGTTATGCTTAAGAAATCAAGAGTAACATTGATTAAAAAATCATTTTCCACAAACTTGAAAGCAAACAGCTTACTATTTTCTCTCACTTTTGTTACTATTTAGCAATTTAAGATCCAAGTGTCTCTTTCCAGAAATTCACCCACTCCTCAAATGCTACAAGATCACCCTTCAAATGCAAATGTATCAGAGGGAAGGACACCTGTAAGAGTTTCTTTTCCCCATTGAGACAATTTGTCCATAGAATAGGTTTAAATAATCCCTCAGAAGCCGTAGATTGCAGCCTTGGGTACTCAGGCTGTTTTATAAGTTATTTTTTTCCACATTCATTAAAATTAATTTGTGCATTTTATGACACAAAAACTTATCAAAGCATCTTAGCTGTGAAACTAACTAAATAAATATCCCCAGCATTCCCCACATTTAGAGATTATTTATTTTCTCCGAGGGCTGATAAAAGTTCTGATGGCACATTTTCTAATTTTAAAGAATTTTCATTTCACACTTCTGAAAAACTTAAAGTCAGGAGTGAGCGGGTGGGTCTGTTTGAAGTGTGATTCACACTTTATGCTCTCTTCCCCCAACAGCTCATGCATATTTATAACGCCAACCAGACTTTAGGTTTTAAACATGCCAAAGAAAGGGACTATTTTAGAGGATAATAAATAATTGTGCTGTAGTTATGTAGCACCTTCTCTCCAAAATATCCACCCTGTTTACAAATGTTAATCCACAATTTCCAAAGATAAAATTATAGATAAGTCATCCTCACCTTCATCTTAGCCTATACAACTCTTAAAAAATATTTTTCTCTAGAGCTATTTCAACAGTAACTTTTCCAAGTCTATACCACTCCTTATTTCACTTAACGGTTCATCATTCATTTATCACCTAGTCCATGCATCCATCTAAGCCAACAATGCTTTATCAAAAAGACTGTGATAGGGATCCTGTGATGAAGCCAGTGATAGGTGCAAGGTGTACAAAGAGAGAACTCCATCTTTCTGATGGGTGAAGAGTCAGATAAGTATCAATATAAAAAGTGCAACAATTGATAAATAGATGGAATATTGAAGATGTGAATATCTAACTTGTTTTTCTAGGTCAGTTAAAAATGATATTATGAGGGTAGTAATATTTTAATTGAACATGAATGGGTAGGAGGGAGTACACTAGGTTAATGAGACAGAATAAGCAATTCAGGAGAAAGAAGTAGCACAAGTACATTTGCAGAGGACTGAACGAGCACAGCATATTCAGGAAACAGCAAACAATCCAGCATGGCTAGAGTGCTGGTTGCATATAGCAAAATGGTGGGACTCAAGACTGAAATAATAATCAAGGGATAAAGTGGGAAGAAACTGTACATCACTGAGGAGTTGGGATTTTAGCTTGTAGCTGGGGGATCACCTATTCAACAGCATAGGCTAGAGGTTTTCTGTGGGAAAACTAGAGAGTGTGCCGCTCATTAAAAGGCATTCTAATTCAATTATTTAAAACATCATGCAGGCTCCACAAAGCACACTTTCAGGTTTAGAATCAGTGCCTCTTTCTGATTCCTAAAGCTATCTGGAAACCATAGGAAAAAAATATTATCAGATTTGCATTCAACTGAATGGAGATAGATTCTAGTGGAGTGAGGCAGCAGACAAAACTTCCAGTTAAGAATTGCTCTAACAGTACAGTTCCTGTTAATGTGGTTGGTTCATTCACATATTCAATGGATATTACTGAGTATTAAAAGGCACAAAGCCCAGAATCAGACATTGTAATTGCTGTGATGGAAAGTCCAATGCATTGCTTTCTGTTTGGTTTGCTTTGGTTTGGTTTTTGTCTTCCTTTAGTTCATAAACTTCCTAAAGGAAGCAACAACACCTCTTAAATGCCATCATAAGCTCGCCTAGAGCGCTACTACAGAGTGGTGCATGCTCTGTGCATGCCACAAATGTGTGCTGATGATATTCAGTTTCACGACTACAACACTGTTTTGTAACTTAGCCAGGAAACAGAGAAGTGCTGTGATTTAAACAATGTGCTATCCCACTTCCTCACTGCCAGCAACAGAACCCAGAAGCCGAAGCTCTGGGCTTGGGAATCAGATGGCTGGGAAAATTCTGGAACTCAGTTATAAGCAGTGAAGACTCTTTCCCACTCTGAAGCAGCCCACGGTTTTCAAGGATGAAAACAGTGAACATGTAATTCAGCAGTGTGATACACTATGATATACCCTTCTCATTATTCAGCTTGTGGACATAATTTGTTTGAAGTGAGAAAATGCACATTTACCTGCTTTAAAAACAAGATGTTCTATTCATGTATTAAAAAGATCTCTATAAAGTTTACTAGTCATATTGATATAAAACAAATATAAAGCACGTGCAATGGATCCTTACAAGTTTATAAAATTTTTCTCTGAAAAGGATTGGTGATGACCAAAATCTTCTAACATCTAATCAGGAACAGCTCCAAAAAAATTCTCAATCTTCTGTTCTTTATCCCACACTGATCTTGTTAAACTTAGTTTATGCTATGATTTCTCTTACTTATTTCAGGTCTTTTAAAAAAGAAATCTGGGCCGGGCGCGGTGGCTCACGCCTGTAATCCCAGCACTTTGGGAGGCTGAGGCGGGTGGATCATGAGGTCAGGAGATCAAGACCATCCTGGCTAACACAGTGAAACCCCCTACTAAAAATACAAAAAATTAGCCGGGTGTGGTGGCGGGCGCCTGTAGTCCCAGCAACTCGGGAGGCTGAGGCAGGAGAATGGCGTGAACCCGGGAGGCGGAGCTTGCAGCTAGCCGAGATGGCGCCACTGCACTCCAGCCTGGGCAACAGAGCGAGACTCCGCCTCAAAAAAAAAAAAAAAAAAGAAATCTGAATTCCAGGTTATTTTACTTGCGTACATATCTAAAATTTGATTTCTTTTGCTTTCCCCATTCCATATTCCCCTATTGCTTCCCTTCCTCTCTCCAAGCGTTGGCCACCCATATTAATAACCTGCATCATTCTTATCTTTTTCCATTCCTATCTCGTTTCCTCACTTAACAATACATTGTGGAAATATTTCTAAGTCATCTGCTTTAGATGAAGACAGATCAAGTCCATTCTGCAAAGTGACTGCATAATAGTCCCTGATAGGGATTTACTATAATTCACTTAATTCAGTTTTTCTATTCGTGAACATTTAATCTTTCCCCTTTTTTTTTTAACCACTGCAAAATACGATACAATATTGGGTATGTATAGCTAGATAATGGTATTTTTATTTCTATGAGAGTCTCATAATTAGGATTTCTGATCAAAGCATATATATATGTGTGTATATATATATATATAAAACTTTCAATAGAAACTGACATTCAAAAGTTAATCTTTTTTTTAAAAAAAGCTGTAACAGTTTAAAATTTTTCTACATCTCAAACGGCAATAGGAGTTACCACACTTTTAAATTTATGCCAATCATATGAATACAAAACATCTCATTGTTACTTAAATTTGAAATTGTCTGACGATGAAGGAGGTTGGGCATCTTTTCACTGGTTTAAGGATAATCTGAATTTTTTCTTCTGTGAACTGTTTATTCATATTTATCACCAATTTTTCTATTGGGTTGTTTTCCTCAGTTATCAATTTGTAAAAATTTTAGGTAGAGTCTAGACATTAACGCTACCTTCATTTGTGTGGCAGGCACTGCTAGCCACCTTTCTGGAATTAATACTGCCCTTCTCCCCGTAGTAAAATAACTCTAATGCTAAAGTTGCAAATATGCCCAGATTAGAGAAACAAAAACAATTACAAAACAAATCACATTAACCAGTTGTCCTTGCAACTGTGATAGACACATTTATGGATAAAGATATATAACCATAATTTACTAGAAGAGACTTCTGGATCTCTTCTTTTAAAAGATACAAGCTTAGCCCACATACACATTTTTTTGCTTTCACCTTCCTGTTTTCTTTTTTTTCCTTCCTTAAGGTGGAGAAGCCATTCAGTGAACATGAAGTGACAAATATGAGGATGAAAGCCTGTATAGTCAGGACAGCTAAGGAGACAGGTAGAATGAGCTCAGTTTGTGATTACCACATTGAGTCATTGTATGAGATCTGGATTGCCTACCTTCCAACTTCTTATTACATGTCAAAAATTAAGACACCTAATTTGTCCAAGCCACAGTTACTTGGGTTTTTGTTTATAACTACTTGTAATTCTCATGGACACATTTTATTACATTTCCAAATATATAATTTACATATTGAATTTGGCAATGATATCTTTTACTGTAAACTTTTTCTTTTTCTTTTTTTTTTTTTTTTTGAGATAAGGTCTTGCTCTGTCACCTAGGCTGGAGTGCAGGGTCATGAACACGGACCACTGTAGCCTTTACCTCCTGGCTCAAGCAGCCCTCCCACCCCAGTCTTCTGAGTAGCTGAGACTGCAGGCACACACTACCATGCCCAGCTATGTGCGTGTGTGTAAAGATAGGGTCTCACCATGTTGCCCAGGCTGGTCTACAACTCCTGGGCTCAAGTGATCCTCCCACACTGGCCTCACAAAGTGCTGGGATTACAGGATTGAGCCACCATGCCTGGCCTAAATTTCTCTTAAACTTTTTATATGTTGACCTTTTTTCTCTTAAGATTATAGCATATAGGATTCTTGTTTTGGTTAGCAATGTTTCAACCAATCACTAGATTGTACCTCTAGTCCAAGTTTTCTTCCAATATTTTAAATAATTTTTTAAACTTTAAGTCTTCAATTCACTTGGAATTTATTTCTGTTTATGATGTGAGATAGGCACAAACATTATTTTCTTCTATATGGATGGTTGGTTATCTTTCTACCATTTGCCAAAAAAACACTTTCCATCTCTCCACTAAATTGTGATAACAGCTTTGGAAGTGATTAAATTCCCATGTAGGCTGGGGAAAATTTCTGAGCTACAATTCTTGTCCTTTAATCTATTTGCCCACTTTTCATGCCAGGTTCATACATTATTTTTATTACAATGGTTTTATATTGGAATTATAAAGCATAGTTCTTACTCAAAGTCTTCTTTCTTATATTTTCCTTGACTATCCTCAGATATTTATTCTTCCATAGGAATTTTAAGAACACTCTGGGAAATTAAGAAACAGCCACCAGAGGGAGCTTTTACTTAGAAATGTAGTGGGGAATTACTTTGATATTAAATTGTCACCACCCAAAACCATAGTCTTTGATTTAGATAGTACTTATTCATTTTTATAGTTTAAAAACATAAGTTCTTATTAAATGTACTCCTAGGTATTTTAGATTTTTGCTATCTATTGTGATTTGCCAATATTTAGCTGTGCCAGGTAAGGAAAACAAAGACCTTTCCTTCTTTCCTTCCTTTTCACCCTACTTCATACCTTCCATCCTTTCTCCCTTTCTTTCAGAGATATTCAAAATTGTTAAAGGTAAATGCCATAAGGCAAAAAATAAAAATAACCTGATCAGAATGAACATGAGGGATATATTCATCTTCTTTTACTGACACCTCAAGAGCAATTTTTTTTCTCCATTCTACAAGTAAGGCAATGGAAGCTCAAATTTGGGAGTCTAATAAGTATTATGGCCATGATTCAACTTCAGGGATACATGCTTCACAGTTAATTGTTTTTTTTTTCCGTAGCAAGTTATTGTTTCTTTATAGAAATTTCCCCCAAATAGTTCTTCATTTATTGTTTGCTCCCTATGCAGAGGGACTGAGACTAACCCAAAGACTAATGGTGAGAAGATATTTTAAAATATGCTCCCATCAATAAAAGAGGTTTTTTTCTAGTGCTGTGTCATATCTAAAATGTGTCTTGTTTTGCTTTTAATTTTAGTATTGTCGCAAGATAAAGTGAAACATTAATCCTGGTTTTAGGTGTACTGGGGTATTACATTTACTTTCCTTTTACTCTTGAAAGTTAGCGTTGCACACAGTAGAAGTTTAGTTCCACTAAACTTTACCTTAGTTGGAATTATTTTACTAATGGGAAAGAAAAAAAAACTAAATAAAATAAACAAAATATTTCTTTCTCTCAAAAAACAGGAACTTAAAATTCAGAGGCAGGGCCTATTTCTTTTGCCATGTTTTCCCCCATATATTTTCAACAATAACCTAAAAGGAGGAAGGTAGAAGAGCAAGAAAGTTCTGACACACTTAAATACCATATCCACTCTTATGATCAGGCATATATTTTAAAGCACTATCTACGTTTAAGACAAATTGTCATTCGGAATTTTTTTCCCTGCTTTCCAAAGGATAGTGTCATTATGCATGGTATTGAAATAGATGGGTAAGAATCAGTTACAGAATTGATTGTTGTTCATGGAGGGACTGTACCTTTCAATGATTTGGCTTTGTTAAGTGCAAGGTAATACAATGAAACTCCATGAGAGGTGGGGAAGACACTAGGAAGATTTCTGGGCACTCATTTCAACTACTGTATACACATACTCTTATAACACAACCCTTATGACTTTATGACAAAATCTAATTTCCCCTATTCCAAATTAAGACAGAGAGTTTTGGGTACATAACCCTCAAGGAAGAGAGAAGAAGAGCAAATGCTCTTCACTTCCTTCCTTCTACTTGCCCTTCTTCATTGGACAGCCAAATAGTGAGCTTGTGTAAAGATTTAATTAAGGTCAGAATTAAAACATGGATGCTGCTTCTATGCCTGGGAGGAGTCAGTGCATATTTTTTTGAAGTGTAATTTCAAGGGAAGAGTAAAACCTTGTAGAGTGGGTTGGTTGTTCCTACTAATTGGGCCCTAAGGAGGAGTCTATGTGTTTAAAGGGCTCCTAAAAAGGTTATTTGCATTTTCCACCCCCGCTGAAACATACTAAAGGAGAAATATTCTTCCTCTTGAAAAAGTAGTATTTCGAGACGTGACAGTCCTGTCCTCGATTGGTGACAGGCTCAGATAACTGATCCAGGGAACCACGATTAGTATCCTAAACCCATGAGGTTGGGTCAGTTCAGGCACCAAGAAACTATAATTTTCTCTTGAAATTCTGATTATCTCAAGTTCCTATAGGGGTTGTATCACAATGAATACAGGTCCTTTCGAGAGATTTGGTACGCTAAAATAGCTAGATTCTGAAAATGCAGAAACAATGCTCAGTTCAAACTCCAACACCTCCATGAATATATATCTACCCCAGTTTCTAGATATCTCTTTATTTTCTGCATACCTGTAGCATCTACTGTGGATAGCACCCATTTGACATAAGTATGGACACATGGATATCTAGTTTACTTGGAGTTCTAGAATTTTAAGGAACCTAGAAGACCAACTTTAATCTCCCATTTTTCATATTAAAAACTACTTTTTAAAGAAGTTAAATAATTTGTTTAAGTCTCATTGACACATTTTTACTGGATGTTTCTTCTCCTCAGCTATATTACAGACTCCTAGAATGCGGAATAAAGGTCTTACCCTTCCTTGGAGTTCCTGTGTATCCTCACCAAATAACTTTTCCACAATAGTGCTCAATAGATATGTGTTCATCAATTAACATTGAGCATGGAGTAAATTTAACTTAACCAATACAATCAAAATTATCTTTTAAAATATGTAATAGAAGTAATATGCTAAGTGTGGAAGACTCTATTCTCAGAGAACTTGCAATTTTGCATAAGAGATAAGACATGCCAGCTTATGCCTACCCTAGCTTAGGTCATTGACTTGTTGTTAAGCCAGTTCTAACCAAAGAACAATGTATTCTTTAGTCTCAATCTCACCTGTGGATTGGCCTGGAATTACAATACTTTTGCAATGGTTTGGTGTGCCCTAGGCAACCTCCCACTGGTGTGTCTTCCCTATCTCTTCTTCCTTACCTGGACCTCAGAATTCCTTGTGGGACTTCAGCATTCCATGGAAAATAAAATTGTTAGAAGAAGCCCTAAAAAAATACATTTTCTATCTTTACCCCTTTGAGTTATATTTGAAAACAATGGGAACACTATTTAGTGGATTATGAGCATACAGGACAAAATCTACAGAACTCAATTCCAGGAGATGAGAGGAGACCTGAAGGCCATAAGTATAGGCTAAGTTGAAATGAAGCAGGGCCATGCCCATGCCTGGACCTAAGTGAGACGAAAGTGATGAAGGGTAAGTATTATCAACTCTGAGGCAGAGAAAGAAAAGGTGAAAAAATATCAGATTGGATTTTTTTGTCATTTGAGTAAAACAGGCACCTTCAAGTAATACAGATTGGCAAGACATATAGACATCAAAGGGACTGCAAAATCTTAGATAGTACGTTTCCAAAAAGACTAATAAGAGAATTGTTGAAGTGTACTGAGGCTGCAGGTAGAATCTTGTGTGACTTCTGTAATTGAGGAAAAGATGTATTCCAGTTGTGGCCATAGCAGATTGAAAAGAGTTAAAGGGCTGGGAGCATGTACCATTCTGACAGCCTATAGTCTCAGTGAGTAGAATCCAGGCTGTGAAAGGCAGAAAGTCTTTCTTTCTTTCATAGTAACAAACACTAATCTAAGGCAAAGTATAAGATGTAATTCAACATATTTTCAAGGGTGACTGAGGATGAAAGGGAGCATCTGTAATCCACAGTCTAGAAAACCATTATTAAGGAATGAATGAATGACTATCCAAAGCAAGCCAGCCACTAACCAACTGATAATCACATATTCATTCATGTGCTATGCTCAATATTGTGAGAACATCACATGAACCAGAGAAGTGCCCATAGTCTCTGTGTTCCCTTAACTTGGAGGAATTTGTACTCTAATGAAGGAGGCAAAGTAATGCACTTAGTAGCACAGGAAACAATACCACACACTATAAATTTAGGTATTACATTTCATGATAAATTTCATGTACATAAACATAAGGGGTGATTTTTGTGTCCAAGAAAGACTTGAAACTGATTTTGAAGGAAATGCTGTATTTGCAAAGGTAGAGAATGTAGTTGAAGTCATTACAGGCTTCAAGAAGAATACAAAGATGAACACACATGATAGGACAGTCAACAGTGAGGAAACCAGCCTACGTAGAGTGGAGGGAAGAAACAGGAGATAACATGGGCCTTGTGGGGGAGAATATTATCAAGAATAATCAGGAAGAGAAACTTAGTGCTGTCATGGTAGAAAAAGAAAAGCACCTAAAAATTTAAAAACATTATATATTCATCATGATTTTAACATGTTATTAAAATACAGAAGTAGAATGTAAGACGCTTTCATAGAAAATGGTAAATCATTAAGTTCAGTATGGAGTAAAAAATATTCCCCTATACTATCTATTTTGTCTATTGAGATCTAATATGTGAATATCAACTATCTCCCTCTAATAACCAACTTTAAGGTAAATATTATCACACAACGGTTTTGCTGGGTCAAGTAGATGGCAAGAAAGCCATTTTGTAGTACTAGAAGAGCCTTTGTGCTAACTCCATCCTGTATTATCCCCTGCCAATAGATTTGCTGTCTTCCCCAACGTGGGATTGATGCAGAGTGACTCAATACATGGGTATGATATGGTGAGGATTGGGTAAGGCTCAGCACACTGGTGAGATGAGGAGGGTGACCTTACAGTCAGAGACTCACAAGGCCTAGCTCAAAATCATTGGATACTTATGCCACTATTGTCATTGATTCTGTTTCAGCTCAGATAAATAAGTTATGGGCTGGTTTCTCTATCTCTTTTCTCTGAGAATCATAAGTCCTAAAGGTAAAAAAAAAAAAAAAAAAAAAAAAGAAAAGAAAAGAAAAGAAAAGAAAAGGCAGGTAGATTTGGGGTGGATCTATCTGAGAAAGGTAGGACCCAGGCGGGACCTGATATATCTGCAGATAACGCTGGCTGAAGCAGGTAGGGGTAAGAGGGAGTTTTTGGCAGCTCCAGAGAGGTGGAACTGACAAGTAAGAATAAGTTTTACCTTTAGGTGAAGAAAATCCCATGAGAAGTGAACCAGAGGTGAGAAGACCAAATGTTGAGGCATAAAAAATAAAGTAGCAAATGAAATGGTAACCTACAATCAGACATCACTGAAGAAAAAAAATAACAACAAAACCTGGTAGGAATAACAAAAAAAGGAAGAAAAGTAAAAGCAGTTTTAAAAAAGCAGAACAGATAAGAAAGAAGGTTTTAATCAGAAACACTCTGAGGATTGGCCTTCCTGAGTATCTGAAATTTGAACAGTTCCCTAATGTGGGCTGGTCATCCATCATAAACTGTTAAATATGGGAGGCTCTTCAAGGTGAACAGAACTTTAGACAGCTAGGGAGGGAAGACATATAGAGTACAAGGGGAGCCCTGAAGGAAGTCACACTAGTTACCTCCTCCTTACCCCAGTCACAGTAACTGGCAAGCAGAAAAGAAACCATCCATATCATATAAGTGGGTCAGTGGCCACTGGTTTCCAAACACAGGTTTATTGGTTTTATTTCAGGGATGATTCAATAAACAGGCTATTGTGGGAAGTTTGATGTAAATAAAATTCCTTCACAACATATCATGTGGCCACCATCACTGTAGCATTCATATTATTTGAAAATAGCACAAAGCTGGGCTATTGATACACATAGGATAGGTTAATTTTCAAATTGTTAAAAAAGTTATAATCTAGTGCTGAAAAAGTAATTTCAGCATCAAACTGCTTAGTATCTCACTGCATTTGCCAGGATATACCAGGGATAACACCACTAACAGCGACAAATATTTTATCATCTGTGCTCCTGAATGAGAGGATGAAAAGAAATCAATATTTTCTGGCACCTACCATGTGCCAGGAACTGTAATTTACATAGATAACCTTATGCAATTCTCATAGCAAATCTGGATGTTAAGATTAGTGTATTCACTTTACAGATGAGAAAATGGAATCTCAGATAGATGCAGCATCTTGCTCAAAGTCCTACACTTTACTAAGTAACAAAGGCAAGAATAAAATATAGGGATATCTGGCTTCAAAGATGGTTCTTTTTAAAAAACCTATTCCACATATACTTCCTAAGAAAAGTTATGGTAACCCTGCCAATGCCCATCTTACTAATCCTTGGGTCTCAGCACTAAAAATAGAGAATCTTCTTAATATTTGGGCCAATATCAATTTTCATTCCTCTGGACAAGAAAAAAAAAACTAAACAAAATTAAACAAAAAATGAGCATTTTCAACACACACTAGATAAGATTCTACTTGAATTTCTCAGTTATTACATTCAAAATATCAAGGTCATCATTTCTGATAAATTTCCACTTTTTCTAGATAAACGTTTGTGTGACTCACAATGGAATCTTTGGGAGATTTGCCCAATTTAATCAATGCAACAATAGGAGGAAAGAGGAAATGCTCAAGATGGATGTGTCAGTGATTAAATTAGGTTTGACCCTCAAACTGAGAAGGAGCTGGCATGATGAAAGACCATTTGTACTACTTTCTAACTACCCCAGAATTCTAGGCAGTGTTCACCCCACCAAAGGGAAGAAGAGTTCAGACCAACCTAACATGTGTAGCACATCCCTTGACTTATTTCCAGCTATACATTATTTAGGAGGAACTATTTTAAAATGATATTCGACAAAAAAAATAATTTCCAAAAAGGGAGTAAACCAGTATGGAAATCAAAGGCAGCTGCAGAAGGAACTGTAGAAGGGCATGCGTTTTTAATATTGGAGCAAATAGAACGTTCTCTTCCTGATCCCCATTTGCATTGTGATGGCCATTTGTAAATCATTTTTAATTGTCTTATTAAGCAGCTCAGAGTGCAGCGATCAAAAGCTCGTGGTGTTCTGAGACCTGGCATAGCCATCAGGCATGGATCAGCAGTCAGGGTAATAGAAGATGCAGGATTATATAACCAGTTACGGTCAGAAGGGAAGGTGGCTTGGGGAGAAAGGAGTACATGGTTGCTTCTGAAGAGATGCTGATCTCAGACAATATGAAACCTGACATTATAGTTCCAGGGAATGAAGACCTCTCCCTGTCCATACACACACATCAGTCATGTGCAGTCTAACGACTGCACTGGGAAAAGTCAACTGTCAAAAGCAGTCAACTCTCTTCAAGGAGAAATTTCTCATGCAGTATTCTAAGTCATGACATAAAGACTGTTTGCAAAACAGGCCCCAGAGGTTGGATTGTGTGTGTCCGAATAGATTCCCAGTAACCAGATCAGGAAGTTGGAAACTTGCTTTGATGAGAACACACAAAATCGCATGAGAGTGGAACCTTTTCTTTAAGACAAAATGAAACTTGAATTTCATGAAGAAAATTTTCTGAGGTGAATGCATTGTGCCACAACTTTGTGATTTACAGTTATGACACCTCTAGACCTCAAATAAGTCAAAGATTCCTTCTCATTCTTCTACAGACTTAATTGTCTTACAATGTCCTAAAGACTTCTAGGGAAAAGCAGCCAACTTTTGAATTAATTATTATGCTATTTCAGGCAGTAGCAAGGACCAACAGACCTGGTCATTAGAAGTGGACCTGGGCAAGCATATGCTACATTCCCAACCAAGGGATCCAGTGAAATAGATTATTCTTCATAGGCCATCTCTTACTAGGCAGTAACCATTTGCAACTCAACCACCAACTACTGGCTAAAAATGAGGAATGTTCAAAGAAAGAATTCATGAAATTAATGCCAATTTAGTTGCAAACACATTAAGAGAATTTTTTATTAATACTACAATATTAGTGGGAAAAAAGTCCGATATCCTGGATTTATAGCTCCAAAATTATGCAGCCTAACATAAGTAATACATAGTTTCTCATTTATGATTTGATTTTCCAGCTATAGGTAAAAATATTTTAAGTCTGCTTTCATATGCATGTGGCCTTGTCTAGAGAAAGAAACCATAAAATTTCAGTAAGGAGACTGTTGGTCAAATGTAGTGACAGTCTTAGAAAACTCACAATTACTATGCATTTTTCTGAGCAATGTCCCATTAATTTCTCTTAGCTTTAGATTTTGAAATAATTTTAATTACTAGTATAGTATAAATAATCTGATTTTAGGGAAATAGGCATGAGAAAAGGGAAAGAATAGAAATAATTTCCCACATTTTCATAAAGTAGTCTCTTTTCCCAAATTAATCCTCTCTAGGTTTAACTGTGAGTGTAGCATTTCAAAAATATTTGGTAAAATATGCCAGAAATTTCTCCATGGAAATTATGATAATTCTGCAATGGCCATAGTCCATAGCTTTTACCAAAGAAATTAAAGTAAAATAAAATGATTATTAGACACATAAACAAAATTGACTAGATGTTTACTTTTCAAATGAAAATGCAGAAAACAGGGAAGGGTATATGTAAGCATAAATGTCACTTCATTTTGTTGTCAGGATTTAACCATGTTTTGCTTGAGAGCTCAGGATAATCCCAGTTTGTTGGATGCAGGCAAGATACAGCATCTTTGTGCCTGATCCTGCTTTATCAGATATGTTTACGTATGCTAAAGAATTCAAAGATATATAGTTAGAGGAGACATAAAAATTACAGTGGAGAAGAGTATCCTAAGAAGAAGAAGTGATAAGTGACAGGTCTAAAGAGCAATACAAGGGAGTACATAGAAAACTTATTCATAAAGTTATTAAGGAGAAGATGAGAAACAAATTGGTAAGTGAAGAGCTAGCGAGGTCAGAGTAAGATGTTCAAGACAAGGCTGAGAATAAAATGTAGGTTGAAGAGGATTACTTTATGGAATCTTGGTTGAACAAGTTCAGCATGAATTAACAGTTTAAAGGAATCACACAAAAACAGACAAGGAAGAAAATATTATTGTTGTTGTTGTTGGCATTATTTTTTATTACAACAATTATTTTTAGAAAAAAGTACTATAAATAAGATGGGAAAGGGCATGATTTTTATCCTCATTCTACCACCTTCTGCAGTTCATTGAATGAAAGAAATTCATTTGGCAGGGCTAATTTTGTAATTAAAAACCTTATCATAGTTTTCTGTAATGAGTTAAGTAAACAGACAGTAATTCAGTTATAATATTTACATAGCTTATACCAGGGGACATTTGCTTACTAAATTAAATAATATGGAGAAATAAGGAAGAGATAAATTAAAATGGGGGTAAACAGAGTATATCAAGGACAAGAAGGAATTCTAACTTGTCAGGCCATCACTGGATTTCTTATATTTGTACCAGGACAGGAATTTAGTAATTCGCATCTCTCTTGGGATAGAACACACTGGGGCCAATGACATCATTAGAATATGGTTTCGTTAAGAATTATGGTTTATCCCTCTTAAGAGAGATGGTAAATAATCTACTTAAGACCAAAAGCCACCACTTTTTCCTTTCTCATAGAAGGAATTATTTTCATATAATCACAAAGAATTTCCTAGAAAAGTCTTATTCACCTGGGCTTGAAGAAGAGTACAGTACTTGTTTAACAGAGCAGAGAACCAGTGATGGGAGAGTGAGGTTGGATTGTGGTAAGCCTACCAAGCCTCTGTAGGCATAGACTATAATTGCTCCAATGGCAGTCTCTAAAACTACTGATAAGTTTATTTTTGTAAACATGTCAAAGTAACCCTAAGGCCCACCACTGATCAGGTTCTCTGTTTGAAAAGTAGTTCTCCCAAAGTGAAGCCCATAAAGACCCATAACATTCAATTACGAAATTTAAATGCTGACTCAAGAGTTAATTCAGACACATGCAGAGAGAGAGACAGAGAGCAGAAAAAAAGGAAGAGAAGGAAAATGAATGGAAGGGATGTAAGAGAAGAGAAATAAAAGAATGGGCCGGGCGCTGTGGCTCACGCTTGTAATCCCAGCACTTTGGGAGGCCGAGGCGGGTGGATCACGAGGTCAGGAGATCGAGACCACGGTGAAACCCCGTCTCTACTAAAAATACAAAAAATTAGCCGGGCGTGGCAGCGGGCGCCTGTAGTCCCAGCTACTCGGAGAGGCTGAGGCAGGAGAATGGCGTGAACCCGGGAGGCGGAGCTTGCAGTGAGCCGAGATCGTGCCACTGCACTCCAGCCTGGGTGACAGAGCGAGACTCCATCTCCAAAAAAAAAAAAAAAAGAATGGAAGGATAGAAGAGAGTAGAAGGAAAAAGAGGAGGAGCAAAGAGAAATGACAATAGGCAGGGTGGAGAAAATAGTGATGGAAAGGGGAGGAAATGGGGAGTAGAGGAGACACAGCCTCAGTACCAGGGCACCTGGCTTTGTCATTACATTTGGTAATTCATGTAACAATCAGGCCCACCTTGCTTGCCTTAAAAAAATAAGTAAACTAATTGCCTCAGGTAATGTAGCTACAGTTGGAAAGACTATTCAAACCCCCCTTTGAAAATTACTGCCTTGAGATAAACCACAGGGCTCTAATTTTATACCTGAACCTGCAGCTTAGATGTTCTTAGACTTTGAACTACAGTCTGGGCTGTCTTTACCACTTGTTTCTACTTGTATTTTGCTAAATTCCATGGGATCTCATTATTCCAGTACCTTTATCGCTAAAGTCAGTGCAGGCAGGGGATCCCAGTCACTTTCCTTTGCACCCTGTGTCTATCCTCATTAAAGCATGACCCGTTCAGGACCATGGACAGCTCCCTGTCTCCCAAAGCAAATATCTACAAACTAGAGGCTTCACTTTGCCATTTTAGTCACACGTGGAGTGCATCATGGAACAAAGCAAATGCTTGTTTTTGCTCAACTGAGAGATTTTCAGCTGCGAGTGAATGATATGTGCCACATCCTGGGAACTTTTAAAGATATTTCAAAACACATACTGAACATGCTTTAGCATACATCCAATCATATTTGCCTTTTCTTTCTTTCTTTTTTTTTTACACAGTTTTTTGCCTTTCCTTTCAATCTTTCTAAATGGGACTTTGTTAAAAGTCAGTGCAAATAATCATTATGTATCAAATATATGCTGTGTCAAGATGTTTCTGCCTAGTGATCTGCATTGGAGAATGTTGACTGAAGCAATCAAATGTCAAATGTATCTTACCTTCAGAATACAGTTGACAGAGACACATTCTCTGAAATTCTAGAATGCAGAAGTTTCTATAGTCTGAGATTAGGAAGTAAGTATAAACTTCTCCAAGTATCTATCTTACAAATAATTCTTGAAAATCTATTATGTAGGTGTCACAGATGAGTAGGAATATGCTCCCTGGAAGACAGAGTTTTGAAATTTTCTCCACTTCACTCTGTCTCCCCTACCTTCAAGGCAAATTATGGTATTATTTAAAAGAGGTAAGTTATTCTCTCAGTATAGGAATTCAAGTCTGTGTATTACATGAAGACGAAGAACAAGAATTATACATTTAGTAAGCATTCCAGGTTACATGGCTTAAAATTGAATGCTATGATAATCCCCTTAGCAATAGACATAAGAGAAGTTCTCTTGCATTATTATTTACAGATTCCTTTTCCACAGATTCACTGCTATGTTGTACTGAGTACACCAGCTATTTGTAGAAACAGGCTAGTTACAGAATATAGGAAATAATTAATTATCTCTGGTTGAGGAGTTGTCATGACCTTTTCCCAAGAAGCTTTCCATACCGTTGTCTACTTGCTTCTGTCTTCCCTCCTTATGAGGCAACAGCCTACCAACATGCACCATCTGTCAGCTTCTGCCTACAACACGTGAAGCCTCTTAAGTATCTGAGTATCATTTTAGATCCTATTTTTCAGGTTAAAAGCAGTAAATTGCAGATGGCAAGTGTTTTTTTTTCCTTGAGATTACTGAAAGCTGGGATAATTTTTTCATGAGTCACATTAAAAAAAGAACAAGTGATTTTATACAGCACCTACTCAACACGAACATGTGCAAAGAACAGCTATCCACCCAGCCATCCATTCAGTAAAGGAGGGAAGGATTTTGCTTTGCTTTATGGTGACAGATTTTGGAGTGAGAGAATGTGTTGTAGTTCAATGTGCTCTGCAAGCACAATCACATGATGTGTGAAGATGCAGGTGAATAAAGCAACGAAACTGATGGGGCACCTACAATGTGCTAAATTACAAGAGGTGCTACATAGAATGGACTAATTTTAAAAGCTGGGGAGTGGGAGAATCCAGGTCAGAGAAAGGACTAAAATCATTATGGCAATGACAATTTTACACACAGAGTAAACTAAGATTAAGAATTTGTATAAAGAGTTTTCATTTTTCTTCTTTTCAACTATTTATGTTAAAGTTCTGGGCTTTAAAATTCCTGCTGCAACCTAACTTTCATTCTTTGAAATGAGGCCATTTCATAAGCACCTCTGAAGAAGGAGTATTGCAGCAAAGATTTAGTGCTGAGGAGGAAAAGTTTTGGGTGATACTGGAACCATGAAGAGGAAAGAGGTTACCTCAACTCTTTCTAGCCAGCTTTGGGAATTTCCTACAAGCCATTTCACTCCAATGAGTAACCCTGTGTCTTCAATTTCCATTGAGATTTAGCACTGGCCATATATGTAGATGGATATATGAGGGGTCTTCAAAAAGTTCGTGGAAAACGCATATAAGCAAAAAAATGCATAAATTTCTATTTGGCTTTTTAGCAAAATAAACTTGTACTGACTTGTTATAACATGTCTGAACATGATCTAGTTTGAGGGAGTAAGAGAAAAGGCATTTGTTTTAAAAGTGCTCCTATCAGAGCAATACAAATTCTGCTAAAATTGAAACAAGGACAGACATGAAATTTATGGTGAAGCTTGGGTGAAAGAATGGTAAAATCACTGATGCTTTACAAAAAGCTTGTGGGGACGATGGCTAAAATAAATCAGCAGTTTAAAAATGGATATTTTTAAGAAGGGACAAAATGATGTTGAGAATGAAACCTACAGCAGCAGACCATCAACTCAATTTCTGAAGAAAAAAATAATCTTTTTGTACCCTAATTGGAGAGGACTATCAATCGGCAGCATGAACAATAGCCAACACCATAGACACCCCAATTGTTTCACTAAAAATGCTTACTGAAAAATTAAAGTTGAGCAAACTTTTCACTCAATCAGTGTCAAGACCACTGTGCTCAGATAAGCTGAAGACAGGACCAGAGCTTTAGATGAAAATTTTAAACAAGTGAGATCAACATCCTGAAGCATGTCTTTGAAAAATTGTAACAGGAGATGAAACATGGCTTCATCACTATGATTCTAAAAACAAAGCACAATCAAAGCAATGGCTACCAAGAGGTAGAAGTCGTCAAATCAGAGCAAAAGCAGACTAGTCAAGAACAAAGGTCATGGCAACAGTTTTGGGGGATGTTCAAGACATTTTGCTCATTGACTTTATGGAGGGCCAAAGAACAATAACACCTGCTTATTATGAGAGTGTTTTGAGAAAGCCAAAGCTTTTGCAAAAACACAAACAAAAACACAAAACCACTCAGGAGAGCTTTACCAGAGAGTCCTCATCCACTACAACAGTGCTCCTGCCCATTCTTCTCATCAAACACGAGCAATTTTGTGAGAGTTCTGATGGGAAATAATTAGGCAACCATCTTGCAGCCCTGATTTTGCTCCTCCTAACTTTGTTTCCTAATCTTAAAAAATCTTTAAAGGGCACGCAGTTTTCTTCAGGTAATAATGTCAAAAAGAATACATTAGTATGGTTACATTTTCAGCACCTTCAGTTCTTTAAGGATGGACTAAATCACTGGTATCATAGCTTACAAAAATGTCTTGAACCTGATGGAGCTTATGTTGAGAAATAAATTTTTTCTATTTTTATCTTTTAGTTCAATTTATCTACAACTTTCTGAAATCCCCTTGTAACTCTTTAATTATGCCACCATCTTCAAAGGTGAGCAATGATAAAGGATAAATCCACATACCTCGATATGAAAACCAGTGATGGTAGTAAAGAAGGGTGCTTATTCAGCAAGTAGGTGAAATAAGTACATTTGATTAAATACTAACATTAAATCACATCTTCCAAATAATATTTCTTTGTTTGAGTGGCAGCCGTAAAAACCTGAAGCTTCATACCTCATAATAGTAGGTATTTGTGAGTTTCTCAAAATGATTTCTGCCCTAAATTTATACCACATTAACCAGCTCATTAATCTCACTATTAGATATTCAGGAATGGTACTTCAAAGTAAATATATAAATAAGTTATAACTTATGTGCTTTAGAAAGGTGTGAGGTGCCTTAGCAGAGACTTTTCTACACAACATAAGGTGAACATTGGTTTTGATTTTAGGGAGATAGAAAGAAATACTTCTGAAAGAGAGTATACACAGGGGGAAGTCACCTGGCATAAAGGAGAATAAATCAACCTGCATTTGAGTAAGGGTGGAGCAAGAAGCTAAAAATATAAGGCCATGTTAGGAAAAAGAAATTATTATTATTATTATTATTATTTTAATTATACTTTAGGTTTTAGGGTACATGTGCACAATGTGCAGGTTTGTTACATATGTATCCATGTGCCATGTTGATTTCCTGCACCCATTAGCTCGTCATTTAGCATTAGGTATATCTCCTAATGCTGTCCCTCCCCCCTCCCCCCACCCCACAACAGTACCCAGAATGTGATGTTCCCCTTCCTGTGTCCATGAGTTCTCATTGTTCAATTCCCACCTATGAGTGAGAACATGCGGTGTTTGGTTTTTTGTCCTTGCGATAGTTTACTGAGAATGATGTAGGAAAAAGAAATTATTATCTTCTTCATGGACAGAAAATCACAATTTACAAATGAGGACGTGATTCTAAGAAGTATCTTTACTCGATCACAATCCCCTTCTCATCCCTGCCTTCGCATAGTAGCATTTCAGAAAAAAACAATATGCGAACAGGCAATTTTCAAATGGCAATAGGCGAAAAGTGGTACTTACTAGTCCCCATCACAAATATCTTTCCCTTATAAAATTCTTATCAAGCCTAAAATATTTCTCAAGTCTTTTGTTATAAGTAATCCTTCGTATTTTCACTTCTCCCTTCATCATCCTTCCCAACAAAGTACCTGGAGTTCTTTCACCAGTCTAACAGGTAAGAATTTGAAATGATGTGATCAATGTGAATTTTGAGTCACTTATCCATCAAGTGACAGTACGTAACTTTAGAGTCTCCAAAAGGTTTCAGGAATGTTTCTCTCAAATGCTGATAGGGCAACTATTCCCTTAGACAGGGAATCTATGAGGATGACAGCTTTTGGCTCATGTCATGACAGGACATGCCAAGATAAGTATTTGCTGCTTTCTGTAATTGTACAACACAAAAGTGAGACATAAAACCAGCTTACGCTGATTTAAAAGCAAGCCTCAGGGATTCTGGAAATATTATATGAGCCAAAAAGCAATCCCAGCTTTGTCCATTTATTTTCTGGCTTCCATAGTGACCCCAAGGTGATAAGACTCCCGCCCGCTTCGGTAACCACTGAGCTTGACCAGAACCTCCAAAAAATATCCTCCTCCAGGAAGACAAGCTGATAGAGATGTTGATTCAATGCTGAAATCAAAGTGAAAATATTTAGATATATGTCAATATGCAATCATTTTTATATCTCACTGCTATACCTTGAATATTAAAAGAGGTTTTATTAAGGCCCAAAGGGTTCTAAGCATGTCCTCTCTCTAAGCAGAGAAAGAACCTTTACTAAAGGACAAAGCAACAACAATAACATGACCACCAGCAATAATGGCAGACACCAATTAACAGCAAAATAAGCAGAAAAGTACCACAAGTTGAGGTAATCTCTAGCTGTGGTTAACCAGAGTAATGTTACAAAGTCTGAAAATACTTTTCATTGTCACAGCTTGGGGGATGCTATGGGCATTTAGTGGACAGAGCCCAAGAATGCTGCTATACATTCTACCATGCAGAGGACAGCCATTCACAAGGAAGAAGTATATGACCCACTATGTCAGCAGTGCTGAGGTTAAGAAATTCTGCTATAAAAAGAAGTAGAAATGGAAGTGAGATTAATTACACTAGTATGGTAAGCTACTAGTGGAAGTCATTGCTGCCAATTCCAAACAAAGTCCTCTTCACTTGGATTCTGTAGACTTCTGGAATTTTTCACTTTTCTCTGGCTCTGAGACATCTCTCAGAACCTCACTCTAAAATTTGTCTTCATAGTCTTGTTAATAAAATAGGATTCTGTTAAGGAAGTAAAGCAAGACACTAGGAGGGAGGAACATTGAGCATTCATTTTTAAAATGAAAAAAAAAAATCCAGAATGGTCATTAAAAGGCTTTTGTCATTGTTTATCTTTGTTTATTCATTTAACCTTGCTTCCTGAACAGCAATCCAAATTGTAAAATTTCATTTTCCATTGGTACAGGAGTTTCTGATTGTCACTCTTAATTTGTGACATAGACCATAAACATACTTTTCAAACAATAATGAAATGTAGCCTCTTATCATTATTAGTAATACTTTTTTAATAAGATTATTTCAGGAAAGGTTAAGATTGCAGGTGCCAGATCAGATTGCCTGACATGCTAGCTGTGTGATCACAGCAAACTAAGAAATTGCTCTAAGACTTATTTTTCACATCTGTAAAACGGTTACTCTAATAGCATTTACTTTATGGAGCAGTTGTGAGGGTTGAAGTACAGTATCCATGTAAAGCACTTCTACTGGGATCTGAATAAATAATCATTTAGTAGTTTCTTGTTGTGATGGTTGTTTTATTATCTATAATGGAAACTTTGGTTTAAAGAAGTTAAGTCTCTTATTACTTCAATGAAGAAGTGAGGGAAGAAAGAGATTTTTAAAATAAATGTAAAAGACATAACTTCCCAGAAATTTAGGTTATATTGTTGAAAACATCTATGTATAAAAATAAAATCTCTACAATCAAAATAGATGATGACCCCAATGTTTATGACTATGTTTTTGATACACTAAATGATTTGAAGTCATAATGAAAAAATATACTGAATCATTCCAAATTATACTTATGCAAAATTATTAACTTTTAAGTTTTCTATTGATCTTTATTTCCTCAGAGAGAAAATGGGCAATTAAATATCTTTAAAAGCCTTTTAAAATCTGCCAATCTCCTTTATTTTTTTTTAAATGAGGACTAATTCTTGTCTTTTGTCAGGCTATGATACATAGCTAAAATGTAACAACATAATTCGTTCTTAAAGCTTTTATTTTTATAATTATCTTTTATATACAAGAAGTAATACCGACTTTTCATTTACTTTAGAATTATATATTTTGCTTTCAAAATAAATATACTTAAGTAAAATAAATCAACTTAAAGAAGACTATTAAGTAAATAATAGTGCAAGTGATGAGTGAATACTACAAAAACGATGAAGGTGGTATTCAAATGTCACACGAATAGGAAATACTGTGCAATGACAATACTGTACCTTTTTCATGACTCATCTTTGAATGAGTATCTAAATCATGTCAATTACATAGGTTCTTATATAATCTACATTTTATCTATCATTTCATTTAATATGTTACTAACAAATAAAGATGTGATGTATTATATCCAAAAGCTAAATGTATTTGAAGGCTTGAGAGTTTCTTGTGATTGGTCCTTTCATTCTGAAACACATAGCTTTATATTTCTCTTCTCCAGCTTCAGGAGGATGCTCCACCATTGAAGAAGCAAGGGTCAAGAGTGAAGAAGGGATGCTCCATGCGGCAATGTGACACCAATTTTCCGCGACAGGGAGGAAAAAGTCCAGTACTTGACAATGAATAGGATACCACAACCTCTTGAGTGAAAGATAACCTGTATGGTGGCCTCTCAATCTCTGTATACTCATAAGAGATCCACAGGGCAACATAAAGAGAGAAGTAAAATGCATTCAGAAGTTTAAGATTCTCCAAGGTTTATGCTGGTCAGCTGATCAGTCAAAGGATGAAGATTCAGTTTTACAAGATAAGAATTAAGAAGTTTTACTTACATATACGAAGTTGCATTGGATTACGTTTCATTACCGTAAAAATAGTCATAAGACTATCAAGTAGTAATGATGATGTAGTCTATATTGTGTTTTGTAATCTTTACACAGCTTTTGCCTGAATTGCTCCTTTGAATTGTCATAAGGTCTCATGATATAGGCAGGGCAGATATGATGGGAATTTTTTCAGTTGAGAAAACTGCAGTCTAGAGAGGTTAAATGAGGCCCAGAAAGGCCAAGCCACATATCAAAATACCTACAATAGCCTGGCAGGTATACAAATGTGTGAATAAGCTTACCATAATAAAACAGGGAATGATGGGGCTTGAGGCAAAATTTGAGAACATATGACCCAGCAAAAAGCATTACAATTCTAAAGGCTTAAAAAAACATGTTGCCAAACAGTACATGTTTGTGGGGGAAGATTTCACTCTTGGAAAACCAAATCACTCTTTCTGGTAGTCAGTGAAACTAGTCTCCTCTTCTGACTTTTTCAGCTCAACTGAATTCTGTGAATAGCTATTCAAATCCTTCTGTATGTCATAGTCTCTGCCCTCCAAGTGTTTAAAATGTGGTTGGGCATTGACAACATGGCTATCAGGTGTGATTATGTGGGTTGCACCTTGAGCACCTCTAGAAGAGAGAAGCCATTCACATTGCAAACTAAGGGAATTGAGTTGGGCAGTGCTCAATACACAATGGCCCCCAACTACCCTGGTTTATATTCCTGGTATATAAGAAAATTAAGTAAAGTAAAAGGCATAAAAGAGTAGTAAGTGCTAGAGGAGCCAAAAGGAAAGAGTTTGCAGGCTATTGGCGACTTCCATGCTTTTCGCTCTTTGGACAATGACTAACCCTGTGTGACCCTGCTTCTTCCCTAAAGCCCCAGGCAATGCAAGCAGTGTCATATGGACTTCCGTGAGCATCTGTGAGGATGCTACTCCTTCCAAATCTGGATTTCTTAGCTTCACAGTCATTTTGTTCTTTCAGCTTCTTCTCTTCTGGGTTCCTACCAAGCCTTGACTTCTGCATTTCAAATACTGGATAAATTTAAAAAATGCATTAAGGAGAATGTGTTGGGGAAGGGAAAAGCTCTGATAAATTACCAACGAGTCATTTATTATGATATCCTCATGAAGAGAAAAAAGAGGTCTACTCAGGAAAAATGTTAGAGATCTTTAGCTGTACGTTCTCCTGAGAAACCCTCATAAAAGAAGACTCAGTGGTGAGCAGCCCTGGGTTTGCAGTCTTCTCAGGATAACATTTCAGTAAAGGTGATTGAGATATATCAGTTTAAAGGACCCAGGACAAGAAACTTGTGGGCTCACTGACATATTAAGCATTTATTCAGTAGCTCAATGGGTGGATCAAATGTAAGGTTAGGAATGTTCTGCTCTGACTGCCTAGGAGTTTCTTTCTCTCTCTTTCTCTCTCTCAAATAAAAAGAAGAAATGCTTGTCTTTTAAGTATTCTGCCTCTCTTCCGTATATGCATATATAATCATATTCCTGAAATTATCGTATTCCTTTTTCAAATAAAGGAAGAAAACCTAGCTTGAATTTTAAGAAATCTTTTATGAAAATGGATAAATGTTTTGAAAATAGCTGTGTTTAACAGCTTTAGACAGATACACTGCAGTTAGGCTGATACAGGTCAGTTGGTAGGTCTCATGTTGGGGAGATAATCAGTTTTAAGAAGATGAGTTTTTCTGGAAAATCAAAACTGTGCCTTGGAAGCTCATTCTCCACCTCCTTACCCATCCTTCCCAAATCAGGAAACATTTCCTATCACAATAGTTATCAGTTGGCTTCCTTAATCTCATTGTTTTGTGAACCCTAGATTTTTAGGTTACTGAAACAGAGAGAAATGAAAAATGGTTTAGTAGTGATCAAGAATAAAATGAAAGCCCACAGGTGTCATTTCAGGGTCTCCTAACTGGCCTCAACTCATAAGACTGACATTACACTTTTTAAGTACAGTTTCCACAATTGCCTTTTCTTCACAAACACATAAAATTGTGGTGTGCCTCTGATATGGTTTGGCTGTGTCCTCACCCAAATCCCACCTTGAATTGTGTTCATGGCTTCTTTTTTTTGTTGTTTTGTTTTTTTTTTTTTTGAGACGGAGTCTCGCTCTGTCTCCCAGGCTGGAGTGCAGTGGCGCAATCTCGGCTCACTGCAAGCTCTGTCTCCTGGGTTCACGCCATTCTCCTGCCTCAGCCTCTCCGAGTAGCTGGGACTACAGGCGCCCGCCACCACGCCCGGCTAATTTTTTTGTATTTTTAGTAGAGACGGGGTTTCACCATGGTCTCGATCTCCTGACCTCGTGATCCGCCCGCCTCGGCCTCCCAAAGTGCTGGGATTACAAGCGTGAGCCACCGCGCCCGGCCATGATAATCCTCACGTGTCAAGGGTGGGGTCAGGTGGAGATAACTGAATCGTGGGAGTGATTTCCCCCATACCAATCTCATGATAGTGAATAAGTCTCAAGATACCTGATGGTTTTATAAACAGCAGTTCCCCTACACAAGCTCTCTTGCCTGCTGCCACGTAAGACATGTCTTGCTTCTCCTCCACCTTCTGCCATGATTGTGAGGCCTCCCCAGCCACGTGGAACTGTGAGCTAATTAAACCTCTTTCCTTTATAAATTACCAAGTTTTGGATATGACTTTATTAGCAGCATGAGAACAGACTAATATAGCATCTGCATTTGAATGCATGTCAATGGTGGGGAGTAGTGTATGTCATCATAGACTGCCAGTAACTCCAAGCCAATTCAAAACAAATCCACTTTGATGAATTCCATTTTCTTTTCATTTAGTTATCAAACTAATACTATGCACCTATTCTGCGAAGGATTTTAAAGGTGCAAATAACAAGATAATGAGTTTCAAGATAGTTGTTTCTGGTTTCTAACTAGTTGACTGCAGATAAAATGCAAAAGCATTCTATCTCTGTCCTCCCAGTTCTTCTCAAAATGCTCAGTAAACGATTGTTGAGTGAAAGAAGGAAAGAAGAAACAGCACGGTGTCTGTAGAAACACTGTTCAATATAGCAAGTGGCTCAGAGTTGAAAATAGACCCAAGTACACAATATGGTAAAGCAAAAGTGTCTGTAGAAAAAAATTGGGGATGAAATATGTCTAATTGTTAGCACATCACTTCTGGGAGGATGACAGTAATGACTTTACATATTTTATTTTCTTTACTTGCCAATTTTAATATCATGGAAATATGTTATAGTATGAAAATATAAAACACTATTTTTAAAAGAAAATAAAATATATTGACTTAAAAATTGCAAATTAAAAAATTAGTGTGGCACAAATTCATTGAAAACATATTGCAGGGATTTAGATTGAGTCTGTGCACTCTGGGACAATTCTCTCAGCAACTAAGAGGCTGCTGACACATCATGGTGTCTAGATCTACCCCAAAAGTGGACAAATAGGGGAGATTCCCATTATCAGAGTCTGGAAGTCTCAGATTCTCAGAGGCTGACTTCCTTGAGGCCCTGTTCATTTGAGCTCCTAATTTGAGCTGGCCATTGGTTAGGCTGCTTTCTTTTATCTCAGCTCCTTGAGCAATGAATCTAGTTTCCAGGATAGCACCAAGTCCAAGGACCATGTGGATCATGGAACAACTCCAGCTGATTCCTGGCATCAATCAGTATTGGCAGGAATTTCCTGCCCCTGTTCTGATGGAACGATGAGTGGTGTTCTGTTCTGAATCAAAGATGCTCCCTGCCATACTTGCTATGGTTTTTGCAGCTGGAGGCTCACCTCTGTTCTGGGACTCACCCCCAAGAATGTTCTTTGCAGGGAATTGTAAATAATTACAGGAACTTCAGCAAGTATACAATAGGAGCCTGTATGTTTTTGAAAGTCTTGAGGCTGTACCAATTATAATCTGAAGATTTACCTCACCCACCAGAGGCAAAATGGTATCACTTGTGGAGTAATAGAGGCTTAATATCCTGGCACTTTCTACTGGGGATAAATCAAATTTCAACATCAATCGATCAGGCCCCAGTTCACCCCTTTGTGATATAATTTTTAATAAATACATGTCTTCTGTTAGTTAGTATCAAGACCTAAAATTCTTTCAGACCCTGATCATATTTTTAAACAAAAGGACTTTCAGAAGGATATATTCTCTTTTCATGGAGACAGGCAGACCCTCGAAAACTAGTTCCACTTAATTTTGCTTATGCAGACAACATCACCTGTCACATGTACTGCTGCACTGGAACCTTGGACTTCTGCTGAATTGCTGGCTCCAATAATGGCTGCCATGCATCTTCTGCCTTCATTTAAGTGACCAGTGGTTTCAAATCATTTTGATTTTTGAGTAAAGTTTTAAATTGTATAACTGATTTGGTTTGCCTCATTGGAGTTTATTCTGGTGGTACTTAATGAAGCTGTAATTTCTTTTTCTTTCTTTTTTTTTTATTTATCTAATTGGGTTAATGGTATCTGTAGAGAAGTAGCAGCTCTTATTTTTAGCTCATGTGGTGGATCTCCTGCTGGGAGGTCCGATCTTCTCAGTAGCCAGGTCAGATGGCAACCCTGCATGGAAGGTGGAGAGTGAACTAAAGCTGGAAGTGTGAAGGGGTGGCTTAGGTTAGAATGCAAGGAGCTCTTGCTCCTTTCTCTGCAGATCTCTGTTTGGGAACATGCACAGAAATTAGTTGAGGGTGTTAGTCACATCTCTCGCCCTATTTCTGCCAAGTTTCTCTATCTGTACCCACCCCACACACATATGACATACTTTTCTACTGCTGGTGAAGGTGGTGGGGAAGAGAGGTGGGGGTGGGGGTGGAGACTGCTATAGGCAACCACCACAGTGAGAAATGCACAATTTTAACTATTCATTCCATTTCAAAAGTTGGACGCATCTTTGCTTAATATAGAAACTGATCTCCCCCATCTGGCAATAGGGATCAGTAAGAAAAATTTTGAGTGAATTCAGAAGTGTCCATATACACACTGGAACCCATAATTTGTGATGTGGATAGTCCATAGTCATTTTCAACCACATGCAAGGGCAAGGCTTAGAATGGAACATGTTAGACATGCTTGCCTGTGTTCTGTGTGAGAACACTTTTGCTTAAAAAAAAACAGTGGGGAAAATAATGTGTCATTTTATTTTAAGTTCCACTGTACATGTGCAGGATGTGCAGGTTTGTTACACAGGTAAACGTGTGCCATGGTGGTTTGCTGCACCTATCAACCCATCACCTAAGTATTAAGACCAGCATGAATTAGCTACTTTTCCTGATGCTCTCCTCCTCCCCTCCCCATGATTGGCCCCAGTGTGTGTTATTCCCCTCCCTGTGCCCATGTGTTCTCATTGTTCAGCTCCCACTTATAAGTAAGAATGTGTGGTATTTGGTTTTCTGTTCCTGCATTAGTTTGCTGAGGATAATGGCTTCCAGCTCCTTCCATGTCCCTGCAAAGGACATGATCTCATTCCTTTTTATGTCTGTATAGTATTCCATGGTGTCTATGTACCACATTTTCTTTGTACAGTCTATCATTGATGGGCATTTGGGTTGATTCCATGTGTTTACTATTGTGAATTGTGCCACAATGAACATACGCATGCACGTATCTTTATAACAGAATGATTTATGTTCCTTTGGGTATATACTCAGTAATGTCATAGAGCACTTGATTTTTTCTGAAAGATATAAGAAACAAATAATCACCTATGCTTTCAATCAATTTTCTTCCAAAAAATAAATCAGAGTCCCAAGAAAACTAGTGCTTTCTCAAACCTACCTTCTCTTTTCTGTTAGCCTTTGCATTACAATTTGAAAAAAAAAAAAAAAAAATCCCCCTATCCAGGATGCTGACACCAACAAATAGCTATGGAATGGTGATGCCAGGTCAAAGGTCAGTGCAGACTGGGTGTCAACGTGAAGATCTGACCTTTGGACTTTGGAAATGATCTGGCTTCCCTCGCATCCCCACTTTCCCCCTTAGAGTTTCCTACCAGTTCTTGTGTTGCTGATCTCCAAAGATTTTTATGAGAATTACGTGAAGTGATATTTACCAAAACACTTGTAAAATGGTAGTGCATAAAATACACATGTGAGGTTTTCACCCTCTTATGCATCAAAGGACAGGGAACATACTGAGGAGAATGTGGGGATGGAAAAAAAGATGTTAGGATTCTCATTGTTTACTTTTAAGGTAATAGCTTCTGTACTTCTCATTTGGATATGGTGGACTTTAAGGGCAAAAATAAATAAACTAATTTGGGCTTTCCACAAAAAAGAATAAGAAAGGCATGGGAAAAAAAAAAAACTCTTTAAAAGGAGGATTAATGGAGAAAAGGAGAAGAATGCTAAGAAATTAGTAAGGCAGTCCAGGGGTTATATGTGGAGGGGGCCAAAGAATGTTTATTAAATTGGTATCTGGATGATTGCAAGGAAAACTATTTTAATCTCAATCTAGGGAAAGAACTGAGGCCTAGGCAGGCCTTAATTTCCCCAGGATCCAAGGAAGATGAGAAAATTAGTTCTGTTTTTAATTCTCAGGCTGAGTAGGTCCACAAAGGAAGGCAGTGAAAGTGAACCCTGTTCTTATGAAGTCAGCAGAAAGAAGATGATGGACAAGGGACTGGGTTCTGCTTTGAGCTACTTGGCATCAATTTAACAATGTGTCCAACAGGCTCATGAGGGCCTATAGAGCTAGAGATGCAAACACATCCCTACTCCCGAGTCTGAAATAATCTTATAATACAACAGCAGCCTGGTTCTGTATCTGATTTATCAGCAAGCTAAGTTCTTTCCCACCTCAAGGCCTTTGCTCTAGCTGTCCCACCTTCTGGGAGCATGCCTCCCTAGATCTGTGAATGGTTGGCTCTTTTCAATCATTCAAATCTCTGTTTAAACCTCATCTCTGCAGAGTGGGCTTCCATGAACCCTCTGAGCTTCCAGTAAACCCCTCCTCCCATCCAGTCACTCTTAAACAATTTTATACCACTTCCTTATCTGTTCACTTGCTTACTGTTTCCTTCTTCCTAAAATGAAAGTTCCATAAAAGGAGGGGCCCTGCATAATTTTTTTCACCATCCAGAATTTAGAACGGTGACCAGAACACATGATTTTTTATACATATGATTCTGTCATGAATAAATGAGGAGAAGGTCACTGCTGGAGATAGCAAAGTAGAAGGACCACAAATTCCAGAAATCTGGGCTTTAAAAAAGACCTCCCCATCCACCTACCTTTCCCATTTTCAGCACAGTGATAAGAGGAAGCTTTCTAGTTAGGAGAAAAAACTGCATACAGAGCTGTCTCCTTGGGAAATGATTTAGGTGAAGTTTCTCAGAGTCTACATTAAAGGACTTTGATTCTTATAGTAAAGGTGGCATCTGGAAAGCAATGATGCCTTGCTGCCTGCATCCATCCCTGATCACTTCAAAAAGGACCCCACTGTTGCCTGCCTCCTGATATGGACAATGAGAAGCATTTGATACAAAGCAAAATACGCCTCTGCTTGTGAAGGCTTCTGGACAAAGTTGGAGGGGTCTTGCCTCTTGATTTGGTTTGAAAGGTATTCATTAACCAAGTGCTAAAAGAGAAGAGATTCATAACAATCACTCTTCACAAGAAACTAGGTTCCCCAAGTATAGAAGCTTATTCTCTCCTATCTTAAATGGGCGAAATTAAATAGGGCACCGAGGCAATGAGGCTTTCCCAAGATCGCCCACTTCCAGCATCCATCCCTGAAATCTACAAGGAGCCACGTCCACCTCCTCGTGAAAGATGACATGCAATCACTTGACTATTAAGTTATTGCTCATTTGTCAACAGAAAAGCTGCTGAATTGCTACTCTGAGAAAATTTACATAGAAATTACCAATGATACTCAGCAAATGGAGAAAGGAATTTACAACAGAGAGGAGCATAAGCATTCAACGTCAGCTCCCACCGGAGCTGCTGGCTTCTGCACACAGCAGTCACTGCAGGGTTACAGAGAAAGGAGGAGAAACTTAGATTGAGAAACAGAAAAATTAATTGGTCAGTGATCTCCTTCTTTTCTCTCACCCTCTTACACCCATTTCGATGTCTTCTAAATCTGACTCACTAACATGCTGGTCTTTTTCATCCCCCTCATACATCTTTCTGCTGTTCCCCCTCCCACATGATAGAAGAGACTCTGCTCTTAATTAGAATTTCACACCCATCACCAAAGGTTAATTGCTCAGTTGTTGCTGCTCTCCTCAGTCTCAGCAGTTGCTGGTGTTCACCAGTGTTCAACTTATGGCCACGTTCAGTTAAGAGTAGGGGGAGGAACCTCCCCCAGAGTTCTTAAGGGCCAAGGCTGCCTCTCTTCCTTCTGCAAATGTCCTTCTTCTCCTTTCCTTCCGAGAGCTCCCTCTTAGATTCAGACAGGGCTTTCCTGAAGCTTTGCCCAAGGAGATGGATTCTGCTTTGCTATCCTAAATTACTCTCTCCTTCCAAGATTAGACTGCGGCTTTGGTTTACCTGGGCAGTGGTTTTGCTGTCCATGCAGGATTTGTGATGCACGCTCTTTTCTCCAGGCTCTTTAAGACCTGCGTTCCAAAGCCTATCAGACCTCATGGTTGTCACTCTGTCTTTCAAGTCCACTCCTGACAACTCTACACTCCAGGAGAGTGAAGTTCCTTCCTTCCATGCTATCTTATCAGATATTATAACTCTATCTAAAATGAAAATAAAGCTGAACATGCCATTCCCATATCCTTGAATTTGTCATGTTACTAGCCTATCTAGAACAACCTCTTCTCCTCCCGTACATACACTCAAGTCCAGAGGATTCCTTAAGAGCCTTTTTGTTGTGTTGTCTTACCAATTTGATGCTAGAGCCACAAGGCAGGACCATGCCTTGTAATTTCATAATTTTCTGTAGTGGTTAAGAGCACAGGCTCTGGAGTTAATCTTGAATCTATTGCTTATTCACTGTGAGACAACATGAGAGCTACTTGATTTCTCTGAATCCTACTTCCTTCATCAGCAAAAATGGGGACAGTCAGGACTTACATAACAAGGCTATGAGGATTAAATGCAATAATGCTTGTAAAATAATTACCACAATAAAAGCTCAATAAATTAGGCAGCTTATTATGGAAAGAACACACAGATTTTAGAGCCATGAAGAGCTGGTTTGGAATTGTGCCTCTGTTGTTTATTAGCTGTGTGAACTTGAATCAGTTAAGTAACACCTCTGTGCCTCAATTTCTTTATCTACAATATTTGGAAAAGGTTTCACTAGTTTATAGAGGTAACTAGCACCATGAAGGTATTAATAAATCTTGGATGTCTTTCCTCTATCCTCTTCCAAATTATTTCAAGGAAAAGTTTGGGACTACACAACAGAATAATACTCATGCTTACTTATTATACAATGCAATGGGTATATAAGTGTGATCCCATCGAATATCAAACGAGTCCCTTTTAATTTTCTCTTATTGCAAGGAGTACCAAGGAATTAATTGGGAGTTGCACATTGAAAGAGAAGTATCATGGAAGAATTGCAAAGGTAAAGATTCCAGATTATCCTTTTGAGGAAGACCTGTCTGGCTGTTCCTAGGAGCATTTGAGGCTGGTATAAAAACAATATCTTATATAAATGTATCTGTGTAGGCTCTACAACGGCTCATTAAACACTCTCCACAGTACTTCATAGGATCCCAACATTTATAACAGTCTATCACTCTGGGGGTAAAAAAACAGCACCTTCACTATCTATTCTGAGTATCAAAAATAGACTAGAGATTGTAGAACTAAGTGAGATATGACTTTCGGTCTCTGGTACTAAAGTTAGGTCTGAAGTCTTCCAATAAAAATGTTTCAGGACAAAAAGGAGTAAAGAAAGGTTATTTTTAAGTGGCTCAGGGAAATTTTGCAAAGAGATCAAAAGATGTAAAATTTCAGTTATATACTTTACCTAAATAATCACATATGAACTGAGACTTCATACAGATTAAGGCACATGGTTGCCTTATGTATCTCAATGACTGTACTAACTGTGCACATAATACTCAGGAAAACTCTAAAATCGTGCCCCTTGATGAGCAGACAGGGCTTTCCATTTAAATGATTCATCTAAAGAGTCTCCCACACAGGAAATTGCATGAGACTTAATTCATTTACCTAAAAAGGATAAAGGATTGACTCAAGCCAAGGAGAATTCAAACATCAATTCTCCAAGTTTTATGACAAAAATTTCTAATAACCTAATTTTTAGATCATAAGTCCATTAACTCTTGCTAAGATTTTCAAAAAAAGAGGAAGAAACAGAATGAGAGAAAGAAAGAGAAGAGAATGATGGAAAGAAGGAAGAAATAGAGGGAAGAAAAAAGAGAAAAGGAAGAAAGAAGGAGGGAGAGATATAAAGAGGGAAAAAGAAAGAGAATAAACAACCAAGAAGATACCATATTTCTAGTTCAGGATAAATGTGAAGTCATCAGAACTAAAGTGGTCAAGGAAATGTTATGCTTCCAAGACTGGCTTGAGAGGCGACCATCTCACAAGAAGCATTACTGACTTTGTACATTGACAACATCTTCACTGGCCAAAACTTAATGAAAAACCTTTATACCACAAATTGCCTCATAGAGCAAGGCTACCCAGACAGGAGGCATGATGGTTCAGAGCATGATGGGTGATAAAGAATATATTGGCAAGCATCATTATTTTGGGTAAGATTTCTGCTTCTAAGATGATTTAGGGAGACATTCTAGAAGTACTATAAGGAAGTACATTTGTTCCTTGTCCATTCCGATCTCAGGAGACATGAATCCAAGTTTCTTGCAAGGTAGGAATTCATCTTCTAGCAAAGCAGAGTTGCATTAAAAACCTTTAGCAAGGCAGTCAACCTCAAGTCTTTTGGGAGCTAGGAACTTAAATGTGTGAATTAGGCCAGCCATTGTACAATGGGCATGGTGGGGCCTGTGTTGAAGTGGAAAAGACTTGCCAACATAATTTCTATGTTGGCCAAATATGTATTATCAGGGCTAGATTTTGTCTAAGGGAATGCTAGTTTGCAATTTCTGCAAGATAAAAGGAATCCAACTTTTGTCAATGGGAAGGATGGGTGTCTCACAACGTAAGTGCCTTCCTGGCTATTTCTAACAATGACGTGTTTTCTACTACTGGAAACATTAGGTAGACATTATTCTACATTTTTGCCTTCACTCCACCTTTATGAGTTTAAATTTGTTTTCTTTCAACACAGAAAGCACGGGACAACTGTAATATTTAAGGGGCTTATAGAAAAAAAATTCTGCTTACTCCCTGTCTGGAGGGTACTTCAGTAGAAACACACAACTGCACACAGAAATATTTGCAAGTTTTCATGCACCTATATCTAGCTAACATAAATAATCACACAGGGAGAAAAAATATTACTTTTTGAAAGCTAACCAAAACCTTTGTATCAAATGTCTCCAAAATGGAAGGTAATTTCCCTCTAAAGAGTGAGCAAAACCATCATGACTCCTCCGAGCTTCCAGATCTTACAGCAATCAGCCAGATCATATTTATTCTACAGTATAGACAAAAGTCTACCTTCTGTCATGGGGAAGAAAATGAATTGTTTTCCCACAATGGTGTTTTCTTTTCAATCAGTTTCCCTTCAAGCTTGATTTAAGAAGGTACCATGTCAGAACCTTAGCCTGGTGGATGAAATCTGGGACAGTTCCCCCCCAAAGGTGAAAATTATGAGAGAGGCAAGCCTGCAGAGTTCAATCTAGATGCTGCAATGCCTCCTCCTCCTTTTCACTGACTTTCTTTTTCTCTCTTGTCAGCTAGAAGTGTTTGCAGCACTGCAAAAAGCTTACAGGAGCCAACATAAAAAGACTAAAACAAAGAATTGAAACAGATAGGAAAATCCTCCAAGCATTTATTCCTATATGTAGATTTAAATTGAATCTAATTCATCAAATATGTGTTCTACTCTGTTGGGAATCAGGGTGCTGGGTTTGCAAAGGATGAATGAGAAAGGCTTGACTGTTTTTGCCCTCAAAGAGCTTACAGTTAAGTAAGATAAAAACAAAACCTTATGAAAATACGGTGCAGAGGGCTGCTGTAACTGTTTTCCTATGAAGATACAAGATATATTATTGTAAAAAAGATGGCAAATAAACAGATGATATTTTCATAATTAAATCTAATCTTTATTGAGGAGAAGAAGAGTTTAATATATTTCCCTTAGTTATGGCTACAGTTATCAACCCATCTATCCAAGTTAATCTTCTGTCTCCTCCCTTGCACTTATTCTGTATATTTCATCCAGTGCCAAGTTCCACTGAGCAAATCCACAATATTTTTCTGGAATTTGCTCTGTTTTCCCCACCTCCATGGCCACTTCTTCAATCTCATTCCTCATCATTTCTCTCCTGAAATTGTGAAGAGTTTGGTTGCAGTCTCAACCCTAGCCGTTTGTCCATCCCATGGCTGTCAGGGTTATCTAAGTCACACATCTGGTCATGGCATAGTTCTCTCTGAAACTATCTATTGCAGCTCAAATACTACCAAATTATCTCCAACTTCTTAACCTGGCATGCATGCTACTTCACAGTTTGCCAACAGCCACTCTTGCCATTCACCCAATTCAACCATATTGGATCATTGTTTTTTTAATATTCATATCTTTGCTCAAATGTCCCCCTCAGTCTGAGAGGGGTTGCTCTATCTCCAGCTTCTGTCTGCCCTTTACTTTTTTTTTTTTTTTTTTTTTTTTTTGAGATGGAGTCTCACTATGTCACCCAGGCTGGGGTGCAGTGGTGCCATCTCGGCTCACTGCAACCTCTGCCTCCTGGGTTCAAGCAATTCTCCTGCCTCAGCCTCCCAAGTAGCTGGGATTACAGGTGCCCGCCACCACACCTGGTTACTTTTTGTATTTTTAGTAGAGATGAGGTTTCACCATGTTGGACAGGCTGGTCTTGTATCCTGACTTTGTGATCCGTCCACCTCAGCTTCCCAAAGTGTTGGAATTAGAAGTGTGAGCCACTGTGCATGGCCTGTCTGCTCTTTTCAATGGACAAATCTCTATTCATCATTTTATGCTCAATTCAAATGGCACCCTCACTTGGGGGCTTTCCCTGAACACCCAAAAAGAATCTCATTGCTTTTTCATTGTGCTCACACAGTACTTTATATATACTTCATCATATGGTCTTATGGATACTTTGATGGCTGAGATTCTCAATAGAAGCTAATGGTGGCTGAAAATTAAGTCAAGAGTGATTGATTTGTTTATGACATTTTCATAAAATTGCACTTAATGGAATATACTGAATATATACAAAAGTTTGAGGCCATAGAGGCTATTTAGAACCACAGCTCAGCTGTCACTTCAGGTAAAATGTGTTTATAATTTTTAAATAAATACATGGCCTTTGCATTATGACAAGGCACAGGTTTAAAGCCAGGGAGAAGAGACAAGACAGAAGTGGTATCTCCTTTATTTTCTCAGGATGGTTTCAGAAAACAAGAATAACTAATTACTTTTAAATTTTGATACTGAGGAGCAATCATTGGCCTAAAAGATTGGAGTTCTTAGTTCAAGTGCCTATGATATTGTTCACTAATCCTGAGCCAAAGAGAAGTCAGGTAACCTCTTCACCTCCATTAGTCTCAGTTTTCTTTTAATAAAATGCAGATTCAATTATTTGCCCTCAATATATCAAGGAAACGTGGTAAGGATCAAAGTGTGATAACTCTAGCAGCTTACATTTCTCAACTGCTTACAAGGAGCCAGACACAGGGCTAAGCACATTCCATAAATAATCTAATTTATTAGTGACCTTAAGGATGATAGGCAACATGTGATATGGACAAGGGGACAATCCTTGATAGAAAAGAAAGATAGGAAAGCTAAGGTGCTTGTGATAAGTAGGTACAATCTACTTCCAAATAAATGGAGACAGCTTGACCCTTCTTGACTATTCCACTGGTTATAGAAGTCCACCACTGGTATGAGCTGTGTTGTCATATCATTTATTACTGAGCCCAACACACGGAGGAATAAATGGCCAATTAAAGGCACCAACTAAAGTTGAAAAAGACACCTGCTCCATTTGATAAGTAAGACTGCTACATCTTATATCAGTTTGCTAATTTTTCTTTTACCACTCAATGTTTCTCTTAATTGAATGCGTTTATTTTAAAAATATGTGCCTAAATATATACAGACATACTATACAAAATATGTATACATTTGTATGTGTGTATGTGTGTTTCTATGTGTTTGTATGTTTATTCAGGACATACAAGAATGCACCTGTTGAAAGGCTAAGCATTAAGGGCAAGTTAAGGCATTCTAAAAGTGGTAGTAATAAGAACAAGGTTTTGTTTATTGAAACTGGCTGTCCAAGGTAGAGGAAAAGGAAGGAAATGGCCCTAAAAGAGGAAAAGGGCCAAAAATAAACGCTTCTTGTATTCCTATATGTTTTCCACACGTGTGCCTCCTTCTTATACAGTAGTTTTTATTTAGGTGACTTGTGCTTACATTGATTTTTTGATAACAAACCAGTATTAAAGATCATTTAACTTCACACACACACACACACACACACACACACACACACACACACACACACAGAGGTGGGGTGATAATAACAATTGCAACATGGCACTCTTATGGTTAAAGACAATTATTATCCACTTATACTCAGGAGGTATAATTGGGGTGATCCAACATTAAGAAAAGCCCTAGTGATTCTAACCTCATTGGAAGGTATTTTGCTGGGTACAGAGGTAAACAGCTTACATCTCTCCTTGCTCACAAACCGCAAGAAAAAGGCTATGTTTTCAAAATCTCTCAAATCCCATATAACAGCCTCTCAAACATAGGTATGTAAGCATAGTGTGTTAAAATTTGAACTAGAGGCCGGGCGCGATGGCTCATGCTTGTAATCCCAGCACTTTGGGAGGCCGAGGCGGGTGGATCACGAGGTCAGGAGATCGAGACCACAGTGAAACCCCATCTCTACTAAAAATACAAAAAAAAAAAAAAAAAAAATTAGCTGGGCGTGGTGGCAGGCGCCTGTAGTCCCAGCTACTCGGAGAGGCTGAGGCAGGAGAATGGCGTGAACCCGGGAGGCGGAGCTTGCAGTGAGCTGAGATTGCGCCACTGCACTCCAGCCTGGGCGACAGAGCGAGACTCCGTCTCAAAAAAAAAAAAAAAATTTGAACTAGCTCAAATCAAAGTTCTCCAGTTCATGTAAGCACCATATGACCAAACCAAGAATCTATCAGTAATTTTTCCAATTTTGTTAGAGAATGTGCAAGAATTATTTTCCCAAAGTGTTTTCATGGCCTGTTTGCTATCTCCAATCCAAGCAGTGTGAAGAGATAGAAATTAATAGATAATGAAACAAATGGGTTTGGTTCGAATGACAATTTTACTGTCTTAAAAAATGACAACAAATATAGCGTTCAAAATGAACAAAATAATTTTTTCATATAGTTTCCTGTGTTTCTGTTGCCAATTTTATATATACGTATATACGTATCTATATCGTATATACGTATCTATATCGTATCTATATCATAGATACGCGTATCTATATCATATATACGTATATATGATATAGATACGCGTATCTATGATATATACACGTATATAGGATATATATGATATATATATCCTATATACGCGTATCTATGTCATAGATACGCATATATGTGTATATATCATGTATACACGTGTATATATCATATATACGTATATACATATATATGATCTATATATGATCATATATACATTACGTATATATGCCATGTATATGATATATATATATATATGCATATGCCATTTGTATAAGCCATATTTCCAAGAAAGCCTTTGAGCGTGTGATCCTGGAAGCATTTAATTTTAAAAGTGGACTTAAATTCAGATTATGACTTGAAATCATAGTAACACTGATTTTTTTGTTTTGATTTTGAAGGCGAGTCAGATTTATGTCTAAAATGTCTCAGGACATTTGGTATGCATTACTGGAAATTCTCAGGAATTTAATCACCAATTAAGAACTTTCAAAAATAATGTGAAAGTTGCAACATTATCAGAGAATAAAGACACATATGGTCAATGTAGGGCTTTAGTGACACACTCGTAGCAAGTCAGAGATGTTTTCTAGATATTCATTTGATATCTGTGAAGTTACAGGACAGGTGTAATATTGTAGCCTTATACCTTTGTTATTAAGTATGATAGGATAATATTTTATTTATTAATTTAATATTTATAAGTGAAACCCATTAATCTCATATGGATGGTGTTATTTACTAGGACTGACTTCCTTTTCTTATAACCTAATACATCAAGTAACAACATGCATGCATATATGCAGGCCTAGATACACAGGTCTCTGTTGACTTGCTAACCAAGAGAAATCCTGAAGTCTTCTGTGACAAGATAGTACTGCATTATAAAAGGGCCAAATGACACTTTGTCTTTAATTTTTAAAAGGCATTAGATGATCCCATTCATGGAGACCAGTCGTCACACATCCACCATTCAAAGTAGATCCAGGAGCAAATATTACTGGACACTTAAAATGCTCCAATGTTCTTATTTCAAATCTGTCATTACTCATTCAAAGGCACAATTCAGGTAGCACTGACAAAGCCATTGGCCTTGAAGGTGAAAAAGTATGAAATTGCAGGGATGAAAAGAACTTTGAAAAGACAGGTGCATCACCTGCAAATTTTTCATTAAATTACCCCTCACATAGAGGTTGCCCTCTCTTGTGGAAATCCATCCCCATCTCCTCCATAATAGCTTTGTCTAATTTCTTCTGCTTTGGGAGCAACTCAATGGCTTTGCTCATTCACACTGACTTCTGTATCCTGTTTTCTGAAGAAAAAAACAGGCAATGTTTTAAGCTTGAATTCTTGAATTGCTGCTTTGCAACACAAATTTTGGCTCATTTTTCAGATCATCTTCGTATATAAGAATTATTTTTATCCTGACGTTTCAGGCAAGTTCTCATGTCAGTCATTACCTTCTGCCTAAGTTCCCTAGTGATTTTAACAAGATATGCAGTCATTCACTTTCTGTCCAATAATTTTGTCTGATAATTTATGACTTTGGTCAGGCCTTGGTACTATAAATCCTAATTAGGCAATGGCCATAATGATTAGCCTACAAAGTTTTTCACTTCTGCTATCCCCTATCTTCAAGAGTCATTGCACTTCACAGTGACTTATTTTCAATGATTCTAGTACCTTTCAGAACATACATGTCTGATACTTGTAAAAATATGCAATAACACCTCTAATCCTAGCACTTTGGAAAGCCAAGGTGGAGGGATCACTTGAGCCCAAGAGTTAGAAAGCAGTCTGGGCAATACAGTGAGAACTTGTCTATACTAAACATAAAAGGCATTAGCCAGGCACGGTGGCACACGCCTGTGGTCCCAGCTACTCAGGAAGATGAGGCGTAAGGATTATGAGCCTGGAAGGTCAAGGCTGCAGTGAGCTATTATCATGCTACTGTACTTCAGCCTGGGTGACAGGGCAAAACCCTGTCTCTAATAAAAATAAAATAAAATAAGATGAAAATACAATATATCCAAGTTTGATTCCTGTTCCCATGTCCTATTCAAAGAACATTGTAATGCCAGTTAAAAAATCATTTATTGTTTTTTTCAAAGTATTTGCTTAGCAAAGCATTTTCTTTCTGAGAAATGCTACCTAATTGCTTTCTACAAAAGGATTCAGGAGGTATTTTCCTAGCATAACACATGCCATAGGTACAGATGGGCCTTCTCCAATGACAATGAAACGCCAAAGCCAGCTTCCTAATGGAAAAGCTTTTATGGTCCCTGTCTGACCTAATCTTTGGAGGGACTTTAATTATCCCTTTTCCTGTCCTATACCCTAATATCAGAGAAAAAAACATATGCCAGGAAGTAGAAAAATGCAAAAGAAAAAATATGATTTTAAATATGAATTAAATAGCTCTGCCATTTTTTAAGCTATGATATCCTGGTAAAAGGTCTAAGCCTTACTATCTTTATCTAGGAAATGGGTAACGAATAAATATTCAAAAAGGCATTTGTAGAAGAACAAGAGAAAATAAAGTCACTACTATAAAACTGTAATGTACCATAGGAATCTGAATTATTTTATTAGACCCAATTTATATAACCCTAAACTTATTTTATTACTCACTCTTTACAAGTGGCTGGATTTTAATATTGTTTGAAGTGCTCTGCATGATTGCCCACAATTCTAGACATTGTGTTATGTCTCAGGTTTTTAGGCGGGGTGTATGTGTATGTGTGCGTGTTGGGGCGGTGTGCGTGTTGGGGCAGTGTGCATCACTTTTCATAATTGATTCACACCAAAATGCTAGCTTTCAAGAGGCAGTGAAATGTAGGCAGTAGCTGTTTCAACAGTACACAGTTACTCTGATGACAAGCAAATTTTCTGTAGGAACAGAACACTCTCCTGTCACCTTCCTCCAGCTGAAGGCCAAAATACTTTAGAAATAACAGATGGCACGAAGCTGGGACCTAATTGAAGATCTACCTATTGAGACAGCAGCAAATGCCTGCAAACTCCAGTGTAAGGCTCTCCTCTCCAAGCAGGCAGCATACAGAATCCAGGACATATAGAAACAAAAGAATCTTATTTCTTACTTGGTTGGGGGAGTATTTTCTACCCATTCTTGGAATTTCATGGTCCTCAAATGGCCCCAAAGGGTAAAAGGTGATTAAGGTGAAATGATGAGAACATAGCCCTGCCAAAGCTTTCCAGAATGAGAATTCTGTGGTTGTTCCATGGATGCCTCCTGTAGTTTTCTGAGCTCTTTTCCATATTCCAATTCCTGGCATTTCAGAAAAGTACGGATGACTAAGCTTTGGAAGCAAGGCTCTAGAGTTTTCCATTGTTGTGGTTTGTGTTTTACAGTGTTCGTTTTTGCCTTTATATACTTAAGAATTCCTTTTCTGTTCTTGCTAAGTAAAGTACTAGCAGTCCCTGGGGAACATACGATTGACGCTAAAGTTTGTATTTATGAAGCTCATTTTCTCCTTTCACCAGGCACACCAGCATGCTGCACAGACCTTGGCCCCATTGTGAGAGGAGCAGGCCGGGACTCAGCAATTGTCAGCTGTGAATGTAATGAATTTATTTGTGATTCACTGGGTCCTGTTCTCCAAATCCTATTATCTTTTAATCCATTCAGCTTCTCCTAATGGATTTCCTCTTCTAACTTGGAAATTACTTTAGGAAGCAGAGAAGTAGAGGAGAAGAACAAACCATATCACTTGTTCATTTTGAGTGTATATGAAGTTGGTCATTAACAGAAAAGGAAACAGGAGAAACTACAGATTATTTCTAGTTTAGTAGCAACAAAGTCTGCAGAGGACACTTTGGGCATAGGCTGACAGACTTTGATCTATGTCCTAGTCCTGTTTGGTTGAAAAATTTCTGGGAAAGGCAAGTGTGCTCTGTTTCAAAGAACATGAACGAATGTGTCTGGGGACTGTGGGATAAATTACGCCTTAAGGGAGTATCATAGAGGCCACTGACATAACCATAGGCACCATCCTTCAGTGATTTTATATGGGATATTACTAATTCCTAGGATTTATGCCTCTGGAAACCCAGCCCATTGGCTTAGAAACAAAGACTTTTCTCTTGCTTTGTGACTATAAATTTAACTCTGGACAGCAGTTGGTGAGTGTACCCTTGGAGGAAACGGAAGACAAAGTCAATCAGATACTACCTGATTTTTAAAAAGAAGAAAAGTGTTGGATCATTACAAGGAAGCAGGATACTACACTAGAAATAGCACTGGTTTTAAACATACCTGTAGTTTCATGTCAAGGCTCAGTCAACAATGAGCTGTGTGATCTTGGAAAACTGACATGCCTTCTCTGAACCTCTCTCTTTCCTCATAAAGTACCCACCTCATAGGAATGAAAGGAAATAATTTATGTAGCGTGCCTGCCCAATAATTAGCTATCATTTGAATTATCTCTGCAAATGATAGCTAATTATTATTCAGATCTTTGTTCCTTGAATTTAACAGCCACTTATTTGGTTTAATAATTCAAATTAGAGTCAACAACTGTCCTCTTGATGTTAAAAAGCTATCTTTTGTAAGGGGGAGAGAGATACTGTGGATTGTCAAGAAACCCCTCTTAGTGGTCTATGTTACTCTTATACGTGAACCTGGGCATTCACATCAGTCAGCTTGAAAGTTACCTTGGGGTATTGCTTAGCAAGCCCATAGAGAACAGGGAGAGTAAGATCACTGTTCATTTCTATTGTGCCATCTTTCTTGATATCTATGTGTTTATTTTTCGAAACTCTTTAGAAGAGGTAACTAGGATTTACTCAAGTAATTATTGTGAAGTATATATATATTTATAAATATTTATATATACACACATATATATACATATATACACATATATACATATATATACACATATATACACATATATACACATACATACACATATATACATATATACACATATATACTATATATATACATATATATACATATATATACACATATATATACATATATATATATGAAAGAGAGAGAGAAACTATGAAAGGGGGAGGTTCTAGGACTTTGTCAGAGTCAAAATCTTGGAGGTGAGACCATAAGTCATCTTTCTTATTCCGAGGCTCTGCATTTGTTTATGAGGTTACACACACCATCATGCCACATACAAATAGATCCTTTGAATAACCATGATCAGAGCAAATTTGCTGTAAACTAAAATATTTTAGTCAAGATGTGTCTCATTCCATATCATGTACCTCCCATATTCCTTTCTATTCTGTTATTTATACATATACAAGAGAGTAAAAATTATCAGCGGTGTTTTAGCCTGGGTGGCAAAAAATATTCACTAAGCATTCTAAAGGAAATTGTTTTATATTAGTTCTAACCTTGGTCAGCAGTGAAAGGCAGGGATTCGGTAAACTAGTGAAATAGATGAAATTTCAAATTTTTCATGTACATACAAAATATTTGATATTGTATCAACAGCCAAAGAGAAGCTACAATAGAGAATCAGTCTGGGAAAGACAGAAAGCAAGATTTTTTTCTCCATTCTGCTAATGGACAACTTGAAGCAAGACAACAAACCTCTTGAAATTCAGCTTAATTATCTCTAAAATAGAGATAATGGGATTACTCCTTTATATTTTCCTCAAAAGGATAATTTGAAAATGAAGAAAAAAACTTGACAAAGTGCCTGGAATTTTCTGGACACAAGCAACACCGAGTTCAAGTCACTGCTGATTTTCTAAAGTCTCAAAGCAGCTGCTGCTTCTCTATGGCAATGAGAAGCACAGCATTATGTAACACTGCAACTTCCCCAATGGTCTAGTTCTAAAAAGAGTGCCAGTGAAAGTCCTCGGCTAGCCTCATTCCAAAACATTGACATGCCTTTGTTCTTTCTTTTAAGTGAAATTAAATTGCTGCCTGAAGAACTAAGGATATATTTAGAAGACAGTCTCTTACCATTTTTCTGTCTTTGTTCAAGTTTCCTAATTGAGAATCATATTCCATAAAATTACATAGCAGTGTAAAGAATTGGGAACACAGAAAGGCAGACTATAGGGAAAAATAAAGTCTTAATATTTCTTAGCTTTCCCATATTACCTGTTGACAAGTACCCTTTCTGCCTGCTGAGAATAGGTGCCTGTCCTCCCATTCCATTCAGATATTCCCTTTCAAATGGACCACAGGTACCACTTACACTTAACTTATTAATTTTGGGGGATGGAGTCAATATTTCAGTTTCTTCACCACTAAGGGGTGAGAGGAAAATGTCATGAATTTGAAGGCACACAAGCATTCTTTGAAGATGGAGATACGGAATAAGGACACCACTGGTTGTCACACTTATTTACTCCTTCAGTAAATAATGTATTTGTTTAGTTTCTTTTTTCTTTTCTTTTTTTCTTTTTTTTTTTATTTTTTGAGATGCAGTCTTGCTCTGTTGCCCAGGCTGGAGTGCAGTGGTGCAATCTCTGCTCACTGCAAGCTCCGCCTCCCGGGTTCATGCCATTCTCCTGCCTCAGCCTCCTGAGTAGCTGGGACTACAGGCACCCACCACCACGCCTGCCTAATTTTTTTTTGTATTTTTAGCAGAGACAGGATTTCACTGTGTTAGCCAGGACAGTCTCGATCTCCTGACCTCGTGATCCACCCGCCTCGGCCTCCCAAAGTGCTGGGATTACAGGGGTGAGCCACCTTGCTGGGCTGTATTTGTTTAGTTTCTAATATAAACTAATCTTTGAACAACGCTTTACGCATACATACATACTCAAACACACACACAATCTATACACATATATGTACCTATACATATCCCTTGTCTTCAAGGAGATAACAGGTAGTAATGAGAGTTAAGCAGAAAAACACAAAAGCTCACTTACTTATGAACTTTCATAGATAAGAAGAAAGTCTGACTAATGTCGCCTGCCACCAAGAGAGAGCCTTGAATCTGGTCCCCAATTACGGCTGGGCTCAAGTCAGTCTGGTCTGGCCTTAAAAACCTAACATAAACTTCTAGAGGGGCCATGAAGGTAATGAAAGGAGCTAAGTCAGAGACAAAGGAAAAAAGGGAAACACACAGTTCACACCATGGCCTAAGAAGACAGACCGCTTGAGCTACAAACTGGTATTAGCCAATGCATCTGATTAAAAACTGAAAAAGACAATCATCAATATCCTCATGAGAAATCTTTAACAAAAAATGTTAGTATAGTAGACATTGTAATGTGCTGCCCAGCTCACGCTGCAACTAAGGACTTACTGCCTGACCTGAGCTGCAAGGAGTGCTGTCCATAGACAGCCTTCAGCTGCCAGCCCCTTCAGGGTTGGCCTCAGACACAGAGCACCACCTTGTCTAAGATCATGCTCTTCCCAGAGTGACCCACATTCAATGACTTGTTGATGGTGGGGTAGAAAGACTTGGCCATCTTGGCCCGACTCAGGACAAACTGAAAGGTCATGTTAGTGTCAGAGCTCCTCGTGGAGTTAGCTGAGCCCATTGTTGGGCCTGCATCACAGTTCAACTTCTCTCTGCTCAATCCTACTTCCTTCCCCAGGGAACTCCTTAAAAATTATGTGGCATGCTAAACTCCATCTGAGAGTCTGTTCCTAGGAACTCAGCCTGTGACTATTAGCACCTGGTGGTTTCTTGTTTTGTTTTGCTTTTATTATTAAAATAATGAAGACCAAATAAAGTTAATGTAAATTTGCATTATGTGGCCTAAGCCAATAAACGATCTAGGCCAACACAGTCCAAGAGGAATATAATGCAAAGCAAATAGATAATTTTAAATTTTCTAGTAGCCGCCCCAAAAAAGGAGAAATAGGTATAATTAACTTTAATAATATATTTTACTTAACCCAATATATTCAAAATATTATTTTAAAATGTGATCAAAATTTAAAATTGTAAATGTGCTATTTTACATCCTATTTCCCATACAAAGTCTTCAAAATTTGATGTGTATTTTATACTTACAGCACATCTCAATTCTGACACTAAGTTTTTATTAGAAATATTTTATCTGTATATACATTTCACAAAACTTACAATTGAAAAAGTAATTCATATATCCGAGTAGTTTCACATATACTTATGTTTTCCAGTGACTGAACTGAATATCAATTTTTAAAGTTAAGTTTAAGTTAATTAAAATTAGACTGACTTAAAAATTCAGTTAAGTTTTTCAGTCACACTAACCACAGAGGCCTCTGTGTTCAATTTTTAAGGTACTTTATGAACATTTTGAATGCTGTGATGTCCAATCAGTGCAAAAGCAATGAGTAAGATAACTGAAAAAACAGTGCTGTTAATACTGAAAACAAAGTATAAAACATGATTTTAATAAAAGAGTTGCATAAGCATATGAAATAATTTATTTGGCAATAAGAAAAATTCTGAGTAAGTGTACATCATGCAGTGTATAAGAGCGTGGTGTCGTTGCAGTTGACAGTCATCAGCAAGAGATGAAAACGATGAGCAAACAAAGAGGAAATGAAAAAATACGTTCACTTGGTCAACCAGAAGATTGACATCGGCACAAGATGCTACTGGGCTAAGATTAATTCAGGAGAAGGCTAAGAGTAAATTATATAGAGGCCAAGCATAGTGAAAGGGGTGTTGATGACAATCTTGTTGCAAGATATGGTTGAGTCCATATTCGAGGGCTATTTAAGGCTGCATTGCAACAATCTAGTGGTGAAGTGTGAGAGCAGGAACTGGAGTTGTCTAAGCAGGTGCTTACCTATGCACAAAAATCATGAAGGGAGGAGAATGCTTCCTGCAAAAGTTGTTCAATAAAGACAAGATGGCCTATTTCCCATCAGTCCATCCAATGAACAACTATCTGTTGAGTACCTATTGCATCCCTACAGGTTTCAAAGTGCTGGAGGTGTACTACTGAACAAGGTAGGTGGAACTATTGTCCGTAATTTCTTTCATTCTAGTGAGGAAAGCTCATAGGTAAATATAGAAGATAATTTTATACACTAATAAGTACTAAGAAAATGGCAAAAGGACATTGTGATAGAACATGACAGGGATCAGTTATAGTGGTCAGAAATGGCCTAAGGAGATGTTGAGTCGAGATCTAGAAGATGAAAAGAGAGAGCCAGATGAAGATCTGGGGAAAGAGCGTGCCAAGTAGTGTATTCGTAATAGTTTAAGTACTTAAATAATGTAAATACTGATCATCAAATGTAAAGTTATCTTTATACATATGTATAAACACATTACAAAAACATATACAAAATGTACAAAACAAATATACAAAAACATTAGCCTGAACTGCAGTGTTTTCTCGAATAATGTAATTACAGCTTGCTTTCTAGGAACTGCATGTAATTCCGATATTCCTATGAGAATGTACTCTGTGTGAGAAAAAAAAAAACAGCTATTTTATCTGTCTCAGCAAAAAATTTAGAGAATCATTGCTGAAAATTGAAGTTTTCACATGTTTATAAACTTATAAACTTATACATTGATTAATACCCTAGCCTACCTCTAGAGTCATGTTTCGGGTATTATTTTATTTCTCCTTGGAAATTTCCCTCCAGACAGAAAACATGTTAAGGTGATCATACATCCCCTAAGAGTCCCTGTTTGCCTGGGGAAGTCCCACTGTGTGTCTATTATACACGCACGTTTATTTAACAGTATCCTCTTGTGTTCTCCAAGGTGTCCTGGTTTGGAGATAAATGATATGGTCACTCAAAATGACCACCGATTGTGCTGGGAGAGTAGAGGTTAATTCTCCCAGTAGATCTCACTGGCATGCAAGCACACACAGAAGACTCTGTACCATTGCGTGTTCTCAACCAATTTCCGTCTGTCAGAGATTAAATAATAAAGACTGTAAGCAAATGACGTGGTTTACATTAAGGACCATGACCTGCTCTTAGCAGGGCAACATATTGTCTCCAAGGATTCCTATCCTCTCTTGTCTCCCTCACTGACCTTGCCAGCCAGAGAGCTTTTTGTTTTGATGATGCCTGAGAGTAGGCAATGAAGACTCCTGGTTTTTCTGATCCTACATTTACCTCATTTCATTTAGCTTGATTTTACCTTTTGTTCCTCAGCTAAAGCAGCAAGGATGACTCTTGGGGCATTATACTGAGAGCTGACGCAATCAATACTAGTTTCAAGTAACACGGAAAAGCCCCCAGACCTACATTAGAGCTGTAAGTAGAAGTTTTGATTGGCATCAGGTACTACATTTTTCAGAAGCCAGGATTTGTTGCTCATTCAGTGGTGTGATATAGGATAGAGTGGGGAGGGATACAGCCATCCCATTACATTGATTAGAGACTTAAGATACAACTTAGAAATGGTTGAAAACAAAGAGAGGAATAAGCAGAGGGTGCTAAGGGTGAGAAAAACAATCTTCCAATGAGGCAAAACATTTTGGCTGGCTGGAATGCATCTTTCCCCATCCGCAATTTTGCTTACCTGGCCTGCTCTGCTTATTCATGTATACAGTACTCCCACTTTAAGCATAATATCCACTGAAATGCTTTCCCTGCCTTATATCCCAGCCTCCAAGATAGAGCTAAATCCTCCCTTCTGGCCATTTTCACATCCCCAGGTGTGTTCTCTTAGAAATTACAGCAAACATTTTCAATTATATATTTTACACACCTCTCTCTCCTCTAGATTTTTAAGCTCCTTGAGAGGGGACAGTTTCTTATCCATCTCAATAGTCTCAGTCCAGCCAGCTTGCATGCAGTAGTCACTCAATAACTGTCCTCTGAATTTAATTGAAACCTACACACACTGATGCATTTTAGGTCCTATTTTTCAGGGAAGGAATGAAAAATTGGATGAATTATAGTGCTATTATATGGCTGTTTTATTATATAGCTATTCCCTAGCAGACATACCAGCTCTAAACTCTACATGAGAGACTCAATTTAGAGGAAACAATGGAAATTGGAAAACTCATCTTGACAGTAAACATTGAGTTGAATAATGGGCAACTCAGAGTTGGGGGGATCTTCTTTCCCAAGCTTGTGTGTGTGCGTGCGTGCGCGCACGCACGCACGCACGCACACACACAGAGCCATACAAAATCATTTCACTGTAGCTCCATCTGAATAGAGAGGAGTGAACCAGAGGCTTGGCCTTTTTCCATGAGGAGTCTACCCTCTGATTAGCATCCTACAAAACACTGAATTGTTGCACACTCATTGTTCTTGCTGAGGTGATGGCATAAGCTGAAGATGAATTGAAAAATACTTTTTACTCTCTCAATTCTGAAGTTAATCACTAAAGATTATATTTTCATTACCTCCATGAAATTATGTTAGAGTCACTTTTGGCCTCCAAAGAAAAACAGGAGTAAAATAGAGGTTTTCAAATTATAAAGCTACCTTTTGAATCAAGTGTGTATTTTTTAAAAAATATATTTCAAAAAAGTCTCAGAATTTTGCAGGTGAGAAACTTGAAGAGGTGAAGTGATTTGACCCTGATTGCATAAAGCCTGGTGTGCGATCTGGCATGTAATAGGCACTTGGTAAATATTTGTAAGAAAATAAAAGAATGCGTACAAATATATGAATAAATGAATGGACAAACACAGCTAATAATTGGCAGGGCTGTGAGTTAAACCTAATTACTACATATTCCAAGTTAAGGCCTCTTTCTACTGTACCTACTTACACTAATACTGGGTCTGAATATCTTAACAGAGGTATTTATTTTTATTTAATATCCGAATAATATTAGAATGTCTTTTCAGAAAACGATCCCTAACTCTTCTACTTATGTATCCCATGTAGTATCTGGAAATGAGAGTGCTAATGGCATTAGCATTATATGGGACCATTAAAGCATCAGTTCCACCGGGAGGAAATTCTCCCACTATGTGTACATTGTTAATAGCACTGCCATTCTTTCCAAGTCAGCCAAAGTCAGAACATGCCTCTGGCCAGTTTCTTTCAGCCAAGCTTCCCTCAGGCTGCAGTGATGTGTAGGGATATCCTCAAAATGTCAGAGGACTCCCATCAATCCCTGTTTGCTACTCATTAATCTGTTTCCTTAACCAGTGCCCCAAGCCCCTGGAAAACCTTCACGTTAACAACCACAGAGGAATTTTCTTTCTGCTTCTGTGCATGACCACCTGCACATATTTGTCAGCTATTCATGGTCAAAACTTCTTCACCAGTACACAGAATGCATTGCAAGACAAAAAGAGCCGCAGTGGAATAAGTTGGCAAACAAAGGTAAAAGTGAATAATCATCCTCTGAGAAGATATTCAGCCAAGGCATTATAAGGCACAAAGTTTGTGGCATGGTGTACTGAAGCTACAAAGTAAAAAAAAAAAAAAAATACTAAATATACATATACACAAAGGTAGTCTGCATTTTACGTGGTTCTAATATGCATGAATTATAGTTACTATGGTTTGGTTAATAACTACAGCCTTCTAACAACAGAGCTTAAATTTCTGTTTCTATGCTACATTAACTGTGGGTATTTGCAGGAAGTACATGTTTTGCTCTTAGTTCTTCAGTCCACATTAGCTACATGAATTACAGATGCACTTCATGATCATTGACCAATCTCATGAGTTCTTGTAAAGTCTGTTAGTTAATAGTCACTGAACATATCGCTCAGTTCACACACAGCATATAGGGTATTGCTTCTTTGTCTCCAAGTGATAAATCCACGTGCCATTTTATAAAACTAGATAATCAAAAGAGAATAATAAAAAATGAAAATGTTTAGAGTGAAATTTAAGTTGGATATAAATGGAGGTATAGAAGAAATCGCATGACAGTAAAAATGTTGAGACTGTTGAAAAGAGAGGCTGCAAGGTATTCATGTAGCTAGAAAGTTCTTTCCAAAATTCTAATTTCATTCCTCACTTACAGGTAAGCCCTCATGCAGCTATCATTTATAAGAGCAAAGAGCATATTGCTTTCTTGATTCATATCACATCAATGGGATCATGATCTCACAATTTTATGACATACATATCAATGTGGCTGAAGGATTCTAGGGAGCAGTTGCTCTCAGTTGCCTTGAAAAGCCACTTGGAATATAGTCCTGTTCTTCACTTCTGGATCAAATGTTCTTACAGTGATGACTCTAAAGCAGTGGAAAGCATTATTTGCTACAGCAATTGTGAGAAAGCTTTTCTTCTTTGTTTTGAAAGATCTATGGGCCCATATTCCCCTAGAATTGTATCTCCTCTTTGCTGCATTCCATCTGTAATGCTCAGAGTAGAGAGGTCATGAATAGAACTCAAGTGACAAGTCTTCTGCTGTTAATTTCCCCCCTAGAGAGCAATACAATGAAGTAGAAATATACAATAATATTACTTAGAATCCTCCTCATTCTAAAGGGAAAGTATGGACCCAAAAAGCAAAATATCTCCTACTTGTAAAGAGTAAGCAATTTTCGAGATTTTATTAATATGCTGTGTATGCAAGATTTTATTAATATGCTGTGTATGCAACTGTGTATGTTGAACAACACATAGTGTTATTTCCTGCTAGAAGTGTTTATTTAGTTATTTTTAAAAAATCAACATCTTTGCATTCTCATTACAAAAATATGTTCAAAGAAGAAAAGGTGAATAATATAAAAAATTTAAAAAGGATAGTGAGGAGGATAAATCAATTTTAGAGTAGATACTTTCAGGCTTTTGTTTAGGGGCATATATGTATACATGGTGAATATATTCTCACACTCTCCCTGCTTTTCTATGGTTTGATTTTTCTATCAGCTTCTATTATGAATATTCACTGATATTTATAGTATACTGACCATCTAGATAAGAATCATAAGCTGGTTTACATAGTGGCGATGAGCTTACAAGAAATTACCAAAAGTTATGCCCTTCTCATGGAAAAGATTCAGTGTGAACTCATGACCTCTAAAAGCAATATATCTTTCAGCTTTGTTATTACTTAAAGTGCAGGTGCACCATGGCCACAATCAACACTCATTTGCAGAATGTTCTCTGGAATTTTGTTGATTTTCTGCTTAGGGGAAGAAAATAATTGCAAATAACCTAAAATTTTTTTATTGCAAAATACAAGTATGTGGCTATAAATATCAAATAAAGTGCTGAAAGAACAAGGAGCCCATTTAAAGGAGATCTGGCTGGTCATTTGATAATAATTTGAACACTAAATAAGATTGCTAACAACAAAATCACTCTTCATTTTTACTGTTGATTAAAACAAGCTAAGTTTGTGAAAGATTCATAGTGATGCTCAGAAAAGTTAATACACAGAATATTATGATATAAAACATAGTGGTAATATAAAATAAATATGAATATAAGAGTATATTGAATTGTTATTGATTTCAATGATTGGGGAATGCTAAAATATATGAACATGTATGTTTTAGTTTAGCTGTTACTTAGATACTTGTTTACAAAGTAATAAAGTATAGACATGGCCATGTTACTATTGGATAAGTAGAAAACAGTAAATAAAAATAACAGGAAATACATCAACAGTATTAGAAAAAATGAAAAAAAGAAAAAGGCTTATCAAGATCAGACAGGCTTGGTCTAGATCTGGGCTTCACACCTAATAACCTAGTGAAATGGGGCTCAACGATGCATTCTAGGATGACACATTAGTTTGACATGCTAAAAAGAGAAAGAACTATTTGGATTCATCTCATCTTTTGGGAGATGAAACTTCCAGATGGTTCCTGACTTTCAATAAGCTATTTATAAGAATATATCTTTTTAATAGTGTTAAATAAAAGGCAATATTTAATAATGAACAAGGATCATATAATCTCACCAAGTATGACTTAAAAATATATTACTTGTGGAGAGACAGCAAATTATAGGAAAATATTTAGACTTTTTGGGAAAGGCAATTATGTCTTGACACAATAAATAAATTTAATGATTAAAAAAAAAACCTCAGCCTGATCAGCAGCTTAGATTTGACTCATATTAGAGAAGCAACAACTATTTAATAGATTCATTGGTATTGATCTAACATAATCCTCAGAAAATACAAAACCACATAGAGATGTAATGATAAAATGAACCAGACTCATAATTTACTATAGATTTAAGTGTAAAAGGTATATATTTTAAAAGGCATCTGAAATGTTATGAAAAATCACCCATACTAAATTTGGAGTTGAAGTTTAAATTTTGAAGAGGAATTTGTCATCTTTTATAAAGTTTTAAATAACAAAATTTGGGTTTTAAAAGTTTTGATCTTTAGATATACGATTTAAATAAATTGAGCTTTAGACACCTTACAGATGGTAATCACTGCTCCTACATGCAAAAAGGCCCCTCAGATACGGAAGAATCCACTAATAAATTGTCTGAATTTCGTCGTGTCTCTCTTAGCACTGCACCTTTTTAAAAAAGTTGACCTTAATTCTTACAGGACTAAAATAAAACAAACAAAATGTCTTTGAGGATACTGCAGCCCAGAGATAGGACTTTGGGTACATAGGGGTGGTAATTTGGGTTGCTGAAAAAGGTTTACAATACTATATACACACTTTCCCACTATTCATCAAGGAAAATAAAACTTCCTACACTTGTATCTAACCAAATGTGTCCATTATAACAGCCAGATTATGCTGCAGTAACAAGTCCAAAATGGTTTATAACAGTAAAGGTATATGTTTGTCTACTCTGGGTGGGCTTGAGGCTTGCCTGCATGTTGCCAGGGTTCCTCACTTCAGGGTTGAGGTTGATGCAATGGCCACTGTCTGAAAATTGCTGGTAGCCATAGCACCATGACAAAGGCAAAAAAAAAAAAAAAGTGCTCTGAAGACTCTCACATCAACACTTAAATGCTTGGCCTGTAAGGAACACATGCCATTCCCCTTCACAGCTCATTGATTGCAAATGATCATGTGGCTCCATTCAATACAGGAGTTTCAGAAGGCACAGGCCTACTATGTGCCCACAACATGGAAATCCAGAAATATTTGACGTCCCTTGTATTTTGCTGGAGCTTTTGTGAGCAAACTAGGGCTAAAAACTATCCATGTTTGCTAAAAGAAAATGACACCACAACCATAGATAAGGGCATGCTTTTGTTGATAAAAAGAGTCATTCCTTTTTTTTTTTTTTCCCTCATGTATGTGGATGATGTGTGTTCCCCACTGGGAAGGGATTCACCATTCCTCTACTGAAATGCCACAGTCCGAGCAGGGGTCAGCTCTAACTTCTTTCACTAAAATCTGCACCCTGTATTTTTGAAATGGTTCTGCCTCTTTGCACAAGCAAATTCAAACAGATAGCTTTCCTTATTCACTGCTTTCACTACTTCCATATCCCCACTCCCCTAAACCTAATCTCTTGCCCCCTAAGCACACACTCAGGCTTTAGTATCATTTCCTCTCCAAGCACAGCCCAGGCCTTCGTGGGATCATGTCTCTCTCAACCCCAACAATGACTGTTTCTTATTTTTCTTTTCTTAAGGCCTCACCTTGAAAGGTGGTGTCTCCTTCAATCTGTCTGAGGCTGACAGGTTAATAACTGGATTCTGACAAATGCTGGAAGAGACAGAAGTGCTGCCCAAGACTGAAAATGCTTTTTTTTTCTTTTCTTTTTCTTGTTTGCTGCTAGCCCTTCCTCACTCCCACTCACCATGACTTCTACCTATCACACCTGTCTGTGCAGCCTTAAAAATGTTCTTACAAATTTATTGCTACTGACATTTTGGGGGGCATACCTCAGAAGAGATAGTCCATGATTTTAGGAAGTATAATAAAATTCCTTTAGGGACAGCTAGTGATCATTTCGATTAAGTATCTAGGATCCAGAACATGTCCATATATCCGTGGTTCTTTTTATCAGCTTAATAATGAAATATCAACATGTTCTGAAAACCAATATGACTCCTATTTTTGCAATTACTTTAAAAGAAAAGGCACTCTGTACCCTTCTGTGATACCTTATTTCCGTCTGAGTCCTTCCCTCCATGTAGAAAATATCACAGGCTAAAAACAATATTTATATGTTGAGATCTTTTATGAAATGTGTGAAATAGTGGAAGAAGATATAGGATAAACTATAGAATATACAGAAACTTGGGTAACCTTTTCATAATCATGTGACTGCTTTCTGACAGATATTACCAGAATGTAAGCTGTAGGACAAGGACCATGTGTGTCTTATCCTCGAATATGTCTCAAGTGTTTAGAAATGTGCACTGAACAAACAGAATATTTTTTTACTGAATGAATTAAAATCAGAATCTCCTAGTAGATAAAGGTATGTCAATTATTACCAAAACCAGTTTGCTCACTTTCTCTGATAAGCATTATCACCAGATGTGGTGACATGAAAGTTGCAGAAATCTTTGACAAGGCATGGAGAAGAAGGAAGACTGAGAATAACGTTTGAGAATCACTACCTTTCCAAACTCTTATATTTTATTAACCGTTATCTAACGACCCTGCTATATCTTTTGCTATGTCTTAACAAAATATTAGCAAGACAATGGGATGTTGGGATGGAAATAAAGTCTCCCAAACTTCTGTAACTAATGCATGTGAAATGATGCCTTCCTGGCATCACTGCCCTAACATTTATTTAAAGACCCTTCACACACCAGAGAAACATCATCATTAAGGGGTAAATAAGTATGGATTAGTCCAGCAGTAATCAAAATAATATTCACTCTGAAAGGAGGCTGGCTTCCTTGTTTTTAAAATGAAGAAGGCATCCACTCTGTTTGAAAATGTAGCCAAACCTCACACCTCCCTGCCTCATAGGAGTCTTGAACATGCAAACAGTAACTAAGCCAGAGCTTTATGACTGTGGTGTATGCGTAATGGGGTCAGCCTGGCAGAACAAAATGCTGCAGTAATTTTGCATCCATTACAGCTTAGAGATGGAAGCTATGAAAGAGAAAGGGCATGCAGGAGAGAGTTAGAGGTCTGCAGATGCCTCTGTAATGAACTCCCACAAAGAAAATCTCTCCCCTGTGTCTCCATCCATTAGCCAGCTGTACTGCTTCTTTCAGTAATGGAGGACAACCCCCACCATTCCTGAGAGGCACATGGGGTGAGCTGGATGGTCTTTCCCTTTCCACCCAGGTCTTAAATTCTGAGGAGGATCGGTCTAGTGATTCAAGAAGACCAGGTTCTGAGAACCATGTCCCCACAGCAATTAAATTTTGTGCCATTGGAATAGTCTTTAGAAGTATCAGCTTAGGTGTCAAACAGCCTGTCTTCAAATCCTAATTATATCATTTGTGATCTAGGTGACCTTACATGTATCCCTCATTCTCTCTAGTCTTTAGCTTCCATGGGTGCATAATGGGTACAATAATAAAATCTACTCCATAGGCTTAGTATACATAAGATGGCATGCAAAGCACTTGTTTCGACACTTAGTAAGTGCTCCAAAAATGGTGGATATTATTAGATTTACTATGAGTACCAGTAACAATCATATACACGGCATTCTATTGAGGAACAAAATACATCATGGTAAAACAAATCTAATGAAAAGACTCATCATATTTGTGAGAAGATCATATACTCATATGCTTTCTTTCTCTGAAGCATAAAGCATCAGATTAGTATTTTCCTTCTAGGCAGACAGATACATTTACTTTCACTTGGAATAAAAAGACACATTTCTCCCTGGTCAATCAAAAGTTAGATAATCTCACATGGAATGGAAAGTTTCTCTTTCAATTTTCTTGAATATCTGTCACCTCCTCAAATTCCTGCCAGAGTGGTATTTCTGAACCATACATGTGATTTTATACTTTCTTAAAAGAATCATCTTGTACCATTTTTACAAGTTATGAAGGTCAAAAGGGGGTAGAGACACACCTTATCAAATAATTACCACTACTGGCAATAAAGGATTCTCTTACTGAAAGGATATGTTTAGTTTGGCCTTTTTTTTTTTTTTTTTTTTTTGGAGACGGAGTTTCGGTCTTCTTGCCCAGGCTAGAGTGCAATGTCGCGATCTCGGCTGACCGCAGCCTCCGCCTCCCAGGTTCAGGCGATTCTCCTGCCTCAGCCTCCCAAGTAGCTGGGATTACAGGCATGTGCCACCATGTCCTGCTAATTTTGTATTTTTAGTAGAGACGGGGTTTCTCCATGTTGGTCAGGCTGGTCTCAAAATCCCAACCTCAGGTGATCCGCCCTCCTTGGCCTCCCAAAGTGCTGGGATTACAGGCGTGAGCCACCGCGCCCGGCCTAGTTTGGGTATCTTAAACTTAAGATGCTGGTGGCTCATTAAGCTTATATTTATCAGGCAGTTGCAAATTCAGTGATGAATTAGAATCAGAATCTCCTAGTAGATAAAGGTATGTCAATTATGACCCAGGAGTAACGTCATATTTAAAGATAATACCTCTGGAAGTGATTTCCAGAGACCTGAGAGTTGAAGTGCTGGGTGTGTCTGAGGTTGACAACAGACAGGTATAGACTGAAGAGAAGATAAAAAGGGCATTCTTTGCTGGGTGCCATGGCTCACACCTGTAATCTCAGCACTTCAGGAGGCTGAGGTGGAAGCATCGCTTGAGCCCAGGAGTTTGATACCAGCCTGAGCAACATAGCAAGACCTCATCTCTCCAAAATATTGACCAGGTTGTTCTCAACAACCTGTTATCCATAATAGGAAAGGAATCCAGTATGTGCACGACTAAGTTAACTACTCAAAACTTTCAAAACCAGAAGCCTAAAGAAGTTATAGTTTAAGTAATATCCACAAAACCTAATATAGTAGTCCACTTTTGAGTAGTTATTTAATTATGGTATTTTATCATTTTATTTTTTAAAAATATGCTGAGTACATAAACACGACTAAAATATCAACAGGTCTTGATTGCTGGAGGCTGCAGTGAGCTATGATTATGCTACTGCACTCTAGCCTAGGTGACAGAGCAAGACCCTGTCTCGTAAAAAAAAAAAAAAAAATCTCCTTGGAGAGAATGCCTGCATCCAGAGCAGTGTTTCTCAATCTTGGCAGTATTCACATATGGAGATGAATAATACTTTGTCCTGTGAATAATACTGTCCCGTGCCCTGTAGGATGTTTAGCAGCACCCCTGGCCTCTACCCACTAGACACAGTAGCAGTGGATCCTCTTCTCTTCCTTCCTCCCCTCCTCTTAGTTATTTGTGATAACTAAACACATCTCCAGACATTGAACAATGTTCTCTGAGGGGCAACATTGCCCTGTTTTGGAGAAAAAGGGTAGAAGAAACCAGAAAATGTGATGAAAAATGTCAATGAGAGTCAAGATCTGGAAACTATAGTACTGTAAAAGTCAACTGAAGCACTCAAGAAGAGAATAATCAAGGCATGGCTCTTGAATTGTGATCCCCCAGACTAGCTGCATGGACAGTATCTGGGAACTTGTTAGAAATGCAGATACTCAAGTCTACATCCTAGCCCGATGGAATTAGGAACTCTGGGTGTTGATTTCAGAAATCTGTATTTTAACTATTAATAACTCACTAGTGATACTGATGCACAAAAAAATGTTTGAGAAGCACTGATTAAGAGTATCAAAAGTTGCATGGAAGTCAAAGATAAGTATACACAAAGTTCAGTTAATGTGATTATTGAAATGTTGGATTGTAGCATTTGGGTGTTCACTTTAAGTAGTGACATAGGGGTAAAAAAACAAACTGGGATGTATTCCAGAAAGTAGATAGTGAGGAAGTAGAGGTAGAGAATGAAGACTACTTTTCAAATAAGTTAGTAGTGATGTGAAGACATCATAGTAATTTTATACCTTTGTATTATCAGGAGTAATTTTGATTTGCTTTAGGATAAAGGAGACAATTTAAAGGTCAAGGAAAAGAAGTCAAGGCCGATTAAGACTAAAGACACAAAAAGTCAAGAGGGGATAATTGATGGAGGAGTATTGTTGGACTGAGCAATGGGCCACTGCTTTACTTAGCCTTTGCTCCCATGGTGGAGACACTCAAAAGGTCCCCAAGTCAGACTGCCCCTGTATACTTCTTCTGGATTTGGATAATTTTTTTAAATAATATACAACTTTCTTCTGGTCAATATGATCCATTCCTTGGTCTAGTGCAATGATTCTCAACCAGGAATGCTTTTTTGACTTCCAGAAGACATTTGGCAATGTCTGGAGACTTTTTTTATTTGCACAATTGGAAGGGGAGTGCTGCTGGTATCTAGCAGGCATAAGATAGGAATGGTGCTAAACATCCTACAACGTGCAGAACAGTTCCTTACAGCAAGTCGTTATTTGAAAATGTCAACAGAGCTAAGGTTGAGGAAGCTTGGTCTACTGTGAACAACTCATGTATCACTCCATTGTACCATGTGAATTTTAGGTAACAATGTCCGTTCTCTCCAGGTGGGAAAATTGCATCTCAACTTTAAACTTTGCCTAATCTTTTTCATCCTTACCCTGCTACAAAGAGGTACTCACTTAGTTTGGCTGTAAATTCTACGACACTTCACATCAAAAAATTTACTTGTAACTCTACCACTACATATCTTGACCTATATTTGGTCCATATGCTAACAGGTAAATTGTTCATTCACTTATGGTCAATAGGATATTTTTTATTTCGAAAGTAAACTACAGAGTCCAGGGACTAGCCTGGCTTTTTTTCAAGGTACTGCGTTTCACATTGTTTAAACTGTAAAATCCCAGGCACGTGCAGACAACACTTCTGAAAGTGCTTATTTCTCTTTTCTATGTACACACAGTCTGTTGAATAAGTCAACAAAGATGCCAGTTCTTTGCATTAATCCCGTGTCCTAGTTTATTCATTAAAAGTTTCAAGAAACCAGACACATAACAAAGAATTCTGCCAACAATTACAGAAGGAAGGAACAGACGAGGGTCTATTTGTTTGAAAGATCTATTGTCCACAATATTGCCGCCAGCCAGGCTTCAAGGCTGATGTACAAGTGAATGCAAAATGCATCCTTCTTCCCTTCTCTCAGCAGTCCACTCCTACATGCTGGAATACTCATGACTGCAAGGTGACTAGTAAGATAAAAGAAAAGAAGAGGAAGGGGCTGGGAAGAAGAAAGGTCTACAGCTCCAGAAAGAAGGGCTAGTTCTGCAAAGGGTTACTTTTTAAACATCTTCTCTTGGAACATTTAAGATTAATAGTTCTGTGTAGGAAGAAAGAATGTGTTGATATTTTGGTAATGTTTTTGTACTCAGCATATTTTTTAAAAATAAAATGATAAAATACCATAATTAAATGATTACTCAGAAGAGGACTATATTAGGTTTTATGCATATTGCTTAAAATAAACTATAACTTCTTTTGGCTTCTGGTTTTGAAAGTTTTGAGTAGTTAACTTAGTCATGCACATACTGGATTCCTTTCCTATTATGGATAACAGGTTTTTGGGAACAATAGATTAACTTATTAGTATTTGTTCCTTTCACAAAATGATTCTGATGGCTACCAATTTTTTTCTCTTTAAAGCTTTCCTTTTTTCCCAATTTTTTTTTAGTCTCACAATAATACTAGAAATTGCCCCGTTAAGTTCTGATACATTAATACTTGCTAATAAACTTTTTTTTTTTTTTTTTTTGAGATGGAGTCTCTATCACCCAGGCTGGAGTGCCATGGTGTGATCTCAGCTCACTGCAATGTCCACCTCCCAGGTTTAAGTGATTCTCCTGGCTCAGTCTCCCGATTAGCTGGGACTACCAGCATGCACCACCACACCCGGCTAATTTTTGTATTTTTAGTAGAGATGGGGTTTCACCATGTTGACCAGGCTGATCTTGAACTCCTGACCTCAGGTGATCTGCCTGCCTCGGCCTCCCAAATTGCTGGGATTACAGGTGTAAGCCACTGCGCCCAGCCCTTGTTAATAAACTTAAAGCAGGGAGAGAAGGTCTAGAACTCAGGGCTTTGTGCAGCTAGCACTAGCAGCCATCAGCAGGTAGATAAAAGCAGCACAGGTAAAAGAATACCGATGAAATTGAAATTTCACAGTGGACAGTGAGTATTTGAGATTTTAATTCAAGATTTTCCAAAAAGATTGAGTAGTAGTCAAATGCTATTTGGCCTTCCAGAGGCAAACTGCCAGCACTCACATCAGCTCTTTCTTGCCCATACCTTCTGTTCCTGCACTATTCCAGAGTCAATGGTCCTCAGCCTTTCAGGTCCTTACTCCTTTTTCCCTTCTCCATTCTCAATTTCCTGAAAAACTTTAAAAAAATAATTTCTGGCTGGGCACAGTGGCTCACGCCTGTAATCCCAGCACTTTGGGAAGCTGAGGCGGGCAGATCACGAGGTCAGGAGATCAAGACTATCCTGGCTAACACGGTGAAACCCCATCTTTACTAAAAATACAAAAAATTAGCCAGGTGTGGTGGCAGGTGCCTGTAGTCCCAGCAACTTGGGAGGCTGAGGCAGAAGAATGGCATGAACCTGGGAGGTGGAGCTTGCAGTGAGCCGAGATCGCACCACTGCACTCCAGCCTGGGCAACTGAGCAAGACTCCGTCTCAAAAAATAAATAAATAAATAAAATAATAATAATTTCTTATTGATAGAAGAGTCGCAAAAATAGTGAATTCCCAGGACCCTTTATTCATCTTTTCCTCATGTTAACATTTACACAACCATAGAACAATGATCTAAACCAGGAAGTTGAACTTAAGGCAATCCTATTAACTAAACTATAGACCATATTACTTGTCATCAAAACATCAAATGCCAAATGCATCCATCCATTTAGCAAGTATTTATTAAGTTCCTACTACATGCCATGCACCATTCTAAGCTTTTGGAACAAAGCAGTGAATAAAAAGACAAAAGTGACAATGGTGTCCTCATGGAACTCACATCCTAGTTGGTAGATGAGAATTCAGTTCATTCTGCAAGCAGCATTATTACTGCACATCATTTGAGATGATAAAGGAATGCATCTAGAAAGGACCTGTAGAGGACGGTTCAATTTGAAGGTTGACCCATACCATCAGTTCACACGAGCCATCTCCCAGAAGCTCTTTGTAGTTTCTTATGTGTGTTCTTCCAGCCTTCTTGGAACTTACAATGTGTCTTAACTCTCTCCAGTTTTTTTTGTCATGAAAATGCATGCTTTTATATTTATTATTGATAGTTATTGTTTTTCCTGAATTTTTTTTCCCATTGCAACAGAGCTGAGTAAATTAAAATAATGTAACACTATACAAATAATTGTCTATTACAAGTATGGTATTCTTTGAATCTACCTACAAACAAAACATAGTGACAAATGAAAGAAGAGTAGGAAATTTTTAATTTACATATCTTATTAGCCATGTTGCCTTTCATTTCTAATTTTTTTAACTTTTATTTTAAGTTCAGGGGAACAAGTGCAGGGTTGTTAGTAGCTTTTTATACCTTATTATTATTTTTTTTAAATAGAAAACCACAGCCTTATAGGGATTTGGCCTAGTGTGCTTTATTGTAGGTACTGGTAAGGTAGGCCAATGCTTATTTTCAAGGTTAATTAGCACTTGCATGACAAATGATACTTATAAATATATCTAATATTCTCCTTTAACTCTCCTTATAAGCAGCTGAGGCTACATAACTTAATATTAAAAATATCATGTACAATTGCTAAAATAGTCACCTGAAAAATATATACTGTATGAAAGAGAGAGACAGAAAGAAATTCTTAGTGAATCTAGGCAGGACTCTGAGGCCAGTGAGATTTTATCACAAATAGAGCATGGGGTTGCCAAATCCCCACAAGCCTGGAAAAAAATCTATTTAAATATTCATTTCCTTCATGTATGACAATAAAAGGAAGGTTCACCAATATTGTCATACTGAGTTATTCCTTGCCAAGTTTTTAAACTTTTCTGCCTCTGCTGAAGATTTTTCCTTTGTTTACTCAGGCTTTTGGAGAAAATTATTCTGAAATATTTGTCTACAGAATACAATAAATAAAAACATTAGAAATAGAATTATCTAGTTCTTCTAAGTTTGATTAATGAATCGTCAAACTTACAAGAAGATAAGGCTGATTGATTGATAAGGCTAATTCTGAATCCACAAACATGGCAGTCCCAAGTCCAGTTTAAATCTGCTAATGGATAGACAATTTATGAGGATTAGCTGAAGCCAGTCCACGCTCTTATGAATACACAACATAAAAATATCAGGAAATAAGCAACCAACTGGGGAAAGTCCATTAAAAACCAATGTAACATTCACTGAACATCTATTACTTGAACATCTATTACTTAAAAGAATAACGTCTTTAGACATTGAAATAGTATGCTCCACCTGAACAGAAATTGTCATGTTATCTATCGTAGACAGTAGCCTATTTTTTAGAGTGATTACAAGGGGAATGAGTGCTTCAATGCTGTCCAACTCAAACACTTAGAGATTTAGTTTGAGTTTTTGTTTTCTCTAATAATATCTCCCCATTAGTTCTCTTTAAGCTTTCTCCCAGTTTTCTGACAGTAGTGTTAAAAATTTAATTCTCTCATTTCTCCTCCCTCTACTGTGCATCGCAAATTGCCTCCCCTTCCTCCAGAAAGGAAAAATTTCTTTTTCCTTTTAAGTGATTTTGGAGTATGTATGTATTGTTATGCTATATTAAACTAGAAGCAGAGAGTTCATTCATTTTAGGAAAAATTTTATTCCATTTGGTGGCATCCAAAAAAGTATGCTGTATTGCACTGTGATTACCATGGATGTGGACAGTTTAAGAGTGCCATTTACTAGTTTTAATTTTAAGTTTCAAGTTTCAGACAGGAATCCTTAATGTTTAAAACTGTAAGAGAAACTGTGCCCTTCATAGCTATTACATAACATTTAAGTTTGATGTCCTACATATCCGGCTAATGTATGGTTCTCCATTGAGTGCTTTACTATATTTGTCAGGTAGCAAAGTCCGAGGCTAGCACAGATGATGTTTTTGTGTGTGTGCCAAAACTCTGGATGATGGATATATTCTTGAAGTTCCCAAAACATTCACTGATGATGAGGGCATAACAGATGATTTTCATTCTAAGCGAAAAAGAATTGGTCTGTCTATAATTTCATGAGTATTCACACAAAGTACTTGGGGAAAAATGATAAGGATTTTCTAAAAATCACCCTTGAAAATACAGGGCTACCTGACATTGTCTTCTAACCCAAGGGAATTCACTTTCCTAAGTTCATAGGGACATTCTGTCCTCATACACATTAATGTACATATACACGCTTATCATATAAAACACAGTGACACATATCTACTACTCCTTCCGTATTCACAAATTCTACCTTCACATATAGTTCCTAAGATGGCCTCCAACCACTGTGAAAATTAAATTATTATTTTGTTTACTATATAGGGAATAGATACCATATTTCATCATTTCCTTTGGCACATTTATATTTGTCCTGACTAAAATAAAATACATATTTGGCTCTAGGTGAGGATTAATCTTTTTTGACTTGGATTAGGCAATACAAGTCAAATAAAATATAAATACTAATCTGAAACATATTTCTGTTTCTACCCCGGTCTTCTCCATCTTGGCAAACGCTACCATCATCTACTCAGCCTTTCAAGTCAAAAAGAAAGTAGATGCCCCCAATTCCTCTCTTTCTATTAATTCTCTCTCTACCTCCCTATCCAAGAACCACTGGCAAATGTTGTTAGCACTACCCCCAAAATACATCCAATATTTCCACTTTCCCCTAACCTCCCTATTAAAAGCCTTCTAAGTAATCTTCCATCTTCCTCTCTAGCTCCCTCCCTTACAATCCATGTTTCATAAAGCAGCCAGAGAACCCTTTCAAAATATAAATCAGATTACATCATTCCCTCAGTTAAAAACCCACCAATGTTTCCACGGCTTTTAGAATTATATCTTAATTGCTTACTATGGCCTTCGATGCTGGCAGTCTGGCCAGCTGCCCTACCAATTTTGTTGATGCCACTTTCACCCTTTGTCAAGCATTAATCCCCCTCAAAGTTCACATACTCATCACACGATCAGCCACTTCTCAGCCTTCATGTCTTAACTTCAATGCCCTCAGAGAAGACCACACTACTGGCTTTAGGAAGTAGGTGTGTCTGCTCTCTACTCTCTCAAGTTCTGGGTACCCTCATCAGTAAAATAAGAAGGTTGTATTAAATGAACTTTATGGTATGTTTTAGCTGAGGAGGGCTCTTAGGTCCAGCAGAATATCATAAGCTATAATTAGCATAGTCAGTCATGATAGGTAGAGCTTGTCATTCACCTTTTATATTCTTTAGTTAGTATACATTTACTTTGCTCCCTAAATCTGCATAAGGAAGCCATCTGTGTCTCTAACCTTCTAAGCTATTTCTATCTCTACCTAGCTACCTTTTCATTTATATTATTTTAAAAAATCACAAGTTAGATAACTAAGTCTTAGACACCAGGGCTTGTTTTTATTTGGAAACAAATAGCAAAATATACTTCATTAACTGGTTGTTTTCATTGTAAATATTCACTCCCATATGCTTTTGCTTGAAACCACCAGTTATCATGCATAAAGAGATTCTATTTGGCGAATTTTATAAGCTTTTCAGTAACCCTTATTAAAAGAATGCTCTGTATAGGGAAGTACTAAACACAATCAATTATGGTAAAATTTATATAATGGTCCCCAAATTAATGGCTATTTTAGAAAGATACTTTTTAAAATTTGTTCGTTTAAATTATACGATGTGTCCAGAGGAAAGCAAGGTGATGTAATCATGTAGAATCAAATGAAAATTCCCTTTGATATAGTGCAACTGTACTATTTTATTAGTTTGGTGGTTTTTTGTTTGTTTTGCTCATCTTTTTTTCTTATGCACTTAACTTTTTTTTTGTTATTCTTAGAAATGCAGAATTCTGTTCTAGTATCTTCCTACAGGAATCAAGAGAAAGCACATTTGAAGAATCTGGGCTTGGGTAAAGCAGTTCTTCTGGATTATTCTTTTTCATTTCATTGAAAGAAAGAAATATTATCAAGATAAAACATCTATACTGCCAACATGGGTTCCAGCTCTTGAACCAGGTTTCAGTCCAGGCAGTCTCTCTTCATCCTGCTACCTACAGTCATCCAAGGACATTTGGTTGGAAGATTATGAGCTGATATGATACTATCTGAGAGATTATAATCCTGAAATGTACTGACCTCAAGAACATAGAAAAGGGAGTCTATGCTATCATCCTAAAGGGGAAGAAAAGAAGCTAGAAGTCAGAAAAGGGAGAGATTAATTCAAAACGTTTAAAACTATAGAGAACAGTCTCTCTGCAGATACTCGGCACCCAATATATGTTACTTGTTGAGTATATAGTGGCGATCAAAACAGAAATGACCTCTGTCTTCAGGAGGCTTAAACACTAGTAGGTTAGGAAAAGAAAAGTCAGAAAAGTAGTAGTAGTAATAATAATCATAACGATAAGAGAAGAAAGAAAAGCCAGACTAAATAAATAAATATTCGTGTTTTTATCAGGAGTTGAGAACCTATTTTAAATCTCTTACTTTCACTCTTGTGAACCTGCCCCAGGCCCAATACCTTTGACATTCTCTCCGGTGCCAGATATAATGAGAAACCAGTGTTTCTCCACTGTTTCTCTGATACAACCTTTTCTGTTAGCTCCTTAAGTAGTTTAGCCCTTTAGCAGACTTTCCCTCAATACTTCAGAGAAGGCTTATGTTTGCTCAGCTCTGCCTGAAATGGGGTAAGAATTTGGGGATGGAAGGAAACATGGGGAAATGCTTGGGAAGGAGGATGGATTCTAAGGAAGCCCATATTTAGACAACTTTACCAATTGGGTAAAACTCAGAGGAGGAATAAATCAATTTTCACTAAAACTTCAACCAGAGAAATGTATTGTTTTGAGATGCAAGTTGCTTTAATGCACTTTCTTTAGCCCAGATATTGTGTGTAAAATAAAAAATTACAAGTTATTTGAAAAATTGTACTCTTTTATGTAGAAAGCTCTTGACAGAACATTTTGATGGAAAGGTAGACAATTCATGTGTGACTAAAGAAGTTCTTTCTTTGGCTGATGGTTTGTAGAGATAATACTTGTGCATAAGACATTAAAATAGTATTCATAAATGAAAACGATACTATTGATCTGTCTGTGGATTATTTTTTCTGATGGTGGCATATCTATGCCATGATCAAGTCATTCTTTTTACCCAGTTTTTGTTAAAATTAAAATCACAAACCTGAGAAGTGTCTGCCCGGGGTTAAATAAAATGTTCCTATGCTTTTGGTCACAAGCAAAACCATATTACTTAAGCAAGAAATAAACTGCTATTTCAGTCTCAGTGTATTCTGGCCAAAGGAGCAACTGGGCCCAGACATGAAATATCATGAAAACTGCCCAATTATTATTCCGTACAATGAATGAGTGTTGGCAAAATAAAATCTTGATGAGTAAATTCCTCAGTCCACTAAAACACAGCTTTGAAATGTTGGATATAGCAATTGCTAAAGGCTTACCCAAAGGAAAAAAAAAAATCCTATCACAAGATTAAAATTTTACAAGCCCCAGAAAAATTAGGATGTGGTAACTGGGGGAAAGGTGAATTTCCTTTAAGTGATATATAGGAAAGCGATGATTAAATGCTGTAAACTCCCTGATAGCAGGTAAAAGAGAGAAATAGCCATCTAATGAGAAGTCTTAATGAGAAGTTGATTACCTCAACATTGGTATCAATTAATGAGATAATTCAGACACTAATAGGAAGGACTGCCTGGTTTTCCTCTTGTATTTTCCACAGAGCCTGACCCAGGGCATTAATGAAAACTCTATCTTCCTTTTAGAGGTCAAGAAGTTAGAAAGAAAGACTTCAAAGTTTACCAAAGTCACAGTCTTTATCATAGAAGAGAACAAGAAGGCTGGAAGTCCACTGTGGAGTGGGGAGGATATTCCTGTGCCCTGTTTTCCCCCTACCTGTTTACTCTATCTCATCTATACTCATAGCCTCATTAACTCATTCGTCCATTCATCTATCAATTAATTCATGTGTGCCTGTAGTATACAAAGACTACTGCCCACTTTTGCTATGTAGAGTGCCAGAGGAAGGGAAATATGTGGATATTTCCACATGTCCTGTTGACATGGAACTTCCATTCTAATAAGACAGAAAACTAAGCACTCAACACAATTTAATAAGTGCTATGGTGTAGAAGGAACAGGGAAACTTGTTTGACTGTGAGGTCACAGAAGACTTCCCTGATAACAAAAATGTTTCAGATGAGCATCTGAGGAATTAGTTGGAATTACTGGATGAAATGTGCACATCTGTGCATGCGCAGGCGTGGGTATTTGTGTGCACGTTTAGACATGAATCTATTCACATGTGTGCACATATGTACATGTGTCTATTGCTTGTGCAGATATGCATGCATGTGTGCAGATTTGCACGTGTGTGTTGGTGTGAACGTGTGCATTTGTGTACAGATGTGTATGTATGTTGGGAAGGCATTCTGGTATCAGGCAACTGGGTCAGAAAGGATCTTCACATATACATTTGAGAACTGAAATACAGAAGGAGAATATACCTCAAAATGAGGCTGGAGACATAGGCAGGCCCAGATTAAACAGTCCCTCAAAGTCATGTTAAGAATGTGGGTCATCGGGAGGCAGAGCTTGCAGTGAGCCGAGATAGCTCCACTGCACTCCAGCCTGGGGGACAGAGTGAGACTCTGTCTAAAAAAAAAAAAAAAAAAAAAAAATGGGTCTTTTTTTATTCCCTAATAGCTTCATGTAATCGTTGCAGGAACTTGGGCAATGGAATGTCAGAAATGAGACTTGTATTTCAGAAAAAGTCACTGGCTGTCCTACAGTGTTGATGAATCACAAATGGGTCTCTGGCCCCAACTTCCCTCCTGAACTCCAGGCCAAAATTTACAACGGTCTGCTGGACATCTTCCACCAGACGCTTAAAACTTAAAGAAGCTAAAAACGAACTCATTATCTTTTCCCAAGAACATGTTGTTCCTGTCTCTAATTCACCTTGGGGAATGGCACCATCCTCAAATCATCACTCAAACCAAGAACCTTACAGTCATTGCACTATTTTCTTATTCCCTTCAACCATCAATCAATTAATTGATCATCAAACCTAGGTAAATATGGCCCCTCCTTTCCAACAGGATTCCTCTTTTTAAATCCCGAATCACCTTCTTCCTGTATTGCCACAGCCCTCTGCGTACAACCTCTAAAGTCCAGTGAATCCTCTACCTGGGCCAACCCATTGCCACTATCTTTCTCCAGAGCCCTGAAGCATTCCCCATTTACTTTTGCAGCAAGGTGTACAGAGAAGAACAGGGGCTTGGGACTTATGCCGAGCTTGAACTCTGGCCTCGACCACCTGCCATCTGAATTTCTTGAACAAATTACCCATGTCATTTTATTTTCAGGTTTATGTACTTTGTAATGCAACTATTTACCTCTCAGACCTGACTAGACAATGTATTAAAAATAATTAGCAGAGGACCTGGCCCATTGTAGGCACTCACAAATTTTTCACAATTTGATCTTAATTCACTTTTTCTCACCTACTACCATTTTTTCACCCCACCTATAATTTAATCATGCATGCTAACCCCTCTTTTCAAACCTACCATGTAATTTATCATAATATTCCCATGTCCTAGGATGTCCTTGCCTAATTGGCCTGATACAATCTTCCCTATCCTTGAAGACACAGTTCAAATTAACCCTTAGAGGTAAAGACTTTTATGACCCCACCACTCCTTTTGCCTTATAAAAACTATTCACACCTTCACTGATCTCCTCTACCACTTGGTAAATATATTTGCGTAACTCTGTATGTTGCTCTGGATTGTTGGCTCATTGAAGACTAAGACTATCTAGACTATCTTTTCCCATTGCCTTGCACATGGGAGGTACTCAGTAAACATTTGCTGAAAATAATTGAAAAGCCTGTGTTCTAAGAGACATTCTGCATGAAGAACATGCCGAAGTGGCATGTTCAGGAGGCCAGGAAGTTTGACCGTGGGAACTGTCAATACCTACTTGCCTCCTGAAAATGTAAGCTTAGCAGGGTGAGATAACGAGAAAAATATAAAATTGAGGTAGAATTTTCTTTACCTTCTCCAGTCCTGGGAAGGTTCGCATTATGTTCTCAAATACTCAGTAGAGAGGAATTAGGTTAAATGATCCTAGTCACATCTTTGGGTGAGAAAGGTGTAAGGAACTATACCAGAGCAGAAGGGAACCATATTATATTCCTAGGGTTTGCCATAACAACTTGGTGGTTTAAAACAACAGAAATTTATTTTTCACAGTTCTGGAGACCGGAAGTCTCAAATCAAGACATGAGCAGAGCAGTGCTCTCTCTGAAAGCTCCAGAACAGAATTGGTTCCATTACTTTCTCTTAGCTTCTGATGTAGCCAGTGATCCTTGGCATATCTTGGCTTGTAGATGCATCACTCCAGTCTCTGTCTCTGCCTTCACGTGGCATTTTCCCCTGTGTGTGTCCATATCTCCTCATGGCACTCTCTTCTATGTGCCTGTCTCTGTGTCTACCTTCTTTTCTTATGAGAACACCCGTCATATTGGATTGAGGACCCACAATACTCCCCATCTTATGAATGGCCCCATCTTAGCTTACATTTTAATCACATCTGTAAAGACCCTCCTTCCAAATAAGGTCACACTCACAGGAACAAGGGGTTAGGACTTTGACATATCCTTTTGGGGGACTCAATTCAACCCACAGCAAACATCAAGGTAGGACAGTCCAGTGCTCTGGCTTCATGCCACACACAGGATAGAGAAGATGTTTACAGAAGCTGTCCCGTGGTCAGAGGCAGCGCTGCTGACCACACATCACTGAACACAGCTGGAGTGGGAGTATTTCAAACAGAGGACACAGGGCCATGCACTACAGCAAAAAGACCCACAGAAAATATGTCTCCACCATGACTGAAGAACCATCCCCACCCATGTTTTTCTGTCGTGGCTACCTGGGGAACCATATATGGCTCCATTATGAGAAAAGGAAATCACTAAACTTCCTGCTGCTCCAGAAGGTGAGGAAACTTCAGGGTAACTTAAGTTTGAATTGGAGAAATAAAGAGAAGTAGCAATTCTTACACATAAATGGTGTGACAATTTCAGAGTCATTCCACAAGTACAATAGTGGGACACTAACTATAAAGAATGAGGCCATGGAAAACCACTGCCCTGAGTGCCTCCCCTCCTTTTCGACATGGTTCCTGGCTAGGCTGTTGGCTGTACATCAAGAGCAAGGTATGGGAAACAGCCAGTTATTCCGGTGTACAGAATTTTAGAAAGTCAAATACGTTACATTCTGCCAAAGTGTTAAGTTTGCTTTGTACCTGCTTTCTTATCTGCCCCTTACAAAAAAACCAAAGTAAACATCAAGGGATTATTAAGTATGAACTGCTGTTTTAGCAGTAGAGCTTCTGTTTCAACATTCACATCAATCCATAAGATCCATCTATTTTTTTTATTTAGTTTGGACCAAAAAGAGTGATCCCTGGGAGCAAGAAACAACCTGTGGGTTAATGAGCCCAGAAGTACCGGAAACACATGAGTTAATACAGCAATCTTTAACTGTGCCCAAAGGTACAGGGTTTCACGTCCCCATTTGAGGGTGTTTAGCTCTATGAAAAGGTATTTCATGCCTTGTTTGCCATCTAAATGACAATACTATCATCAAGTCCCATGGCATGCCCTATTCTGATAGGCTAGACTGAAAGCAACCTACAGATTAGCAGCTCTGCAGACCAAGACATAATCCTTTTAGAAGGCAATAGAAATTTGTTCAGGAATATGTTTTTGTTAAACTCTTGATGTAAAGCTGATATTTATTGACAACTCATTTCTATGATCTAATATCTAGACACATAAACTCGAAATCAATGAGACGTTTTAGTATCAATCACCTGGATGGATCATTTGGTAAAGGGCACACCATGCCAACAAGAAAAAGCAAGACTAAATATTACAGAGCTAGAGAAGTACAAGTCTCTTTGCTATTTATAAAAGTTTTACATTAGATATTAACTTGAAATTGAGTAAAGGAAAGAGATGATTCAGAATTCAAAGTAACTCCATTTTTTGAAAATACTACCCTAGATGTGAACGTGTGTAGGTGTCTTATGCCTCTCATTCTTTCAGATACATACAGACTGTCTGTCACTGCAGTCGCTAAAACAGATTCAGTGGTCTATTTCAATGAAAAGGCTCTCCTTTATTATGACAGACAGAGAACATTCTGTGAGCAGAGAAGCAATGTACAAAATTAAACCACTTACAGGAAAGAAAATCCTGGTATGGTCTCTTTAAGGGAAATACCAATGCTTTTCCCCTTCTCCTAGCATGAGCATTCACATCTTTCATTCATTAACTTAAACACATTTTGTCTACAGAAAATTATTCTCTTTGGGTTATTCCCTTGCCAAATGCTGTTTTTCAGATTTCCATCACGGCCAAGACCAAAAAGATTCTTACTAATATCACTGATAGCTACAGCCTGGCAAGTTAGGGGCCTTGAGGAAGACAATAGGAAGACTTGGCACAGGCATTGTGTAAAATAAAATGATCAACATTTATAGTTTTCCAGTGAACAGAAACCAATAGGCAATATTTTGATTTTATAGATGCTAACATTACGCTTTCCAAATTTATCATAGAATACCTACAAGATCTGAGAGGTTCTTGCACTTTTTATTATAGTCAATGTCTCATGTCTCATAAGACTTAGGATTTAAACAAAGTTATACATGAAAAAGTTTCATATAAATTTGGAATTTTTTATGATTCTAAATAAAGGTGGCATTTTCTCCACCTACAAAAACTTTAAAAAATTAACTTTAGCTTCCCCATATCATTTTAAAAATATACTTCCTTATATAAATCTGACTTTACCATACATTTTAGTTTGCCTAGGATAATTTATACCTGTTGAATTGGTAGAGTTATTCGCAGCTCTCCTTTTGACTCTCAGAAGTGTCTTGCTTTAAGTTATAAATTGTATGGTCATCCTACACCCCTCTGCCTACATTTTCCCTCAGGACTCCCATATATTTGCCCATGCCTCTCCCTCTCTGTGCAGTGAGAGAATTAGGGTCTAGAATTAAATCTCACAAAGAAAAGACAGTTACTCAAAAAATATCTAAAAAAAAAATAGCAAACTCTTCTTATACACTTGCAAGTGACATACAATGTATCTAAAAAACCCACTCATAATTATCCTCAAAACAAATACTACTGTGTGGTTGCCTACTTATATCCATTCTTCTCTACCTGTTAACTGAATTTTCATTTAGCTCAGAAACTGGTTACACTGAACAAATTCTGTGCTCAGGAAAATGGGTCAGCCCCAGGAGATGCATCATGATTAGGCTATAGTCATCATGGAAATTCAATTTTCCTATGCAATTGATTGATTAAAGGGTAACTATGCATCCAATTTTAACCAATGAGACCTAAGGAGAACTCTACTGGAGGTTGGGTGGGATAAGAAGCTTCTGAAAAATTTCCTCCCTGTAAAAAAGTGAGATACAGGGGAAAAATCTTTTTTCTCCTTTGGCCTTTGAATGTCAAATTGTAAATGTATCTGACGCTGCCACAGTCATCTTGTCTTATCACTGGTCAGGAATTCCAGTTCCTTGCTGATGAAAGCACTCCGATGAGCTTCCTCTTGCAGGCACCATTGTGGCATCCAGAAATCTCAATGGGAAGCACTGCTCTGAGTTCTAAAACTCTATAGTTTTGTTTGTGAGTGTAAGTATCAGACACTCTCAAGCCAAGTTAAATGAAAGCAACTTAAATTAGAGAAAGGATCTAAATTAGCCGAACTCAGCAACATTACAGGAAGTGTGGTAGGGTGAGAATGTGTGGGAAAGCACATAGCAAACCCAGAGCCAGAGTGATGCCGTGAGCTTCTTTCCTAGGAAACTACCCAATGAGGAAAAGAAAAATATTTGCTTTATCTCCAAGAGATGATGCATGTATCTGCTAATTAGAGAAGAAAATGCAATGAGGCTGCAAACAAAATGAAACTGCTAAGTAAATAGTTTTTTTAAAGCATATGCAATAAAACATATATTTTTAAGGAACAGGGGTATCTCCCTGTTTTAAAATAGAGGGATACATTTTCATTAAGCAAATCAGATTGAGATTGTTCTTGTATTGTAAACTTGAGATCAGCTAAGATGGGGTATATCCAGAGCAATATGGCCAGGGGTGCTTTAATTCGACAATAATAAAGCATTTTAAATCCCAGCCAAAGTGACCATTATGGACTGTCGTCTTCCCAAGTGACTTTTCAAAGGGCTTGTTATTCCACTTTGCTTACAGTGTAGGTTTACACAGCATCACAGGAGACTTCTCTAAAGGTGGCAAGCATTAACAAACACTTTGTTGGGGTATCCCTTCCTGAGAGGCAGCTGTAGGAGAGTAATATAAGCCCAAACAACCTGCTGAGCACTTATTGGGAACTTGTATGTATATCCTTTATTTGATCTTCAGGGCAGGTTTTGCAGTCAGCTATGGGGATTTTGCACAGCATTTCTGACATGGGGCACAAATTGAGAGAGTCCTATGTATCAGCACTACGGGTAGTTATTGCACTGAGTTGCAGGAGAATACTACATTTACATGAAAAAAATACACAAGCTTCACCTTCTAACCTTATATAAGATATATTGAAATAATTGTATATAGGGGTATTCATTTCTGCCATATCGATTGAATGCAATTTGGAAAATAAGAGTAAACACAGAATGAACCAGTGACACAAATTCTAGCCATGGAATGCTATCGGTTCATCCAGTTCAGCCACAAATCACCCATTCAGTGATGGTTTGGCCTCTTCCTTCTGGAGTTTGTTGTTGTCAATTCAGCTTACATAGTCAGAAATTCTTTCTTGAAACTTAATGTAAATTGATTTCCTAATTTGCACCTGATGATGCTTCATGGTGCACAGCAGGACACTAGGTTGGCCATGCTCACCCTTGGAAAGCAGAAAGAGAATGGCTATTCCTCTTTTCCTTCCAAGCTACAGAGCCAGTGCATTTTTAGATATTAGCAGCCACCAAACTCCTAGGGTTACAGTAGGCTAGCTTTTCTCAAAACTGGGATATGAGAATAAATGTGCTTCTGGTGCTTTTTCTCATCTTGTTTCTTGTGTTCTCAACTTCAGGCTATGCTTCATTTCTACAAGATCTATCTCAGTTGAGCCTGTTGCAGGTGATAAGTGATAGATATTTAGGGTGATGACCAAGAGGATTTGAGGCTTAGAAGGAAAATCTAAAAACCTGGAAGCCTTTGAAGAGCTAAGAAATGAGTCTATATTGAAGAAATTCCAGGAACCATGGCAGAAAGTAAAAAAAAAAAAAAAAAAAAAATCATTTTGGCCAGGATTCCACCTTGGCTGAAAGCATAAAGGCTGCCATAAGGCTGAGATTCTCATTACTATATATCAAAATTATCTCAAAAATCTAAATTTCTCTGAAGCACACTCTCAGAACTAGATTTTTCAGTGGCAGAATGGGGTTGACATGAGAGATCAAGAATACCTGGAAAAGATTTACACCTGACAGGTATGAAAGGCAAAACAGAAAGCTTGAGCAATAGGCTCAAGCAAGAAGGGTGATCAGGATCTGTTGGGGGAGGGGAATATGGGCAGCAGCAATAGAAACATGGTGCCAGGAGTCTGCAGTAAGTATCAGAGCTCTGGCAATTGGGTCACAGAGAATGCTGGTGAGAGCCAAGTATGGTGGCGATACAGTGCTAGTAGTTTTTTTTTATTTTTACACATTATCTCAATTTTCACAGGAAGTACTGCATAATTCTACAGGGAAGGAGCCATGGCTCAGAGAAGTTAAAAACTGTCTGCAGTCTCGTAGTTATTAGTGGTGGAACACAAGTAACAAGATAATTATTACCTGCATGCTAGTTGATAATAACTTATGATTGCTCATAAAAAAAAAAAAAAGAGAGGCAGAAGCCGGGCACGGTGGCTCATGCCTGTAATCCTAGTACTTTGGGAGGCCAAGGTGAGAGGACTGCCTGAGCTCAGGAGTTAGAGACCAGCCTGGGCAACACAGTGAAACCGTGCCTCTACTAAAATACAAAAGAAATTAGCAGGTTGTGGCAGCATGTGCCTGCAATCCCAGCTACTCGGGAGGCTGAGGCAGGAGAATTGCTTGAACCCGGGAGGCAGAGGTTGCAGTGAGCCGAGATGGTGCCACTGCACTCCAGCCTGAGTGACAGAGGGAGATTCTGGCTCTACAAAAAAATAATAATAATAAAATTAAATTAAAAAAAAAAAGAGAGAGGCAGGGAAGGAGGAGGGGCCTCAGGAAGAAACAGAAAGAGACAGAAAAAGCAATCAACTAACTGGGAATATCACAACTGGGAGATGGGTAAAAAATTTTTAAACATTTCTAGAATCTAGCATCCAGCATAGGAAGTACTCTTGTGCTTGTTCAAATGCACATGAATTTTTATAACAAAGTATTCATATATAGGTTTCCAGTAATTTTCAAATTCGAAAACAATAATCCATAGGAAGGAAGGAAATATTTTCCCTAGGACATTAGGGAGAAAGCAATAAAATCGAAGACAACTTTTCAAAATCCAGAAGGCAAACTAACCTTTGCAAGAATTCCAATGGAGGTATATAGATAATTAGGGAGAAAAACTACTTTGAGAATATCAGTATAAAAAGCTATTTTTCTTCGAATCTCACCTGTATTTTCTAGACATTCTAGGTAGTACTTCTTCCCACAAATCGATATTGTTAACTGTTTTATCTTCAACACCTAAAGCATTGCCTGGTAAAAAAAATTGTAGGTGCTCCATAAATATGTTATTGCATTCAGAGATGAATAAATGTATGAAGGCATGCACGTGTGAATGAATGAATGAATGAATGAATGAACGAAGTTCCTTGATAACTGTCTAGTCTGTCAAGCAGGGGTTACAGTTGTTTAGCATCCAAAACTTTAGCTCGTTGCAAATGAAAGATTTAGATTTATGAGAAGGGAAAAGCATAGCTAACTTAGACCTAAGTCTATATTTTATAGAACATGAGGGAAAGAAAGAAATTATAGATTCAAGTGCTAAATAAGAATAATAATTTATAACGGCCTATAGTGGCAACCAGTTAAATTGGTAAAAGCTGACTGTAGATACCCAAGTCCCTACTGCTACCTTTAGGGAGAAAATTAAGCAAGAGTAAAGTGGCTGTCTCAGCAGAAGCATACAACAGAGGACAGCCACATTAGCATAATGCATGGCAGTCAGAAATTATAAATACTCCTAATCTCTGAATGCTTAGGAGTTCAGTTACATTCAACAAAATGACCTGTCCATTTTGATGCATTGGTATTTTTCCCCATTTCACACACACACACACACACACACACACACACACACACACACTCCTCTCTCTCTCTGACTCTCTGTCTCTGACTCTCTCTCTCTCTCTCTCTCTCTCTCTCTCTCTCTCTCAGAAGCCAAATGTATGAGCAGGAATTTCTTGTTTAAAAAGGCTCATTTTTAATCATCGATATTGCCAACAAATCTTCTCTATTGCTTTCAACTCTAGCCCAGTATTTTGCCCCTCAATATTTGATCTCCAGAGGAAATTCAGTAAGGCTTGCTGGAGTCTAAGAGAGAGCTAATCATCAAGGCATGCAAATCTACAGCTTTTTAATGGGTATTTACTGTCATTAAAAAAAAAACTCAGACTTCTTTTAAAACCTTAAACCCCTAATAGTCCCAAGTTCCTTCAAGGGTAAAAAATACAAATATATTGAAAAGACTGCTGTCAGAAGATACTAATCCCTTAGAACTGTATCAATAAATTAGATGAAGTCACAATTGCATAAGGTTTGAAAAGAGAATAAAAAACTTTGCAGAACCGAGGGACTTTAGACCTAGTAAGAGGCATGTATTCCATTACGATTCAAGCGCATCTACTTTGCTAAATCCACTCATTCTTACAAAGGGTTGCTTTAAAAATGCACACATACAGAAGCACATTTTAAGTCTTAATCTTTCTGCTTTAATAAAAATGGATGCTTATGCTTTGTGGTCCTTGCCTTTGGAGTGGCACTAAAAAGAAGGCTAAAACAGAGGATACAGATGAAACCAAACCCAAGAATTCAGAAGCAAGGTAAGCCGTGGTAGGCGATTCAGGGGTTAGCTCTACCCCACTGCTTAGGACACTGATTGGTAATCCTGTAACTCTGCCATGTCCCCTTCTAACCATTTCTCTCCGGCAGAGATCAGAGCAGTCTGAGCTGGGCTGCTCATCTATTTTCTCTGTCCTTTACCCACTAACTGACCTAATTTAACCCTTTATTTCTTTATCTCAGCTCTGAGGAGACAAACCAAGCGAGGACAGGAGAGCTCGACTTAGGGGGCTCCTGATAATTGCATATTTGGGTTGAGTTGCCCTGATGTTTCATAGCAATCTCTATTTCACCCCTGCAACCCCTTTATTTGAGAGCGGAAAAAAAGAAAAAAGAAAAAAAAATCAATCAGAATGATATATGATTCGTCAGTTCTGAACTAAAGCCCAGTCATGTAGAAAATAGACCAGGCCCCATACTCTGAGTGCAAAAGATAGGGTGAGCAAGCTCCAGCCTCAAGCACAATTGTCTCTTGAAAACAAAACAAAGAATGCCCACATGTATATCCCCCTAGAAACAGATATTTATCTAACCTGTGCACCAAGTGCATTCAGTTTTGCAATGTCACCCATGGTTTATGCTGTTTCTCAAAGCTGCCACACTTAACCAGGGTGCTTAGGCAGTTGTGCAGGCTTGCTCACAGAATGCAGGAAATGACTTTTGAAAACAGGCACACTTCTTTGGTCCTGGGGCCATTCCCCTAGTTAAAGCCATCGTCATCACTCACCCCAGCACCTGCAGCAGAATCCTAATGGTGGCTTTTTCCTTTTCCATATTGTTCTCCATTATATAAATCTTACAGATCAGGTCCCTTTGCTTCTTAAAATTTCTCAGTTGTTTCCTGTGACTCTCAGAATAAAGCTTAAACTCCTTGATGAGGACTTCAGGCCAAAGAGATCTGCCTTACTTACGTTTTCTGGCAGCAATTGCTTTACCCTTCTAAGTCCCCACACCTGGCTAGATTCTAAGCATCCTTCCATATTCCAATTAGATGTCTTCTCGTCCGGGAAGCTTTCCCTCACCCCGTCAAGTCTGACACGGAAGCTTCTACATTTGGCTGGTCAATGTACTAATCATACTTTCTTGAAGTTGCCTGTTTCCTTCATCTGTAGTATCCTTTGGCAATGAACGGACTATATGTGATTGTTTCACATTTTTAATGTTCACTGTCTGCCCTATGAATAATGGTATAAATATTTGTTGAGTATGAATAAATGAATGTGTGAAGGAGTGAGTGAATCCAGATGACATACTCTGGTTCTCTGGACACACTCATAACCCGCAACTCTAGGCTCCACAAAGCCCAGCAGCACTCAAGGTTAGACTCCTAAGAAGGTAACAGGGTGGGGACCCAGTTGGGCAGAGACTTTGGGGAAGACCTTTGATCTTTTTACTATAAAACTGGGATGAAAGGAGACCCAAGGATCTCTCACCATGCAAGTCCATGAACAATGGAGCAAGGTGGGAGTTTCTCACACTCCTTCCTGGGGCTCATTTAGCCATAAAACCAAGCTACCGTGCTGTGGTAGAAACTGGCTGGCTAATTTCAGTCACTTATTCACTACAATCTAGAAGCATGTATTGAGAAAGAAGCTTCAGCAAAACTTCAAATTGTATTTGATTTTGAATTTAAAAGGAACTTACATATTTCTACAAGTACAGACAGGGAGAGATATCCAGGACATATGTTGACTGTATATACTATTTATGAAAACTAAAATATTTTGGGCAAGGGGGTGTGTGTGTGTGTGTGCATGCACCTTCCTGTTTGTAAAGTCAGAACAAATGGTTTTCGACATCTGCATATTGAAATATTAACAGTGGTTCCCACTTGAGAGGAGATTAGGGTTGCAGATAGTCAGAGAGGACTTCTATGTTTTTCTTGACATTCTTCACTACATTTTGAAACCTTTTAAAATAGCAGGTATTAATCATGTGATTACAAAAGAAGAGACAGGGAGAGGAAAAAATAGAGAGGTCTCTGATCTTCTCTTTAGTTCTGCTGAAAAGAATAGTCCTGTATGCTAATATTCAACCGTGATCCCGTTTCAAATGTGTTCCCTGCATATTCGAACTGGTGGCCACAACTGGAACACACATCATAAATCTTTCACAACTTTAATTTCATCTCAAGTTTGATGTAGAACTGCCTATTATAAACAACCTTAAGATAGAGAAAATAGAAAACAATAGACGAACAGAAAGATATGCAGCTAATTTATCATCCTTTAGATTTCCTTTATAATAATAACTTTATTTTTTTCTAGATCAGTAGAAATCACATTCAATTCTATGTGTTGGTTTAGCTGCAAGTGAACAAAGAACCTAAACAAATATCTAAACATAACAAAAGCGGACACTTTAGAAAAGATTAACGTGGATTTTTTTTTTTTTTTGTCCCCAGAGCACTGGAACAAACAGTTCTCCCTAATCATTCACTTTTGTTCCTACTTGGTAAATGGTGCCACCTTACTTCAGAATGTGTGATTGCAAAAGTATGGGCAGAAGCCCCGTCTTGGGGTCTCCTGGGGTACTAACTAGGTCTTTATGATCATACATCTCCTGGCTATAATTATCCTGACACCGTCACCCACTGACTTAAACAATCACCTTTACAGTAATACCCTCAGCATGCAGAAGGCTCCTGATTATATAAGCTCCAAGCAGGAACACCTGGGACAAAGCGCCCCATGGGGAACCTCTCAGATAAGCTACTTGATTTCTTAATCCTTCTGTCCTTCTGTCAAATCAGCTGGAAAGCAGGAATAGGGAAAGGGGTGGGAAAAACCTCCTGAGGAATCAGAGCCTGAGTCTGAGCCAGATGCAACTTCTATTTTGGTAATACTACTCTTATTAACTCTTCTTGATTTTTACATACAGGTAAAAAAATACCATATGGAGCTTCTCATTACCTGTTGTATCAATGCAAATTTCTTATCCTGACATTCCAGGCCTTATATAGAATACTCTTAGTTTTCTTCAGCCTTTTTCATGGTCAAAGTTTTTCAAATAACTATGTACCAGGCAATAAGCTATGTGCTTTTATAACATCTAGTGCACCAGACACAAAATGAAATTGATCAAGACAGAATGTTTTAGGGGTAAAGGAGGGAGAATGTATATTCCATTGTCTGCTTTGGACCGCTTTTTTTTTTCTTTTTTTTTTTTTTTTACTGAGACAAAAGGATTACATGGTACTGTTTTCTCACAGAAAAGGAATTTGGGCGCAAGCCCTCGTAATACAGACACCTCCTTGTGAGTTCCCTTTTGTTCTTGGCCACGTGGTTTGTGTGCTCTGGGACATCTACTATTTTCTCTAGCTCCTTTATCTCCAAATTTTGGGCTTTATGTTTCCATTAAAAATTCTAGGCTGTAAATGCTGGGCAATTTTCAGTCGACATCCACGACAGGCCTTATTTCCTTCAAATACCATGTATGTCTAGGCAGTGCTACTGACTTAATTATGTGATCTGCATATTCGGTGTCACTGAGCCCCTACTATGCATTATGTAGTGTGGGGAATAAAGTCTGCTTTGTAAAGAGGCTGGAGAGTTGGACTTTCTTCTGCTGACAGTTGGTGGATGGCTGGGAATGAAGATTTTGAATAGTGCATAGGATGGGGTAGGGGGTGGGGCCAGACATGAAGCCATGGTGACAGAAGCATTTGGGAGGGAGAATAAAGCAACTAAGAGAGGTTTGTGGGGCAAGGTGAAAAACAGATGCATGATCACTTGATGGGTAAAATTAGAGGAGTGAAAAGCAAAGGAACAAGATGAGAAAAGACAAAGAACAAACCCAGGGTGTAACTGGAAGATTGATTTCACGGCAAAAGGGAACATATCTTATATGCATATAACTTGCTATGTATGGTAGCCAGGATAATATCCTCTTCTCTAAAAGGGAAAGGAAGAATTTCCAAAGGCCTGAGGAATTTTCATCTAATGCTATACACATCTAGAAATGCACACTCAGAGACTTTAATAATCCCTATGTTATATTAACTGGGAAGCAATGAGAAGTCTAAAAGCAGCTTTTCTGCATAAGGGATGAATATTATCATAGCTAATCTAGAACCAGGAAAGACAAGCCCTTAGCCAACATTTCTTATTATTAAAAAGAGAAGGTGTTTCCAAAGTTACAGTATAGTCAGTCCTCTATAAAATTGATATATAAATACCTATCCACGTTAGCAAAGGAAAGATGATTCTATTTTTATAGCAATCCAAAATGTGTTAGTTTAGAGGCCTCAAGGAAGTACTTGAATATGAGTTTTATGATTATTTAAAAAACAGAATCCTAATGCAAAATTCCTATTTATGCTTCAGATTGAGAGATGAAAAGTCATCATCTTAATTCAGGTCAAATAAGCATTCCTGAAAGAAGCCAAGAGGTGAGCTGGAGTTTAAGATATTTCTCCATGGAATTTTCTGTGTTTCTTTCAAGTCCACTGAATGATGCCAAAAATGTGCAGAAGAAGAAAGATCTTGGCTGCTGTCTGCACGAGTTTGAGGGTGTGAATGAAAAGTTCTGCAGTCATCGTCTCCATGGGAAAAAAAAAATCTGATTTTAGTAACATCTTGCCATATACAAGAGTTATTTTTTGAAAAAGTTTCTAAGCTTGTCAAAATATTCCTAGGTGCGAGTTTAGTGTTTCTTGAAAAACTGAAGAGGCAGAAAGTAAAAAAGCAAACGTTCATGACTATGTTTGGCCTTTCTCATTCGTGTATGAAATAACTGTTGAACGAGGAAGAAAGATAAAATTCCTATCTGAAAAGATAGTGCCCACATGCCTCTGACTGTTCCGTTCTCAACTATGTTTTGATTCCTCCTCTTCCTCCTCTTTGATTATTTGATTTCTTCTTACCCATGGAAGCTCAAAGCAAACAACTTTCTTACCAAAGCACCTTCCTTGTTTGCTATCAACTAGCATTCTCAGGAGCTCAAAGCAGTTTTTTCCTTACATTTCACTTATGTGGTATGTAAATTGTAAATATCTCGTTAGGCAATCAAATCATATTTTCTCTATAAGTTTACTAAGACTTTGAGGCAAGGGGTACATATCTCTTACCTGCATGGCTTTGTGAACAGCAGCAGCTCTATTGACTGATCCCCTCTGAGACAAAACAGGTGGGAAATAAGGAGGATTATAAAATACAAGAAGCTCAAGAAGGAGCTGAATTCCTCTGCCGCTTCCTGCTACCAACACTCTATCCCCACAAAACCTGAGAGTGATCCTTTAGCCATGAAACCATGTCTTTGGGGGTTGGTGTCATAATTATCATTAAAGGGCTTAGCTGTAGGAAATGGCCTTGCTTTCTAAATTTCACTGAAATAGCCTACATGTCCAGGACAATTAAGAATTATATAGGTTAGAAAAAAGTGTCTTTTAAAATTAAATAGTTGTGCTGTGATTCAAACTGCCTTGTTTCCAAATATCCATACTTTTAACCAGGAAGGCGCATTTTCAACATGACATAAAAAAAGGGCTGATATAACAAAGAAATTAAAGAATATCAAAGTCAACACAGTAAAAAAATAAGTGTTTACATGTTTATATTTAAATGACTAGTTTACCCTCTTTTTTACACAAACTTTGAGTATATTCTAACCTAATCCTTCCCTTCCACAGGTACTACATCTGAGGAACAATTAAGAGACTTCTTAAGCCCAAGTCATAGGGAAAATCCAAGAAATTTGTTTTTCTTAAGGAGGATAATTATAACAAAATATTCAAACGTATTATACACATATGCATAGATATATATGAACTCTGGGGAAAGGGGGAGGCCCTTAAAAGTGTTCAAACCTTTGCTGTCATCCTTTGTTGTCTGGGCTAAGTTTAGAATGATGTTGCTAACTAGAGGAGGTCAAAATTGGGCACGGTCATTTACCACCTTTAGCAGGAGATAGTAAAGGGCTCCCGTTTCACCTGGGGCTTCAACTCACCTTATTTTAAGCTGATCTTCAAGCAGAAGGGTAAGATGGTGAGCGGAATGAGAGAGGTTCAAACAATTTTTCTTATTGAGTGGACGCTGGAGCACTTCAAAGTTCAGATAGTTCAAGTGATTTATCTGAAACACTGCAACAGACTTGGCAGAAGTAGGCAAAGGATCTGGTGATTCTTTTCTCCCTGGCCTATCATGCGTCATTGCCCTCCATGTAGCAAAGGAGAACTTAGCATTGTTCTTGAAGGAGTTCATCCTTTTACTTCAAGTACCACTGTTAGCTTTGAGCAATTTCCAATCATTCTGATGTTGCTCCAACTCATCTGAATACTGGTGTTCTTTAACCAGAAACAGCTAGTTGTTATTTCCCAAACAGGCAGGTGACTAATTCTCACGTTCTCTCCAAGTGCAAGTGAAAGCATCTTCTTATTCTCTCTCCAGAGGACTCTTCCAGGTAAGTTCTCAAACATAAAACATTTTTTAGCTAAGATGGCAGTGGTTGCCTGACATTTCTTGCTCAAGGAGTTGTGCGTATGCTTCTTTAAAAGAATGCAGTAAAGATGTGAGGGAAAGGGGAGCATTGGTTTTGATTGGGTTAAATGGAACTGTAATGAGTTAGACCTCCTGAGAAAATGGAGAGTTATATATTTTCCGCTTTACACTTGAGTGTTCCCCCTTTTCCGTACCAGGAAATATGCCCTCTTCAAGACTCTACTAAGGTATCACCACTACCAAGAAGTTTTCCCTATTCGTACCTGGCACTGTTGATTCTGTGTTTCCACAGAGCAGAGCTCTGTTCATTCAAAGTCATAAGCCTTGCCAGTTGTTATAAATATGTACTTTCCCCTTTAGAATATTATTGTATCAGGCAAGGTGATAGCTCTTCCTTGTCTGTTGTGCCGAACTCCTATTGACTCCAGCGGGGATGGCAGCATGTTCAAGGGGCTGAAGGAGAGACCCAGAGCCAGCAAGTGAGACCTGGGGTTTTAATGGGGGCTTGCATACAGGGGAGAGAGTCCAGAGGTAGCAGCTAGACAGGAGAAACACAACCACTTGCAAAAGGCATGCAGTTTACATCGCATTTTCACTTAGCACCCTCCTTCTAACCACGTCCACTTGGAAACCTTCATTTAATCCAAAACAAAGGGCCTCAACCCCCTGTATGGCCCATGTTCCAAGAGACAGGCCAGGGGATCAGATGTTCCTCCTAGACAAGGAATTGATCTTTGGGGTGGCCACTTCTGGGTTCCTTAGCTCAGAACTCCCAACCACATTCAGGTGTGTCTGCCATAAAGGTCAGTCTTGCTATCCTAAGTTATTGCTATCAGGTGTGTTTACCATAATCACCTGAGCTCTTACAGCCAATTTATGTAATTAAAAACTATTTCTTTTGCCAATTCCCATTCAAATGTTTTAAAAGCTTTTTACTTTCATAGAACTGTAAAAGTAACCTTTGCCTGTCATCTCCATGAAGAACATCTAACATCTTGTGGTTACAGTATAAGACTTTTCATACAGAAATCCAAACTTGTTTCATTTTAATTTTATAATTAAATATTAGTTTTATTAGGAAAGCAAATAAAAAGAAGCATTGAGTAGAAACTACCCCCACAGGTCCTTGAAAGTTAAGGAAACGCCTTCAACATATCCTTTCATTAAATACTGACCTCATAACTCAAGAATCTGTGATGACTCTGCAATGTCCATCAGATCAAGTGCAAAGTGGTCAACTGAGTAATAATCTGTATGTTATCTATGCTAATTTAAAATGCCACAATTTAAAATGAGAGAAAGGATTCAAGATTGGATATTACTCTATGCTATCCCCTCAGCTTTCCCCCAGCACATAGTTTCTAGAGCATATGGTAGGAAGATTAAAACCTACTCTCAAGAAATTACAAGGGAAGCTTAAGATCCCAAGTTAAAGACAAGGATGGCCTAGTAGAGAGGCAAATGGTCTAAAAATAGAAAGATTTGGGTTTCCTTCCTACCTCTGCCTCTAACCAGACATACAGCCTTGAGAAAATGACTTTGCCTCAGGAGACCCCAGCTCCCTATCCTGTGCAATACAGGAGATGGGCTAAATGACCTGTAGAATTTCATCCAAGAATTTATTCCCTGTGGCAGGATGACATCCTATCTCATGTCATCCTACCGGAAGCTCTCTACTCCCAATACCAAGCCACCAAGTGTTTATAGTATTAGAATCATGACACTGGTCTTTAAGAAGTAGAGAGAAATGGATGAATCTAGAAGCGCTGCAGCTCTTACTCTCTTCCTTAGGGATCTTAATTATGCATCAATCAACTCCAGCTCAAATGAGAGATGAGAACATGAACTTTTTTGCTGATCTCAAAGGATAAGCTTCAGAGGCAAGGTCACCAGAATCATTCCAGCTGAACAGGTAGTTTTATCCACCCATAGGGAAACCATTCAAATTTTAATCACTTCTTTTTCCTCATCATACTCAGAGGCTTCTAGAAAAGAAAACTCCGATATGAATCTTTTCTGGAAAAGTGTCTTACTCACTTATTTCAATAGTCTTGCATTCAGACTTTTTCCCTCTCTCCTCATTTCTTCTTGCCATCTGATTCTCCGTATCGTTCCCTATTTTTTGTGCTTCCTTTCCCTTGGGTAGGTCTGATGTGGTCTAAAAAATCATTCTATAAGCCCAAGTCATTAAACTACTAAGTTTACACTAGAAGTGAAAATTATTGATTTATATCTAGGAGGTAAATTTGATTTTTCCTTTTTGAAGAAGACCATTTTCCCATTAACAGTAAAAATATGTTACTTCAATTTCTTCTCCAGTAATACACATTCAAGGTTAAGAATAAAATGGGCACGTTCAAAAACTTCTTTATTATGACATCACCAGAAAATTATAATATAGTTCAAATAGCTTTAATAGTGATTTTAATCAAAGTAATCTATGAAATAAATGAACTGTTATCTTGATTGACATTGATAGTGCTAAGGGATAGTGCTTAACTTTTCAATACTGAAGACAACAAATTAAACAACTATTTAACAGTAGGTAATCATAAATGACAATTAGCCATATAAATGTATTTAATTTACATACTTTAAAACTTCGAACGAAAACCAACATGACTCCTTATTTTCACTGTATAACCCAGTGACTTCGAGAAATACAATTCAAATAAGTGCTTAGGATTCCATCCCAGAAAATGAATAGCTGCAGATAAAAGAGGAAACCAGGTTTCCCAAGTTTAACCAGGAACCCTCTAGACTCAAGTAGGTGCCCAGCATAATCCCAAAAGCAGGAGGCAAATAAAACGTCTCATCAGCTCTTAAGCCTTAATGCATTTTACCTTAAACATTTACATTAACAGATGGTCCCCAACAGTGCTATAAACTTACTTCTAAGTTCATTTCTATGTCACTATCAACCGCATTTATCACTATCCCTGCAGTAGAAAATGCCACAAGGGGTTTAAATCAGAACAGTAAGGAGAAGGGACAAAGTCGCTGAAGCAATTGGTGTCACCTACGAACACGTGCTTGACCTTTGTTTAAAAAAAAAATCAATATAATTGATGACTGGAGAAATAACAAAAATAAGAACCAACCAAAGTCACCACATTTGACCTATTAGAAGATACAATAGGGGCATTTACCTATCACCCTGAATCCCAAAAGGCCTTCTATTTTCTGATTTTCCAAACAGCAGACAGGCATAGGCAATGAAGTAGCCATAGATGATTACAGATGCCAGGAAAGAATAATTTTAAAAAATAAATGTAAAGATGATAATTTTATCTCATGTGAGGAGTGACAGCACTTTTTTTATTATTCATTAGGCTTTAATGATAGTCAGTTGGCAATATTTTTAAATAATATCCCTTTTGTTAGACATAGGCCAACATATTATTGGCTTAGAGTTGACTATTCGAATTTTTGAAATTTTATTTCTGTAAATTATCATGCAGTGAAATTGAAAGATTCCTTTTCCTTCTGGTGTATAGTTCTATGAATTTTAACACATGTATAGATTTATGTAACCATCACCACAATTAGGATATAGAACATTTCCATCACTCCTCAAAACTTTCCCTTGCTGGCCAAGTGCAGTGACTCACATCTATAATCCCAACATTTCAGGAGGCCAAGGCATGAGGAACACTTAAGGCCAGGAGTTTGAGACCAGCCTGGGCAACACAGAGACCCCCATCTGTACAAAATAAAAATAAAAATAAATTAACCAGGCAGAGTGGTACAGGCCTGTAGTCTCAGCTACTCAGGAGGCTGAGGTGGGAGGATCGCTTGAGCTTAGGGGTGGAGGTCGAGGCTGCAGTAGGCTGTGATCCTGCCACTGCCCTCCAGCCTGGGTGACAGAGCAAGATCCTGTCTCAAAAACAAACAAACAAATAAACAAAAAACTTTCCCATGCTATCCTTTTAGCAGTCACTATTGTTCATATCATAACAAAACTTAGCTCAGATAGTTATAATTCTCCCTTCTGAAGGAGATTTCATAAAAACCGTTTTATGTAAAACCCCTAATGACTTTTCCTACACTTCTCTACAGTTTCACTTATTTTTGCCTTCAAGATTCTAGAATTTTTCCAGTCAGAAAATACTCTACTGGGATCTTGAAGAAACATCTATCAACAGCAAAGTCACATTATCCTATTTTTACATAGGAAAACACGACAACGATAACAGCAAAACCATTTTTTACATTGTAGTCTCTATTCCCTGGGTCCCCCACATGCACACACACCAGTGATGGTGGAAAAAGGAAGGAAAAGATAAATCCAGTTGACAGTTTCAAGTACATAATGTAAACAGCCTAGCAGAAAGCCTAGAACATTACAAATGCTCAATGTAAGTTTCCTTCCTTCTTGCTTCATTTCTAGAGCTCTAATTTCAATCCAGTGTTTTTATCTGACCTTTGTTTTTGAGAATGTACAAGACCCATTGCTTTTGGCAGGCATCCTTTCCCTCATATGGTTCCCATCCAAATTTACAGATCAGAATTTCAAACTAATAGCTTTAGCGAAATCAGATAAGTCTTCTTCACTCTGCCAATACTCCTGACAGAGTGACTGGCAATGGAATGGTTATCTTTACAGTAATGCCATATGCTGTAGGAAAAAGACTTCTGTGCCTCAGGAACATCAAGCTTAGACTTAGTACAACATCTCATACAGTGCCACTGATGGAAAATAAATGGGAATTTGTCATCTTTTGTTTGGAGATGCTGCTGTGAAGAATGTCACGGTCCATTTAAAAATGAAGGAGGCAGAAAAAATGTTGTATCAATGTCTCTTCTGCCATCCCGTGTTGTGAATGCAAATGGCAACGGTGTAGTATAGCAATCCTGTCCCCCTAGAGAAAAATCCCATTTATCTGGTACTCTGAATATACAAGAGAGACGATGCCAATGTGTATCTGGTCTTTATTTGAATATTAAGAAATTAATTATCTGAGTTTGAATTCCTGAATGAATTTGCCAGAAGTAAATCTGAATTTTTTCAAGTTTTTTATGACATGTATGCAACTTGTTTTGCTTGGATGTCCCTACGTTAGAAAGATTTCCAGCATTCATGCCTGATGTAAGGTGCATGATAAGGTGGAAAAAGAACTCATTTGGAAGACAGAAACTCTAGGTATGGTTCCACTGATCATTCTGTGTTCAAGCCATTTAACATCTCTTGGCCTTAGTTTCTCATGTGTGGCAGGGACTCAGACTGGAGATAATCTGTAACATCTCTTTTAGTTCTAAATTTCCATGATGCTCACCATGACTCTGATTATTGCAAACTCACAACTTTTTGGTGCCATGATTCTGAGAACTCCTTCTTTTGAGAGCCCCTGTGCCATCCTCACCAAAAATGGTGCTGTGTCTACACACACACACACACACACACACACACACACACACACAATTAGTTTGCATACACAGGAGTTTGGCAAATGCAAAAATGTTTTCACTCCTTTTAAAAATAGAAGAATGAAGCCAGTGCCTTTCCTTTATATATTACTTTCCACTGATGAGGTGTGTATATAAAAGGTTTAGGGGTGCTCTGTCAAATAAATTTATAAAACACCTAAATTTTACTGCACATGAAGATGTTAGTAGAAAACAGCTTCTTGAAACATGTGATATATAGATGTATATATGTATAGGTAGTTTTGTATATGTTTTAAGTGGATATATAAATATATTTATGTATGTATATATATATTTATGTGCATATATGTATATATATATATATGAAACATATATATGTTTATATATTTATGTCTTCCCCTCTCTTGAACATTAAATTCAAATCCAGAGAATTCTTTGGATCTATTATTTGGGAGACTGGGAGACTGTTTTGTCCTCATGTCTTTTCAAACTATTTGTTCTATCTATATGACATTGGTATCAACAACCCAGGGAGGCATACCATAGTGCCTAACAGTAACCATAAAAATCTTGCTTCTTAACAAACACGGAGTATTTTAGATCATTTTTGGTTTACTATGAGGAAAATGGGTGTCTTCTTTCTAATTTTTATCTGCCATAGACCATTGCTCATACCTCTGTAAAAGCATTTTTGTACTGTATAGTAATTTATCTTTTTGACATCTGTCTCCTTAATTAGACGAAGAGCTTGGACACATCATATCATTTTTTTTTTTTTTTTTTAGATAAAGTCTCACTCTGTTGCCCAGGCTGGAGTGCAGTGGCACGACCTTGGCTCACTGCAACCTCTGCCTCCGGGCAGGGTTTAAGTGATTCCTCTGTCTCAGCCTCCTGAGTAGCTGGTACTACAGGCGCATGCCACCACACCCGGCTAATTTTTTGTATTTTAGTAGAGATAGAGTTTCTCCATGTTGGTCAGGATGGTCTCGGTCTCCTGACCTCATGATCTGCCCGCCTCGGCCTCCCAAAGAGCTGGGATTACAGGTGTGAGCCACCGCACCCGGCTGGACACAAAGTATCTTTTATCACTCTGTTTTTTCATTAACTAGTACCGTGCCAGGCACAGATTAGGAAAATATTCTGGAATAAACGTTAACCACTTAGGATTTCAAGTCATTCATTTGGTTTTAGTATGTGCACTTACACTTGCTAACTATAATTTCACTGGATCTCAATTGTATTATCTACAAAATGAGGATGATAAAGGAACCAACTTCATTGATGGTTCTGAAAAGTTAGTGAGATAATAGATGAAAAATACTTAGCACAATGCTAGGCTTGTATCTACTAAATGCTAAAAACTTACTGGTTATGCTTTTGCTTAGGGGATGGAGAAGGGAAGCAGAGATTCAAAAACCAAAACAAACAAAAAAAAAGTTGATGGGGGAGGGATAAGAAGATAAACCACCAGATTACATAATGTATATTTCCTTCTGGCCAAAAGACAACTGACTGTGTTTGGACCACTAAATCTCTTCAACAATCAGGAAATTCCAGCTGTAGTTGGGGTAACTGCCAAAAGAAAAAGAGGCAAAACAAAGACCATGGCAGGCGCACGGAGGAGGAGTAGGACAAGCATTTGGCAAAACTCTGTTTTGGAGGCTTGAATAAAATAATTGTCACAGGCTTCCTTCTTTTCATTCATCAAGCTCTTGTAGGATATAGGAATTGAGAAAATTACCACTATGATATAGTAAAAGAAAGCAAAGGAAGCTGGTGAGGTAACTGAAACAGATAACAACAAAGGAGAAAGAAGCTACATGAACTATCTAGAGATCTAACAATAACGAGAAGTGGAAAAGGAGGTGAGAAAGTGGTATATATCCCCCAACATATGCTCTGGGGAAAAAGTGGTGTGCGTGGGAACTGCCATTATTTTGGGGATCTCCCATAAATTTTAACTCCTTCTCAAAGAGTCTCCATCTATGGTAAAACAATCTATTCTACTTGGTAACTCTAGTTCAAACAAAATATTTAGATCTCTTTGATCTTTTAACACCATTTTTCAAATCCTTCTATGTCTGCTTCTGCCCAGTGTTTATTATTTAGGCCAGAGATCAAATTGAATTTGCTTTGAAGTTGAGTGAGTCAAGGACACTTTAGAGGCTTAACCTCAGTAGAACCCATGGGCCTTAAAGTGGCCAGTTTCAGATTTCCTTACAAAGAAAACCACAATCCTCTCTAGCTACTTGCTTCTGGCTGCCCCCAGCTGTCTCCCAGGCAGTCTCACATGGGGCTGATTAGGAAGAGGGTCCACTGTTCCTTCAGGTGGTTTAATCAGACTGAATGGCATAATACTCTTAATACACTAACAGCTACCTGCTAAGTAAATGGTGATCTAGTTTGACTTTTTCTTTCTTTTGAGATGGAGTCTCACTCTGTCTCCCAGGCTGGAGTACAATGGCATGATAGCTCACTGCAACCTCCACCTCCTGGGTTCAAGCATTTCTCCTGCCTCAGCCTCCCGAGTAGCTGGAATTACAGGTGTGTGCCACCACGCCTGGCTAATTTTTGTATTTTTAGTAGAGACATGGTTTCTCCATGTTAGTCAGACTGGTCTCGAACTCCTGACCTTGTGATTACAGGTGCGTACCACCTGCCTTGGCCTCCCAAAGTGCTGAGATTACAGGCGTGAGAAACCGCACCCTGCCCAGCTTTCCATTTTGATCTCTTTACCTGCCTATTGGTACGTCTTCCAAAGAGTAAAAGAGGCAGAAACGTTCATACCCATCTATTATTATTTTTTGGAATATCTCTGGACAAAATTTTATAGTAGGTAAGGATGAAAAAAATAGCTATAATGGGGCTTAAAACATACATTTGAAGACTTAAGTTCTCCATATCACCATTTATCTCACTACAAGGTTTTACCAAGTATTAACCTAATATAGTAAGGTAATGATTTACTACACCATAGAATATACCCTTTTGGTTTGTCTAAACGTCTTTTTCTTCATGAAGAAACTGTTATTTCAGTGACATATTTATATTTTCTTTCCAGTTGTTATTTTAAAATGAGAAAAGGACATGCTTAAAGTAGATACTTTACTATGAGTTTTCTAATCAATCTGCAGTTTCACAAATAAATGAATTTATTTGCACAAATTCCAAGATTCTAGTCCCCCTTATTGGTTAGCTTTGCATTGGTAACATTTGCCTGGTAATTCAGCTAAAGTATCTTTCTATAGGCAATGGCATCCTCAACAAGAAAGGGAACGTGAAACTGAATACAGGTACCAGGAATCAGAAGAGTGCTGGGAAGAGAATGATCTTTTTTCTGCAGTAACAGAGTTGCCTCTTAAGGAGCTGGTGAAAGCAGGGTTGCTTGTGTAACTAAAAGAAGCAATGTTGACTCAAGGAGAAATACACAATGCCATGAATTATAAGGACTGGTGACAGAAAATAAGTTAGGTTTTCTCTTTCATCATCTCCTGGTATCCCGACACAAGAATCATGGGCTAATAGCATGTTAGGCCTGGAAGGGGCTTATAGATCATCTAGTATAACCTCCTGTCTTTATTGGTGTTGCAAGTGAGGCCCAAAGAGAGGAATTTACCTAACGTGCAGCAGTGCTGCAGAAAATTCAAATTCTTTACTTCTAACTATTCCCAGAATTGGTCATTCATCTCTTCAAAATATATGTGTTGGTATAAATAAAATTATACCCAAGGGGTTTTTAATCTCACACAACTATATATCACATGGCAGGAACAAACATTAAAAATCAGAGCCAAGTTGTTACTATAGTCAATAAGTTGAATAACTTATTTTACCACCTCTTGTTCTTCTACCTGTTTAAAAAGTGTATATATCAAAACAAGCTTCATCTTACTTAGTGCCCTAATGCATGGATAGAGTTAAAATGGTTTAGGCATCATTTTGCATTAGAGTTCTGGAATGTATGCAGAGCAAGGTTGGATGGATTTTTAACATATGAGTCAGCCACTAGGCAGTATTTGTAGTGGAAATGGGCCTCTAACACTCATTTCCAATAGGACAGTAGAAAACATAGTATCTACCACCACAGATCTGCTGTCAAAAGTTTAACCTCCTATGGGTTAACATGCGAGTGATTTATTTTATCTTGTGAGCTACTCTGACACCAAAGTACCTTGAATGGTCATAAGTTTGACAAAAAGACCTTTATGGCTGGTTGAACTTAATGACCTCTAGAGTTTGATTTTACCCTGAGATCCTGTGATTCTAAGAGCAGCAGTTGAAATCCTAGGCATCTTTCAAGTGTCATTCTGAACAACAACAAAAATAACATCAGAAGGGAAAATCTTTTAGACTCATTATCTCACCATTTCAACCAATATAAATACCAGCTTTATTTTTTGAAAGCTTTATTGGAATTTCTACATAAGGCTACATACATTTCTAAATAGCTCCCTGAAACTAGAAACTTGTCTATAAAACAACTGAAATCAAATGGAAAGCCCCTTTTCTCAGCTTTATATAAGTAAACCTTACTTATATATCCCTGATCAATAGGGCTATACTCTCCCTGACAGATGTTTTCATTTTTTCTGCCTGAATATGATGTAAATGGAGCTAATTCTACCCTAAGGTGCAATATTATACCACAGACTGGTATAATAATAGTTTATGGCCTATATATTATAGTTATATAAAATGTCTCATACCACATCACCAATTATAAGGGGCTGATCTGCAATACAACCGATAGGTTTAGTCCTATAGGACATTTCATTCCAGTTATAGTTTAATTTTCAGCCTTACCCATTTGTGATCTCTCTTTATAATTGCCAAAAAGTTCAGGGATCATATGAAGCACTGTTTTTCAAATGGCCCATGTGGAAGCAGAAGCCTAATAAATATCTTTGATAATAGAATTAACAAGGATAGTAATTTATTATATTCTGTAGGGAGAGAGATCAATAATTTAACTACAGAAGAATTCAGATGAATAGGAAAAGAAGAGGAAAAAAAGAAAAACTAGAAAAAAATTGCTTTCCAGGTTCACAGAAGGCAAACATTGTGTGGATACTTCCTCAGTGCCTCAGGCTATGTGGTTAAGACTAAACACACTGTGTGCTCTATCTTCTATTTGTTGAACCTCCAGGTGGAACCGGATTAGCAGCAAGAATGTTTCCTAGGTCATGAGGGAATTTAATTCTTATCACCTGCTGTGGAAGATTGGCAACAGCATTCCTGACCTAAAGAATAAACTTCTAATTGTTCTTAAGAAGGTAATTCAATCAAGGTAATTCTAGGTCTGCTTCAGCTATTCTTTATATTTGAGTGATTTTATTTCACACTTAAATCCATTCCCTTGACAATAACCGGAGAAATGAAGCATAGGAAGAAAATTGTCCAGAAAGGATAACACCAAACATTAATCTCTTTTGGAACAGAGAGACTCTCTGTTTTTAGTAAACTAGACACAGTTTCATGGGCATGTAGGTACTTGAGTGCCCACAATGCACCAGGCAATGTGCTGGGGGTGGCAAGAAATAAATGCAATGCTTCTCTACTCTGTGGCAAGCCCTGTGATAGAACTTTTTACATGCCATCTCAGCAGACCCTGCAATATGGGCATTCTAATGTCTATTGCATGCTTTTTACACCTGTGTAAGGCAGTCTATAAGGTGGCCCCCAACTGTCTCAGCCTCCTGGTATTCATACCCTTGATTATTCCCTCCCCTTAAATGTCCTAGACTTATTGACTCACTTCTAAGTGATGAATAGAATACAGTAGAGGTGACAGGATGTCACTTTCAAGATTAGATTGAAAACAACAATGGCTTCCACCTTCTCCCTAACCCTCAATCAAAGACAGCTATTAAGTGGTAAGCTGTCCTATAGAAAGGCTCTTGTGCCAATGAAGTATTATCTGTGGCCAACAGTCCACAATGACTAAGGCCTGCCACCAGCCATAGGTAAGGGCTTGGAAGCAGATCCCTCCCAAGTTGAGGTGACTGAAGCCCTGGCTGTCACCTTGGTTGCAGCCTTATGGAGGGACTCTGAGCCAGAGCCACCCAGCTAAGCCACATCTGGATTCCTGACGTGCAAAAATTAGGAGGTAATGCCTTGTTGATTTTTGAGCTGCTACGTTTTGGAGTAATTTGTTTTGCAGCAATAGAGAACTAATATAACACCATTTCCTCCTCTCTAGTCACCATTATTTAGAAACAACTCCATGAATGAACAATGAGAATCAAGAGCTGGGAATCAATAGTTGAGGTGACAGATTAGGCAACAGCATGATGGCCAGCACCTGTCTCACCCAGAAGCTCTCCTCTTCTTTCTTATAAGGCAAGGCTCTAACTCATGAGGTTGGCTTTTACCACAAAGTTGCAGGAGGTGCTTGAATTTACCACAGAGTTGCAGGAGGTGCTTGACTAGTACAGGAGCACAGCTAAAAAAGGCTCTGCAGACCAAGTCTTCCATATTGATCACATCTTAGCTAACACTGCTATGGCTTAATTGGGCAAAAGGCCAGTGGCATCTGATCTGCCGTTTTCCATTTCTCTCATAAATTAGTTAAGGTCTGGGAAGGACATCGACCTCATTTTCCTCTCCTGCCTCCCCGCCTGCCACACACACTGAGGGCCAAGAATGGCTCCTTGTAAAGCTACTTGAAATAAATGTTACAGGCCTCGTCCTGCTTGGAAGTAAATCTGGATGGAATGCAATCAAACAGCATGCATTTGGCATCAACTTATGTTTGAGCATTGCAGGTAGAAAAATGAAAAATATGTTTTGGCAGAGAGTTGGACAGAAAGGAAGACTTAATTAAATATCTGAAATATACACCACTGGAACCAATTAATAATCATCAAGGGATCAGAAAAGGAAGGACAGTAATAAAAAGAGTTTGCAAAGTCAAAATTTCAGGTGAGAGGGAAAAAATCCTATCCACATTCTTCTGAATCTCTAAATTGGTAAGCAGCACTTTATTTTTCATTTTCCTAACTAATATTTATCCATTGTCAATGTTCTACTGCCTTCAATAAGTTTACAATCTAACTAGGAGACCAAGATCTCTAAAATGCAATAATGTGTGCATCAAAACTCAAGTTCTTGTCAGAGACTGATTGCTTTGGAGTCCTCAGCTCCATCTCCTATCCCGTGTATACACTTTCATAATTTCTCTTCAGAAAGGAACTATTTTTATTCTGTAAAAATCTAGTGGTCAAATGAAATGGGTATGCTTTATAGGAAAGGATCCTGAAGCAAAAATCAAATGCATAAATATTACACGGCAAATGAAGTAAGAGATTTTTAAGCTCTGACACCATTTGATTTTTAGTTTTTTCTATCACAAAATAGTGCTAATAGCTTATAAAATAATAGTAAGTAAAAGTAGCTTTGTTAAAGCAGAAAGAAACTTATGCTTTCCTACAACAACTTGCAAACTTAAGTAAAATGATCAATGATCAAATAGCAGAGGCTGGAGTGTGCCCAAGGGGGACTTGATTTTATTCTGGGTGTTTTAGCCCAAGCAGAAATCAATGCAGGGTTTTCTGCCACCTGCTTATTTTGTTTCCAGTCAAGCAAAACAAGGGGCTTATCTCCCTCACAGATCAGCATATGAGATATGCTTCAGATATGTTTGCCTGTCAGACTCATAAACACAACAAGATATGCCAGCTGCAATGGAAGAGAAGCCCTGTTTCAGTTCGTGGATTACAGACTGCAACATCCATCAGCATCAAGACAAACAGGTTCAAACTACTGTCCTTGGTGTCCAGCCTAACAGAGCTGAGGAATGTCATAAAGGAACACTGGATTCCCAAGGTCTGCTCAGGTTTAACTTCCATAACAGGAAGTAGCCAAATACAGCTGAACAGGCCTGGTAAGTAAAGGAGAAGCCTCCTTCCTTGAAACACTTTGCTATATTCTCAAGAACGAACACAGACCCCTGGTATCTGGGTCTTAGTACTCATGATGACTACCGACCTCTGGACCAGGTGTGTCTGTCAAGCCTTAACTATGTTACTAGCATATTTCACCTAGAACTGATTTAGTAATTTGATAAATAAAAATGTTATGATACCTTTCATATACAGAAATAATTTTTTCAACTCATTGGAAGTACATTATCACTTTGATCATTAAAATTACCCTTTGAAATACGTTGGGCAAATATTATTTTCATTTTAAAGATGAGAAGGAAGGCCAAAGATGCTAAAATTTGATGTACAAGACTCCAGAGCTATTTTGTAGAAATGTGGAATGGACCCATATGTTCTTTGTACCACTCGAATTTAAGAATACATTTAGTCATGTATAATTCATATAATATTCATTGTGTACCTACTATGTGGAAGGTAATGTGTTAGATAACGTGAACAATGCAGGTAAACTATTAAGCTTCATTTTATTTAACAAAAACGTATATAGTGCCTACCGTGTGCCAGGTACTTTTCTACGTGTGCTACAGAGATTTAATCCTTATAAAATACCCTCCTATGTAGTGGTTACTAGGCACAGAGAGGTTAAATAACGTGTCCAAGGTCACTCAGCCAGTAAGTAGCATAGCTGCAATTTGAGCACAGGCAGTCTGGCTTGAGAAAATGTTTTCTTGATACTTTACTATGTATGCTACTTTACAAAAGACTGATATTTGATAGCTCCAAGAGAGTGAATGAATATCAATAGCCATGTGAAGATAGAAAAAAATGGATAGAAACAAAGCCCTTCAATATATTTCTGACTTAGATTTTTAAAGAAGGGCCGGGAACAGTTGCAAAGGGAAGGGAATAAGAAGAAAAGGCTGTTGTTAACACACTGTATTGCAAAGAGATTTCCAATTTCTTTAAGGACCTAAGCCATCAAACACTGGTCCTAGTAACTTCTATCACATAGATTAACTAGGACTCCCATTTCAGCATTGATTTTATTCACATCGAGCAGGAGGAAAACGCTGATTTAATCTGTAATTTTCTTACATAGCACAATGCAATGTGTGTAAGAAAAATAAATGCCAATTTGTCTTTAAGATACTAATCTGGAGCAAGTTCCTACAGGAAATAGGTAAAGGCAATATCTAGATGCCTCAATGCCATGTCTAGATTTTGTGCATTCTAAAATCTATCTGTAGAATTTCGACTCTCTGAAATAGTTTCTACATTCCCGAGTATCTCCAAAAAAGGGGGGATAGCCGTTGATTGCAGTAGCATGACTTTTAGCTTAGAAAATAACATAGAGACGGGCCCGGGCATGGTGGCTCATGCCTGTAATCCAAGCACTTTGGGAGGTGGAGGTGGGTGGATCACCTGAGGTCAGAAGTTCAAGACCAGCCTGGTCAACATGGTGAAACCCTGTCTCTACTAAAAATACAAAAATTAGCCAGGCGTGGTGGTGGGCACCTGTAATCCCAGCTACTCAGGAGATTCTGCTGAGGCAGGAGAATCACTTGAACCCTGGGAGGGGGAGGTTGCAGTAGCTGAGATTGTGCCACTGCACTCCAGCGTGGGCGACAGGAGTGAAACTATCCGTCTCAAAAAAAAAAGAGAGAGAGAGAAAATAACAAGAGACTGAACACATACCACATGGAAAAACAAGGGAGGGAGGAGAGATGGGGAGACAGTACAAAGGATGATCATCTTAGTCATACTGTCATTGAATGGCACCATCACAATGAACTCTTCAATCCAGCAACAGTAACAGCAAGCATTTTACAGTTTTTAAAAGTAACTAATCATTTGTACATGCATGATTTTACTTAGTTCTCATAACAGCTCTATGAAATAGGCCTAATTATCAGCTAAGTCACACTGGTTGATGCATTCAAGGTTACAGGTGATTTTGCATTAAAAGACGGACTTGTTTCTCTGTCTTAAAACCACAAAAATTGTATTATCTCTGTTATGCTATACCGTAGTATTACTTTTTTATTCCAGCGGAAACCACTCATTTCTTTCGTTTAAGTTCAGAGGTTTGTAACCTGCTCAATGGTTTAAATAACAACAACAAGCTGTACCCAAAGTCAGCACCATCTACTCAGCAGCCCAAATCTGGAAGGTTTTGGAAAAAATCAGGACACCGCTGTTAACCACCTTAACAAGGCTGCAAACACAGGCTGTCTATTCCTCATCGACAGAATCTTTGATACTGGCAATTTGTTTAGATTGGCTTGCAGAAGCATATAGTGGTAGCTATGTTATGAATATTTACCAGTTTCATACACATTCATAAAAATCAGAAACATTTTCCTCCTAGGTATCTGCATTGGTCTTGAATGGCTGTTTAAAAATAATCAGAAACCCCCATTCAGTCAAGAATGACTCCTACCTACAACCCAAATAAGCCATACAAACAAGGGTAGATCTCAGATGAAGATGAATGATAATCAAGGGCTCTGTTAAAATCTTCTGAAATCAAAAGGAAATAGTAACAGTAATTACTTTATTATCTATCTGCCTATCCATTCAGTCATTCATATTTTTTTTTAATTTTCGTAGGTATATAGTAGGTGTATATATTTATGGGGTATAATGGAGACTTTGATATGGGCATAAATGTGTAATAACCACATCAGGGTAAATGGAGTATCCATCACCTCAAGCATTTATCCTATTACAAACAATCCAATTATGCTCTTTTAGTTATTTTGACATGTGCAATGAAGATTTTATTGATTATAGTCACCCTGATAGGTTATCAAATCCTAGATCTTATTTATTCTTTCTAACTATTTTTTGGTACCAATGAACCATCCCCACTTTTCTCTCCAATTCCTTAACTTTCCCAGCCTCTGGTAAACATCCTTCTACTCTCTCTCTCCATGAGTTCAATTGTTTTAATTTTTAGCTCCCACAAATAAATGAGATACATTCATTCATCCATCCATCCATCCCCCCATCTATCCAAAGTTGTTTTCACTGACTGCAAATCCATTGGGTGGGTCAATTGCTTATGAAGATACATGACAAAAGGGTGATATTTATTTGTTTTTAAAAAATGTGTTTCTCAATGAGAATACACGGACACAGGGAGGGGAACATCACACGCTGGGGCCTGTTGGGGAATGGGGGGCTAGGCGAGGGATAGCATTAGGAGAAATACCTAATGTAGATGACAGGTTCATGGGTGCAGCAAACCACTGTGGCACGTGTATACCTATGTAATGAACCTGCATGTTCTGCACATGTATCCCAGAACTTGAAGTATAATAGAAGAAAAAAATGGCAAAAAACACATGAAAAAATATGTTTCTCCCGCATCAAGCTCTGTGTTATTCAACACTGAATAGCACAACCGAGAGGCTACCAGAAACATACTTAGGGGTATTTGATAGGATTTTCAAGAAGTCCACTATCCAAAGATTCTCAATTCCTTTTCAGGAAGAGCCAAGCATCCTTAGAGCTCATAAATCTACTTCAAACGTTTAATGGGTAAAAAGAGGTTGACACTAACTACTCCAGGGCAAGAGAAATTGCTATGCGTAGCCTTAATACACTATGGCTACGTGATTAAACTGAGACCCAAACTACATGTTTGCTCTGTCCCAGAATCACCCCAACATGTCTATTTATCTCAAGAGGGATTCTAAAAGCAAACCTTTGTAAATAATCTGGATTTATTTTTTTTCCAGAACAGATACTAAATTTTCCTACCATAAATGTATGTGTGGTAGTAGTTATAATAATTCTTATTGGGAATATTTATTTAAAACTGATTTTTGTTTGAATTTTGGTTAACTTATATCCCCTATCGGAAGAAAAAAATGAAAGTGGGGGGGATATTCAAATACAGAGTAATAGTAAGGAAAAGGGTAAATTTTTGAACTCTATCTTGATTACATGCAAATATCTCTAAAAGGGATAGCAATAGTCAAACACCCACAGGGAGAGAAATGTGGAGTTATTGAGTTATTAAGGGAGCACTGCATATGGCTGGAATATTAGACAACATTTTCCAAAAAGTATTGAAGACTCTTTAATTACTCAAGGCTATCAAATATCATGGAGGTATGATTTGTTTCTTGTCACACATACAGCTGACAAAGAGTGGCCGCAATGAAAAGCTGTGACTTAATGACCTGTTATTGGGAGTGCTCGTACATTTTTAATTTCCTTCTTATTCTTCCTTCCTTTGGGGGAATGGAGAGAAACTCTCACCCCTTCCTTTTACAATACAGTCAGAAGATAAATGTTTCATAATAGAATCACATAGAGTTGTGTTTGTTTTACTGTCAAGGGCATTACAGAAACTGACAGTCAAACTACCAATTTAAAAGGATGCCTGGTGCTATCCCGAACAAACATAGGAGGCTTGTGTACAATGCAATGGCCAATTAGAGGGTCATAACATCCTTCCTAATTTGATGTGACATTGGTTTCCCCAATGAGTGAAACCTGACACATACAAAACTCAAAAGTCTATAACAAAGAAAAGAGGTAGAGATGGAAGGAAAGGCAAAAAGGAAAAAAGTTGACTGTCATATCCTGCTTATTATGAGCAGCTCTCTTACAAATTATCATATTGCTTTTCTCTTATCATATGACTTTCATCCATGGCAACTCTAAACACAGGTACAGAAGAGGTCCTGATAATACATGTCCTAGAATCACTGTCTTATGATTATCAGAATGTTTTAATAAATCCATCACATTGTCTGCACTGCAAGCAAAATAGCATCACAGTTATACATGATGATAAAAATTTTTGTAATGATCACAGTGTGTCACAAGATAATCACCAAGGCCAGATTTTGAGACTCAAATGTCACTTCAAGAGAAAGTTTCTGGAAGTTTTAATGGACACAGAATAAATACATAAAAATTAGCAAGGTCATAGCATTTTAATTCATCAGAAAAGTTGTATTTTCTCTGACCTTTTTTAAAATAAAATCTCAACCTCCCAAGTCCCTATTTCTTTTATCTACCTAGTTTCTCTTTGTAGCACTTAGCACTATCTAACAAGTTACATAATTTACTTACTTGTTAACCATTCCCAAGCCCCTCACCCCTGAAAGAAAATTACACAGAGACAGGGATTTTTGTCCACTTTGTTCAGATCAGCAAATAGTTATTGAATTAATTAATTACTTAATGTCTTCATACCAACTGGGTGTGGGCTTAGTATTAAAATCATATCACTGAGCCAATTTGAGCAAAGGCAGAGGCTGAAGAGATTGACAAAGAAGAACAGGAGATAGGAAGCCAATGACAGAAAAGAGTTGGTCAGGTATAAACTTCTCGTGTATTTCCCATCCTTGCCTTACATTTTCCTCTGCTGTTCTGTTGATGCCATTTCATCTTACAGCCTTTCATATTTAGCCAACAGTGCTGTCGCCAAAGGAACTCAATGCCCCAGAGAGAAATTCAGTGTATGCTTCTATTCATCTTCCCCTTATTAGTGGGAACCATATCATTTCAAATGATGCCATGTTATAATCCCTAGAATACAACAAAGTAACTCTCCTGCTAGTATTAACATGTTAATCAAATTAAAGGTATTCAGAATTTATACTGCCTAAGGCTGTTTCTGCTTTGTCTTCTCCCCTGTTCTTCCCCTGAAACCTCCCACCAGCTTGAATAGTATAACTGAAAAATCCAGATGAAACGGGCAACATCTAATAATTCTTCATTGGAGTATGTTTATTTAGACTTCCATTAACTGTGCATATATATTCACTGAATATTATTAAACTACATATTTATTGAGTTGTGCCATTCTTTCCTCTTTTTTGAGTTTCATTTTAAATGAATATATATAGTTGTTTAAACCACAACTATAACATAAATAAAACAAACTCACAAAATAAAACATCTGGTATCCCCAGGAAATTAAATGCTAAAATACTATGTTAATTCAACTGACAAGTGGAGACTTTAAATGTGGAGAATTCAAGAAAGATCAAATTTATACTTCCCATTCTCCCCATAACAGCAAGGCTGCATATGTACATGTTATTAAGATATAAATATAAGATAGCAGGCATGGTCTAGAGAATTTAGTAGGCAACTTAGAAATTGCTTTTGCCTTTGACTCAGCATGTGATCATTATAAAATGTTATTTAACATTGAGGGTCTCAGTCTTTCCCTCTCTTCTAGCTTTTTATTTTCAAGAATATATTTGCCTGAGTAATTGAGAAAGTTATACTTAACCCTTTTGTCCAACAGGTTTAAAGTTAAAGTATTCTTTCTCTTTTATAATAAACCACTCCCTATGTGATTAAATAAAATGTATACTCCATAATTAGTGCACCTTGTACAATGAAATACCTGCCTCTGAGAATTGAACATAGGAACTAGAGACAAATACAAGATAACCTCTAGTACAGTACTTACTTCCAGATATCCATAGATATTTTTCCAGGTCTTTGTTCTCCTTTGAGTTCTTTAAGGGAAAAAATATATCTAGAAAGGGTAAGGGTGTCCAGAGGGTTTGGATCACATTTGAGTGATCCAAAATTCCAGTCCTTCAACATATTCACAGCCTCATGTCTGTTCTCATAATCCTCTTGATACTTCAGCCATCAAACAAGAGCTACAATTAACATGTCTAAAAAATATTTTTATCACTTCATGTTAAGGGTCAAATTAAGTCCTGCCCCCAAAGGTTCATGTGTTGAATGGGTTCATTTGTTAAATTCACAACTCACAGTTAGACACTGTGAACTTATTTGAAGATAGAGTCTTTACCAAGGTAACAAAGTTAAAACAAGGTCATTAGACTGGACTCAAATCCAATATGATTGCCTTCCTTATAAGAAAGGTAAATTTGAACCAGGGAAAATACTGAATCCCTGAATAGACCGTGTTCTGAGATTGAGGCAGTAGAAAATAGCCTACCAACCAAAAACGCGCAGGACCAGACAGATTCACAGCTGAATTCTACCAGAGGTACAAAGGAGAGTGGGTACCATTTCTACTGAAACTGTTCAAAAAATTGAAGAGGAGGGACTCCTCCCTAACTCATTCTATGAGGCCAGCATCATCCAGATAACAAAACCTGGTAGAGACACAACAAAAAAAGAAAAATTCAGGCCAATACATTTGATAAATATTGATGCAAAGATCCTCAATAAAATACTGACAAACTGAATTTGGCAGCACATCAAAAAGCTTATCCACCACGATCAAGTTGGCTTCATCACTGGGATGCAAGGTTGGTTCAACACATGCAAATCAATAAATGTGATACATCATATTAACAGAACTAAAGACAAAAATCACATGATTATCTCAATAGATGCAGAAAAGTACTTCAATAAAATTCAACATCCATTCATGTTTAAAATTCTCAATAAACTAGATATTGAAGAAACATCTCAAAATAATAAGAGCCATATATGACAAACCCACAGTCAATATCATACTGAAGGCCAAAAGCTGGAAACATTCCCCTTGAAAACTGGCACAAGACAACGATGCCTTTTCTCATCACTCTTATTCAGCATAGTATTGGAAGTTCTGGTCAGGGCAACCAGGCAAGAGGAAAAAATAAAAGGTATTTGAATAAAAAGAGAGGGAGTCAAATTATCTTTGCAGATGACATGATCCTACACCCAGAAAACCCCATCGCCTCAGCCCAAAGGCTTCATAAGCTGATAAGCAACTTCAATAAAGTCTCAGAATACAAAATCAATGTGCAAAAATTGCTAGCATTCCTATACACCAATAAAAGGCAAGCAAAGAGCCAAATCATGAATGAACTCCCATTCACAATTATTATAGAAAGAGTAAAATACCTAGGAATACAGCTAACAAGGGAAGTGAAGGAACTCTTTAAGGAGAATTACAAACCACTGCTCTCAGAAATCAGAGAGGATACAAATAAATGACTAGGGAGAATCAATATCATGAAAATGGCCATATTTCCCCAAGTAATTTATAGATTCAATGCTATTCCCATTAAACTACCATTGACATTCTTCACAGAATTAGAAAAAAAAATTTTAAATTCATATGGAACCAAAAAAGAGCCTGAGTAGCCAAGTCAATCCTAAGCAAAAAGAACAAAGCTGGAGACATCACACTACCTGACTTTAAACTATTCTACAAGTCTACAGTAACCAAAACAGCATGGTACTGGTACAAGAACAGACAAATAGATCAATGGAAAAGCATAGAGAACTCAGACATAAAATTGCACACCTGCAACCATGTGATCTTTGACAAATCTGACAAAAACAAGCAATGGGGAAAGGATTCCCTAATTAATAAATTGTGCTGGGGGAACTAGCTAGCCATACGCAGAAAATTGAAACTGGGCCTCTTCTTTACACCACATACAAAAATAAACTCAAGATGGATTAAAAAATGTAAAATCCCAAACTATAAAACTCTAAAAGAAAATCTAGGCAATACCTTCAGGAATTAGGCGTGGGCAAAGATTTCATGACAAAAATGCCAAAAGCAACTGCAACCAAAGCAAAAATTGACAAATGGGATCTAATTAAGCTAAAGAGCTTCTGCTAAGCAAAAGGGGAGGCAGAAGGAGAGCATCAGAAAGAACAGCTAATGGATGCCGGGCTTAATACCTGGATGATGGGATGGTTTGTGCAGTAAACCACCATGGCACACATTTACCTAGGTAACAAATCTGAACATACTGCACATGTACCCCTGAACTTAAAATAAAAATTGTAAAAATAAAGGAAGGTAAATTTGGACACAGGCATGCACACAAAGAATGTCACGAAAACATCAAGGCAGAAATTGAGGTGACATGTCTATAAAGAATGGCAGAGATTACTGGCAAACTATAAGAAGAGGAGAGAGAACAAGGCAGGTTCTTCTTCATGGTTCTCAGAATAAACCAACCCCGCCAACACCTTTATCTCAGACTTCTAGTCTCCAGAACAACACATTTTCTGTTTAAGCCACCTGGTTTGTGGCACTTTGTCACAGCAGCTCTAGCAAAGTGATACACTTCACCTTCACTTATAATATCCCTGCCTCTCAGTAAAAATTCAAAATATCTGCCATAGGCTACATGGCCACCCTTTCTGCATTTACTCAGTCTCCTGTCTCTTCTCTCACCAGTTCCACCCTAAAGTCTAGCAACCTTGATTTTCCGCAGTCTATTCCATGCCTTTATGAAATAAGTGCTAATACGTAAACTAATGTTCTACCCGACCCTTTCCTTTCTTGACCTGGCAAAATCTTATCCCTCTTTCAGAATCTAAATCAAATGCTATCCGTCTGAAGAATACCCAGTGTATCAGGGACCTACGCATCAAAAATGCAGTGTTGAAAGAAAAAAGCAAGATGTGAATTGTACTTACATAATACATTGTACTATGTAAGTAATAATTGAATAAACTACATAAAATAACATATGCTAGTTTTTTCTAGATGTGTGTGTATATATATATATATATATGCATGTAAATACATATTTTAAACGTTTGAAGTATCTACAGCAAACTCAAAATAACGATTCCCTTGGGACTTTGGGAGAAGAAGCTCTGGTTGAGGAGAAAGTGGATAAGGAAACTTTAAGTTTTTAATTTTTTTAGAGAAGAAAAATATATTTATATGTTACTTTTATAATTTAGAAAAAAACTAAAGGAAAGTATGCCAAATTTTAATGTACTCTAATTACACCTAAAGGTGTTTAATTCTGGGTAATTATATATATATATATATACACACACATATATAGTTAATTATATATATATACACACGCATACATATATATGGGTAATTATATATATATGAAAAATATATATAGGTGATTATATATGTATAAATAATTATACATAATTACCCATATATATTTGTTATTATGCTAGTTTTATATATATATATATATATATATAACTTGTTTTATAGTTTTGTGAATTTTCTTTTTACTTTCCAAAAAAGAAACTAAACCAAAATGCTGAGTCCAGTCCCTAAAGCTAGAGGAAGTGAAGAAGTGAGATTTAGGGAACCAACTATAGACCAAAAATAACTTGGAGAATATGATCAGTTGGAGACGCCACCTGTCCCTGTGTCCCTACTGCTCTTCCTCAACTTTCCATTACAACTCTTCTCGAAAGGAGAAGTGAGACCTATTGCACCCCTATAAAGACTGTAATGACTTCCTGAACCTCTATACCACTTGCAGTTCAGTGAACAACACTGAAAAAAAAACTTAGTGTTCTCTTAAACCTGGTTTTTATTATTACTCCACTCTACCTTTCTGCTGGCATTGTAGTTCTGTGGAGAAATCGGAGAAAAACACCTGAGCTCTAGTCACGGCTGTGCCATTGTCTCCATGTTTGACCAAATAACCAGATGAAAAGCACTGATGATTATGAGAAATTGATTAATAGTTTAAGATGGCTCAAGAGCTGATACAAACACAGTAATTTACCTTTTAATTATTTAGGAATTCATCCTCACTTGCTTTAGTTTTATATGAAGGATCATACTTGTACTGTGATGTAAACTTCTTCACACACTTGTTTTTATGAATATGTAGATATACAAAAACAAGAAAACATACTATATAGGCTAAGATAAATAATAAGATCACATGCATTCTCTTTTTTCTGTATCAATATTTTTATTTTTCTCAAGTTAATATACAAAAAGGACCCGCAATTCCAACACGTTAAACAATTGTATTTGGTTCTTTAAACGGTAAAACCTTAGGAGTTGTTGCTCTACCTTGAGCAAACATAAAGAGGTTGCCAATCCCTGAAGCAGTGGCTTGCTCCTGATTTTTTTCTCTTTCCTCAGCTTGTTGTATTCAAAAATGGCATAACTTTGTTCATGGCACATCACTTCATCACCATAGAAATGCCTGTGATGATGTGGTGAAATACCTTTCAAATAATATTTCCTATGGGTTTTGAACTGCAAGAAGGAGGTTTTGTTAATATAAAAGGTAAAATACAGCACTTTGGGAAGCCGAGGCAGGTAGATCACCTGAGGTCAGGAGTTTGAGACCAGCCTGACCAATATGATGAAACCCCATCTCTACTAAAAATACAAAAATTAGCCGGGCATGGTGGTATGCACCTGTAATCCCAGCTACTCAGGAAGCTGAGACAAGAGAAGAGCTTGAACCTGGGAGGCACAGGTTGCAGTGAGCCAAGATCATGCCATTGCACTCCAGCCTGGGCAACAAGAGCAAGACTCCACCTCAAAAAACAAAACAAAACAAAAAAAACATAAAATAACTGTCAATTCCTTGTTTGCCTAACCTCACCTTTAAAGGATAAGTGCATGTGGGCACCTTTCCTTTCAAGAATGTGTAAAGTCTGAACAAAAGAATTCAGTTTTTGGAAGCTGGGAGTTTAATTTGTCATTCAAACCAAAATCTATTCAATAGAAACAAAACCATATGCAAATGCATGTCCGCAGTTGAATACATCAACACTTGGCTTCCTTGTTTATCACAAAATATAAAGACAAACTGCTAAAATTCACCTAAATTATCACCTACTCCTCCCCCCCTTTCTCAAAATACATACTATATAAATTATTGCCTTTAAGGGAGTAATTTCAGGTTGTTCACCTCAGAATTATTGCTGCCAATTGCTAACATGGTAAAACCAATTTTCCCTGCAAGAATTCACAACACCCAGAGACTCCGGGTTTTTGTTTCGTGTTTTATATTTTTCTCTTGCATGAAAAACAAAATTGAATAGAGACTGAGAAATAAAACACAAGAGTGTTACAAACCCTTTGATTACTCTAATTACACCTAAAAGGAAAACAAGACCCCTCTCTTCTTAGGAGAAGTATGAATAATTAATAGGAAAGGAAAGAAGATAGAAAAGCTATAAACCATTGTCAACTGATCTGCACAAGCATCAGAGACGCACGTTGTGCCCTGACAAAACCTAGTCATCAATGCTCTTGCTCCCTCATCCCTAACGAGCAGATCTCTCCCTCCCTGCTTTTGCCCCTGCTCTAATAACTCAAGTGAAGTTGTTTTCAAATGGATTAATACCATTCTGGGGGGCCTGAGTCAGTAAGGACATTCCTGGAAACTTTGCCATTGTGCTGTATTTGGAAAAAGAGTGAACTGTGAATGTTCACAGTCTTAAGGGCAGTCACAGAGAAAACTGGAACTTTGTAAATGTTTAATTACAATTTCCCTCATTAGATTGAACCCATTGAGCATAATGAAAGAAAGAAAGGGTGTAGGTGTGGAGGGACGGACAAGCATGAGAGGGAAATTGGCAAGAGAGTTCAGCCTGGGCCCTGTAGGAACCAGCTGCTTGCTGCTCCAAGCAATGAAAATCTTTGCATGTAATTAATTCCAGGGATGAAAAGCCTGCCTTGCTTTTGCAGGTAATGGGGAGGTACAGCTCCTAATGGGGACCCCTTGAAGATACCAAATAGCCAGTGGCTAAATCAAGCAATTTAAAAATTATGGATGTTTTACAAAATAAATGAACATGCTTCAGTAGTGACAAAGAGGATTTCCTAACAGCTTCCTACTTATTTATGTGCTCATGTGTTTCACCTCCGGACAGAGAAAACTCAGAAAGTGGAGCTGGAGTCTCTGGGTGAGATGAGATAAATTAGTACAGGTAAACTGAAACAACAGCTATTACTCTTTCTGCCCACTCTGGCATTAGGCATGCTGCGTTAGTCCAAGGACATAAGGGATAGGGCCAGGATGGGGAGGGGCACTCCTCATTCTTCTCCAAAGGTGAGGGTGTGAGTTGGGACAAGGACAACTCGTAACTTGTGTATAACCCAATTTGGTTAGCAAAGACAAACTGAGGTAATCCTTGATGCCGTAGACCTTGTCATGGGTGTTAGATATCCTCAAAAAAGCAGGCTATGCCAGCTTCTACAATGCCAGATCATTGTTGCACAGCATTCCACTGCAGTGCTAATAAAACCCAAACTCTCAAGCAATGGTCCTCCTTGTAAGTTTTACTTTCAATCTTATCCCCTATGTTCCAGTCGTTATGGCTTCATTCACTCCACATCCTCATCACATTCCCCCGTGCCATGGGTGCTTTGCACACTGTTCTCTGTGACTGTGATACTTTTGCCTCCCCTTCCTGGTTAACTCTGCCCCTCCTTCCTATCTCTAGCCAGGAACTCTCAGACAAGCTCTTCCTGAACTTTCTGATTCCATCAGATCTCTGTATCAGATAGCACCAAGGTCTACAGCTTTGTAGCATGCATTACCGTTACAAAAGTACTTTTGCTTGTGAGAATATTCAATTAGTGTGTGTCTCTTCCTCTAGAATATAGTTTCATATGAACAAACATGGGATCTCTTTATGCACTGTTGTCTCCCCAGTGTTTAGTACATAGAAGGTACTTAATAAATTCTTATTGAATTAATTAATCAATTAAGAATCTCCTTCTGACTGCAGACCATTTATTAATTTCTGGCTTCTGAAAGGAGAGCCAATTCTACATATAAGCCACTAAGTGATGCCTGACTGTCCATCATGAATTATTATGTCCCATGATAGACACTGGTACAGAGAGACCAACAAGGCCTGAGCATGCCACACAGTATTTGATATAATCAATGATGCACAGTGAGCAGCAACTTTGCCCAGGGTCCTCTGAGAGAGGGAACAGCCATGGGAACTTCTCCACCCTAATCTAGTAGAGAAGTTATAGCAGTAACTATAACACAACACACTCATAGAGACACAGGGAAGGTTTTGAGAGAGGTTATAAGAAAAAAAAGAGGAAGGAATTTTCATCCTATTTCAAGCCTATAAGAGAGATCTCATAATTCTAGTTTTACAGGAAGCTGAGACACAGACAAGTTAAACAACTTAGCTGAGACACAGAAAAGTTAAACAACTTACCTTCACAACATTGTTTTTGAGCGAGAACTCAAAAAAATGTTTGTTTTTTTTTTTAAATTCTGAAACCAAATTCTTTTCATCATATTACTTTGGCTCTTTTGATGGTGGGATTTCACAACACTTTATGCTAAAAAAAAAAAAAAAAAAAAAAAAAACTAGAGTATTTGAACTACACATACATAGTCAGAGAAGTATTTACCAGTCATCCATCATTGGAATAGAGATGGAGATGAAAATGTGGCATCCTGACATTTGGCTAATTTCCATGTAAATATAAGGAACATGTACCATAGGGCAGGAACTGTGCTAAGCTGCAGATACAAGTATAGAGGACACAACACTTATCCTCAAGAAGTATTCAACTAAAAACAGTCCACTAGGAAAAGAAGCTTAAATGCAATGAAATCAAAGTTCTTACAGATAGTACTTGCTGTTGAATCGCTTGCTCTTATCTTAAGGCTTCTTGGCTTTCACTCTTGAGAGCTCACTAAAGATTCTCTCCTCCAATAGAACATTGAATGGGACTTTGCCCTACCTCAGAAGTATCCCAAGAGGCACTAAAGCTCTGGCAAGATTTCAGACTCTCTGCTTCCACAAAGTCTGAGGCATATTTCAAGCGTGTTGTTTAGTGCACTCAGCTGTCTCAACAGCAAGGGAGCTGTTCCTCAGAGTGAAATCTGTGGGTTCACCCAAAAAAATTCTGTTTGACTCCTGTGTTTCCCCAGACCTTCAAACCAAGGCCAGAGGCAAGTGAAATAGGTTTCCTGGTACTTGTATGGATATTGGGAAGTACACAAAAGTGCTGTCTGATTCGAGAGATGGGATTCAGAAGAGGGACACGTCTGGTGTTGAATCTCTCCCTCTGTTCATCTCAGGAGTAATAGGCTCATTGCTCTCATTCTTTTGATTTCCCCTCTTCCTCATATTCATCTACCATCCAGTTGGGGTTATAAGAATTTACAAAAATGAAATAAAAGGATGGTTATCTTGTGACTTGAGTCAGAAAAGCGAAAAAGCTGACTTGAGGGTGAAATTTGTAGAAGCTGCAATAATATGAGAATAAATAACTGGAGACCTTGTTTGGACTCACAGAGAAGGAGAACAAGTATCTACCTGGAAGTTTTATTAGAATAGGGCCAGAGGCCAGGCGCAGTGGCTCACGCCTATAATCCCAGCACTTTGGGAGCCCGAGGCGGGGGGATCACGAGGTCAGGAGATCCAGACCATCCTGTCTAACACGATGAAACCCCGTCTCTACTAAAAATACAAAAAATTAGCCGGGTGTGGTGGCGGGAGCCTGCAGTCCCAGTTACTCAGGAGGCTGAGGCAGGAGAATGGCATGAACCTGGGAGGCAGAGCTTGCAGTGAGCCAAGATGGCACCACTGCACTCCAGCCTGAGTGACAGAGAGAGAAAAAAAAAAAAAAAAAAAAAAAAAAAAGAATAGGACCTGAAGGCAGCCTTCTTATGATAGATCAGTGCCTTCATTGTTTTGATCTGCTAGTGATAAGGAGAATAAACAGAAGATACTACAACAGGAAGTGAGAAGTACAAGTGAGAAATGTCATGTACTTGGTAAGGTTTCTTGAGGCCAATCCTGAGAGAGACAGGTGTATACAGGACTTCCATTTTTACATACTGTATTAGTTCATTTTCACACTGCTGTGAAGATACTACCTGAAACTGGGTAATTTATCAAGGAAAGAGGTTTAATTGACTCACAGATCCACATAGCTGGGGAAGCCTCAGGAAAGTTACAATCATGGTGGAAGGTGAATAGAAAGCAATCTTGGACCTTCTCACATGGTGGCAGGAGAGAGAAGTGTAAGCAGGGGAAATGCCACACATTCATAAAACCATCAGATCTCCTGCGAACTCACTATTATGAGAACAGCATGGGGAGAACCACCCTCATGATCCAATCACCTTCCTCCCTCAACACTTGGGGACTACAGGTCCCTCCCTTGACATGTAGGAATTTCAATTTGAGATGAGATTTGGGTGGGGACACAGAGCTAAACCATATCACATACCATGACAGTTATGACAACAGCACAGGAACTAGCTTTGTTTTCTCATGTCTAGAATCAAAGAATCTTGGGATTAGGAGGAACCTCAAAGTTCACTCAGGTCAAAGTCCTACCCAGTGCAAGAATCTCTCATTCTAATATTCAAAAAAAAAAATAATAATTATCTCAGGGATTCTCTTTGCTCTCAGAAAATCAGTCTTCTCCTGACTCCTTTTATGTCCTTCTCAAGCCTGTGTTCCATTGTCTATTTCTCCTCTTACATATTGCTTGTCTTTTTCACTTTGATCTTCTGCTGAATTTGGTTTGTTATTCTCAAAACCTGGAGCAACACAGACCCTCCTTTTTCCACTTTCTGTTCCTGGACTTCCTGATACTGGTGGAGAAATGCTCACAGCTGTACTGATCATTACTGCTTAATGGTTTCTAACCTCAGTTTGAACCTCAGCAATCCTTTTAGTCACCCCTGTTAAATTCCCTACAGCAGCTCCTCCAAACTTTTTTTTTCCAGCCCACAACTCTCTACTGACCCCTTCCCGCATCTCCTACTTTAGAGAAAATGTAGAGGCATCAGGCATAAGCTCCCTCAGTTTTCCTCTCGGTTACATCCAAAGATTCATATTTTTAACCTGTCTGAAAGAAAAAAAATTATCAATTGCTCTAACTCTGATCTCTCCATTTTATGCCTCATTCCATACCTTGCTTCATCAATTATCACTCCTAATCTTTATATATTATAAATTCTAACCCACTAGAAAAAAATGAGTAAAACCTTTTTCTTAACCTCGTCTCATTCTTGGAATGGCACCACATCTCCCCTTCCCTTTACTGCCAAACTTGCCCAAGGAGCAGTTGGCAATCACTCCACTCACTGACCTCCCGTTCCTGCCCAGTGCACTGCAAGCTGGATTCTTGCTAACTCTTCCCTTAGAGTGCCCTCTCAGAGGTCACCAGAATCCTCTACCTTTTAAACCCAATGGACTTGCTATTTTTCAGTTACATAAAAGGTCCAAATGTGTCTTTCCTCTTGAAGTTCTCTCCACTCTTGGTTTTGGTGATACTGCTGTAGCTCATTCTAAAACCTATCAGTTTAGTCATCTTCCTTACTCATCCCTCATGCTGTGACTCTGGATTCCATCTTTGGCTCCTGTTCTCTACATTGGTTCCTAAACCATTTTGTTTATAGTGCCATTTTGAGTGGTAGAATATGAAGTGGCACATTTATAGGGATTAAAAGGCTAAAAATAACACACACTAAATCCACATTAATTATAAAGGAAGCACTATCACACAGAAAAGCAATGTTTTCTGATATCGAAACATATCCACAATTATCACTTTATGTACTTGATCACTCCTTATGAACTCCCACATTTTCATTAGGCTCTAGATTAACACCATCTTTTTTATCTCTCTCTTTGCCTTTTATGCCTTGCTGGCTAATGTGCTGCATGACTTTCTCAGACATCACCATAGCAGCATGAATCCTCAGATGTGGAAATAGAAAAGTTTACATATCAAACAACATTTGGTTACCCACTTGAGAAAGATTACCCATGTATAGATTCCAGTGGTCTACTTGCTTGAGAAAATTTTACTCTTAATCACAGCTTCAACAATCATCTTATAACATACAAGGCAATCTGACAGCCTTTAGGCTATAGTTAGATCAAGGACATGCTGTGAGATATCATATTAACTAGAAGCATCACATAAATATCCAATGTTTTGTTATTATTTAGAAACCGTGGAGATCTGAGAGCACAGAGCACCAATTTACTGGAGCTGACTGGCAGTGGTGCCATTTGGAAGGGGCACCTGCTTGCCAATTTTCTATAGTCCCAGTACTTATTGCCTTATGCCTTGTCCATCTCACTTATTTGTATTACTTGCTTATTCTTCAGAGACATTTGCTTACACTGAAAACTCCCCAATATACTTCTCCAGCCCTGATTATTTTCTAAGCTCCAGACTCATAAGATCTAAAGGTTCCCTGGGAAATTCCACTTCTATATCCTGCAGACACCATACAACTCTTCCCTCTAATTATCCCTTCAGCCAGTTTTCACCATCTTAATTAATAACTCCTCTGAACCCCAGACAGGATTAATTTCCATAGCTCTTTGTTTATATTGATATATGTTTCACTGATTTTAGTTAGTTGTTAAGTGTTATGTACACTGTTACCCAGTCTATAGAACTTGCAAATCATTTAAAAATGTAACTTGAATGAAAAAAAAATGCACGGATACATTCAGAGATGAATGGTAAGTTATGTTTTCAATTTTTGGAGCATCAGATTTTATTGAAGTTAAAATATGTTTCCCTATGACTTTCTCCAATTAGTCCTTGCTATGCCCTCTGTAAATGCACAGAAAAAATAAATCATCTCTCTGTTTCACATGATAGCTCTCCAAATACTTTTTTAACTGTTAGCTATTCCTGTGCACCCTTGCTTCCAGGTGTCTGCCAGACTAGGAATCTTTCATATCTGTGTTCTATGTATTCCTACTGCCATTACCTGAAGACTACCATCATTTGCCGCCTGTATTACGGCAAGAACCTCCTAATTTCTCCCCCAATATCGACATGTATTTTCCATTTTGAAGTCAAGAGAAATCATATAATTCGGCTTCTTTAAACATTTCACTTCTTCAGTACCCATAAGGTACAAAGTCCTTGACATTTCAAGCCCTTTGATCTGCTTCCTACTCATTTCTCCAGCCTCACGTCTTATTACTGCCTGACCTGCACACTCTGCTTCTGTCACTCTAAATGGCCTGTGAGCACCTAAATTGACCTGCACTGTCTCTAAGCTCATGTACATGTTGTTCATTGAGTTTAGAATGCCCCTAACTCCAGCCCACCTTTCCCTACTTAAAATTTATTTATCCAGGACCTAAGTAATCATTTTCTTGGCTAGGTATGATGATCCTTCCATTTATTCCCACAGCATCCTATAGTTTTGCCTATTAAGATTAGAATGTTAATATATATACTGTTCTCTTTCTCGTAATGAGCTGTGTAATTTTTCAAGCCTGTCATATCATATGAGAGAAATGTATATAGGTATAATTAAATGACCTTGGATGTTTTCCTCTGACCTTTCTTCATTTGCCAACATTTCTCTTTAAATGTGTTACACAGATCCTAACAGAATTGCCCTTAGTTGGTCACAAGAGGCAATTACATCATTTGATTCCATCACTGCCAAGCTGAGATTATTTTAACTTCCATTTATTCATCTGTACAGTCGGAGTAATATTATCTTCCTTTAAAGCAGCTGTGCGGACTAAATAAGATGATGTATACTGCCACTTGCCCAATCCTGACAAACAGTAGGTGTTCAATGAGTAACAACTGCTATAATGGAGTATACTATTACCATGATCCACCTATCTTGGCATCCTTTAAAAAGCCATCTTCTTATGACTGAGAGAGAAAGTGAAAAAGTCATGAAGTCCTGATTTGGTGGAATGGAAACATAGAGACAGCTAACGCCTAAGGTGTCTTTATGTGTCCTGCAGGAATAGAAACAGAAGGAGCCCAGAGTAAGCCACAGTAGTGGGATTAGGGTAGTGGAATCCCACATACTAATGGAACACAGTGCACTTGGGAATGCTTATTAGAGACATCTGCAGCTCCCAAGCTACCACTGTATTTACATACAACATCCACTTCAACTGAACCCTGCAGCTCACAAATGGTAAACTAACATCTGTTTACATTTTCAGAAAATACTATATTTTCTCTTCTATTCCAGTGGCCTTCAGCAAGTAGGAGACTGTTTCAGAAAGGGACCATTATTGTCTTTCCACAGTCCAAACTGTTTCTGTCAGGTATCCATGGATCAAGAAATTAAGGAGATTAAAAACTGTTAACAACGGGCCCAGGGTTCTTAAAGGAAAGCTTATAAGTGGCATTGGCTCTATATCCAAGTGTTTAGAATAAATTCTTCATGCTATAGACAGACAGAATCCCCAGTCTGTCTCTCCAGCTGGGGTTTTCTCAGTCATGGCCTTCAGTTCTCTGTATTCCCAAAGGCATATTTTGACTAGGAAACCTGCTGGAGTAGGACTCCTTGCACAGAGAGCAAATCCCCAAATAAGATTTCACACAAATTTTTGTGAAAAGTTTTTGCTTATGTCAAAAATCCTCTTGTAAGGAGAGAAAGCTGTAAATGCATGGGGTAGGAGATGGTCATCAAGGAAGCTCTAGACTTTCATACCACACACAGAATCTTGCCATTCATCCAAGGACAAGCCTCCTTCATCTCTTGCCTGAACAACTGCAAGAGCCACTAATTCTTAAGACCCAGCTGCAAGAGGAATCTTTTTAAAATCTATGATAAATTAGGTAACTCTCCAGCTTAAAATCTTTTCATGACTTTCCATTCCCAATGTAGCATAGAAGACTTGGCGTGATGTGTCCCTGATCCCATCCCATTCCAACTTCATATTTCTCTCCACGTCTACCATAACCATTATCCTGCTGGCCTTCCAGTTGTTTGAGTTGTCCAAGCCTCTCTCTCACTCTTTTCTCACTTTCGCCCTCTTTTCACTTACCATCACAGACAATACTTCCTCTGCTAGGGACACTGTTGTGTTGCTGCTCTATCCCAACACAATACACACACACACAACACACACACACGGCATACAGCACACATAGAACACACACAATACTCACATACAAAATACATACGCACACTCACTTCATCTGAAAAACTTTTCTCCTCTTTCAGATTTTAGCTCTAACGACCTTTCTTTTGACCTTTCTTCCTGACCATCCAAGATAAAGTAGATATCGCCCATTATTCAATGCATCATAGTATCATGGCTAAAAGCATGAGCTTTGGAGCCAGGGAGCCCTGGATCAAATCCCAGCTCTGTCACTTCCTACGTGTGTGACCCTGGGAAAGTTAACTATAGTCTCTAGTCCTTTATTTTCTTATCTCTAAAAGCAGATAATAGTAGCTTATGCCTTATAGGCTTATTAGAAGAATTAAATGAGTTAACATACATCAAGCTATAAAACTGCACCTGCCATGTACTAAGTGCTGGGCAAATGTTAGCGCTGATTCTCAGTGAGGTCAGTTGCTTTAATTTTCTATCCATAATTAAATGTAATGCACATGAGAATAGCATCCTTGTTTGTCTTCTTCATCCATAGATCTCCAGTGCTAGCATAGAACAGGAAAATGGTGGCAACACGATGAGTTTTAAATCAATGAATGAATGAATGTAATTAAATAGTTGATGAGAGTGAAACATGAAATAAAATAATCTTAGTATTTTCTGAAAGAATAAGATTCGTTACACTCTCCCTGCTGTCTTTCACTACCTGCTACTTAAAGGCCAAGTGACTACTGTACATTCTTGTTGTGTAAGCACAACCATGCACACCAAACAAGCGACATCAGGGTATGAGATCCAGTGCAAAAAAGGAAACCCAGAAAACACTGCAGATATGGGCTCTCAGCAGGCAGCCTCTGATCCCTAATGGGCAGGCAAGGTGAATCCTACCTGTCTAATGGGTTTTTGCAACCTGTTTAGAAAGTGATACTTACTTGAGATAATTCCTCATGAGATGAGAGTCTATGAGACAAGACTACGGGAGAATACATTCTCTTTGTTTCATCTTAAAGCTAGGAAAGCCCCACGCCATTTGGCAGTGAGAAAGCTCCCTACAGGAGGAACAAAGATCATCTCTAACACTGGGGACACAGAGGCTCAGGCCAAGCTTTCTGTCTCAATCCATCAGGACAAGGGCTAGTGCAGGATGTATCCCACTGCTCTTTCCAAGCCAAAAATCGGTCCAGTGTAACTACGAGGGGTTTTGGAATCTGTAAATGAGATCCACAAGTCTCAGGTCCTCTGAGAAGCTGGTACTCTGAAAAATCAGCTTTAGTTCTTTGTAACAACATGAACTATGAGTTTCCTAGCCCAAGGCTTATCTGAATTTTATCCTAGAAATCATTTTCTCTCTCTACTAAAAACCTAGAATCCCTAGAAACATTTCCCATGATTCTGATGATCCCGTAAATGTACAGAATTAGTTTTGGATAAGTAGAATCCAAGCTCTTCGAAACGTCTTAGGGCCACCATCAGAACAGGGATGGGATAGGCATGTGGCAGCTTTGCCCAGCTGCATTTAAATGGATTTTCTTCAAACTTAAAATGGATGTTCCTCAAAAACAAAATCCTCATGCTGTCTTATGAAATGTTAAAAGTTACATAAATTAAGAATTATGACTAAACGCAAATCAAAACCAAAACAATTTTAGAAAAAGAAACCTCTTTATGTTTTATTTTGCTTTTCACTCCAACCACAAGATACCAGTGTAAATGCTGGCTCTACTTGCCCAATGCAAACTTGTTCATCTTAGCCAGGAGAGATGGAAAAGCAAATCTTAGGTCAAGTTCGATATCCATCTTCCAGCAATGTTTTGTTTTCAGAACATGTATTTGCTTCCCCTCTTCCAGGTACTGATACCTCCCTTAGTGGTGCACTGCTCTCTCTCCAAACCTTGTCCTTCCTTGAGAATTACTAGTTTAAACTGAGAAATGTGTTAGGTTCCTCTGACCAGGGCTAACTTGGAGAAAGGCCAGTTCTTTCTAAAATCAGTTTGATGCCAGCTCCATAAAAATGAAGGCAGTCTATATCAAACCAAAGGGACTTTCCAGCTCTGAAATAGCTAAGCATAAATGTTTCTCTGATGAAATTTTATTTAGTGCTGACTCTGTTTAGTATCTCATCAATTAAAGCTGGACTGAACAAATGCCATTTTATTACAACATTGCCGCAGTCCCTGGAGCCAGCCTGTCTGGGTTCATGCTCTTTTCCACCTGTGAGGCTAAAGGCATGTTCCTTTAACACCGCCTGCCTCAGTTTCTTTATGTGTAAGAGAAAGATGAAAATAACTTTTTTGTTGTTGAGTTGTGATAATTCAAATGAAATAAACCACTTAGCACAGTGACAATTGTCCATTTAATATTAGCTGTCATACACATTAGTCACTCATAGGTTTCATCATTGAGGTTTTAGCTATTTTTTCAGAGGAAACAAATCTCCTCTACCCCGTTTCCTGTAGAAAGGAGATAGGTCAGAGCAATTACTGTGTGGCTGCTAGAACCAACCTTCAACATTCTGATTCTGGCTCTATCACTAGCAAAAATGCATTATGTGGGGCAGAGTTTTAAACCTCCCTATGCGTCAGCATCCGCAGCAATAAAATGAGGATAACAATAGTATCCCCTCATAGGATATTGTGAAGATTAAATTAATGTTATGTAAAATATTCAAAGGAGTACTGGGCACAGAGTGTTCACTCTATTACTGTCAGCTATTATTAGAATCCTTGTAGTGTGAGATAATTTGTATCATATTATTTATTTAAAATCCCATACCCAAATGAAGTGACGCATTTAAGTACTTCTGTTATGCAAACTTAGGAGAATCCAGGGAATAAGGAAATCTCTTAGGGAATCTGGAGCCCACAGTCTGCGGAGGCAGTGGCTTGAGGCTGGCAGTCAGAGGAGCTGGGAGAGAACAAGCTATGTGACCTTGAGCAAGTGTCTGCATTGATTTGGATTTCAATTAAGTCAATGACAAAATGACTGAGCTACAACTGGCCCTGAAATTCTAAGAATGAATGCATGGATATTCTTGTGCAGACCTCCTTATGGCTATTTCAACGCACGTGGTACATATAGTCCATCAGATTCTCATTTAGTCCACGTTCACTTCTGTTTCCTTCTCCCTGTAGATCCGTGTGTTAAGTGCAGCATGGCATATTCTATAAGTATGAACTGAGGTTCTATTTCAGCTTCAACCACTGTGCTGTTATCAATATAAAAAGAAATGGGGCTGCATTAACTGATGGTTCAAGTGTTTGCACTGACGTTGATTTGATGTGTGACTACAAGAAGATTATTTTAATTGGTGCCACCACCTCTCTTTTTCACAGGACATTACCATTTATGATGACGTTAATGAATTAGAGTTTATAATATGCTTTGAAAAAATCTGAATAAAGAGTCCAACCACAGTAGAAAGGGCCATCAGTTCATTTCTACATGAGATATCTCAGGACAAGGCAGAAACAGAAAGGCGAAAAGTGCAGAATCCCATTGATGAAGGGAAAATGTAAGAGATTCCTCCAGAAGAGGCTTCACATGAAATAATCTAACCACAGCAGAAGGTACAGGCTTTTGAGAGATGCACATAAGTGACTTTTTGTTTACTAAGTGACTTTTGTTTACTGTTATGATATTCCTGTTTCTCAGTTTTCTAGATAGTGGTGAGCTGCAGGACAGAAATTCTGATGGAAGAAAAGAGTCTAACAAACAGAGTGAGACTCCTGCAGAGAGACTGCCTAGAATCAAGAATAATTCCAAATTATTTTTATTATAATATTTAAATATATGTATGATGTACATTTTTAAATTGTGGTACTATTTATACAGAGAGGAGCCCATGATTTTAGGTATAGGTATATCTCATCTTATTGCACTTCATTTCATTGTGCTTTATATATATTGTATTTTTTACAAATTGAAGGGATCAAGGAGTAATTTCACCTTTCAAGTCTTATTGAAGAAATACATTTTGTAAGGCTACAGCTAATATAGGTAGTGATTCCTCTATTGGATATGGGCAAAGTAAATTAAAAACCTTCTGAAAAGGATTCATCATTTTAAATGCCACTAAGAGCATTCATGATACATGGGAGAAGGTCAGAATATCAACATTCACGGGAGTTTGGAAGAAGTTGATGCCAGCCCTCATAGATGGCTTTACGGGGTTCAAGACTTTGGCATACGAAGTAACTGCAGATGTGGTGGAAATAGCAAGAGAACTAGAATCAGAAGCACAGCCAGAAAATGTGACTGAATTACTGTAATCTCGTGATAAAACATGAATGAATGAGGAGTTGCTTCATATGATAAGCAAAGAAAGTGGTTTCTTGAGATGGAATTTATTCCTGGTGAATATTCTGTGAACATTTTAGAAATAACAACAAGTAAGTTAGAATATTATATAAAGTTAGTTGATAAAGCAGCTGCTGGGCTTAAGAGGATTAGCTCCAATTTTGAAAATTTTACTTTGGGTAAAATGCTATCAAACAGTGTCACATAGTACAGATAAATCTTTCTTTGTAAACAGAAGAATCAGTCAATGCAGCACACTCCATCGTATTATTTTAAGAAATTGACATAGCCACCCCAACCTTCAGCAGCCACCACCCTGATCAGTCAGCAGCTGTGATCATCCAAGCAAGACCCTCCCCCCACCAGCAAAAAATAAAAAAAAAAAGACTCACTGAAGCCTCAGATAATCATTCGCATTTTTTAGCAACAAAGTACTTTTAAATTAAGGTGTGTATGTTGCTTTTTTAGACATAATGCTATTGCACACTTAAAAGACTACAGAATAGTGTCAACATAACTTTTATGTGCACTGGGAAATAAAGCTTTGTGTCAATCGGTGTCAATTTATTGAGATATTTTCTTTATTATGGGATCTGGAGCCAACCTTGTAATATCTCCAAGGAATGCCTATATACAACTGGATGAGTTTTAACAAATCAAGGTATCCCTGAAACCAACACTCCCATCAGAATGTAGAGCATTTCTGCCACCCCACAAAGCTCTCTCATGCCCCTTCCTGCCAATACTCATAGGCAATTAGTATTCTGTTTTCTGTAATAACACAGGTTAGTTTTGCCTAGTCTTGAACTTCATATAAATGAAATTATATAGTATGTACTCTTTTGTATCTTTCCTTCCACAAAAATACACTGTTTTTGAGATGCATACATGTTGTTGCATTTACTTGTAGTTTACTATTTTTATTGAATATTAGTATTCCATCATAGGAATATGCTGTGTTTTGTTTATCCATACTCTTGATGGATACCTGTCTTGTTTTCAGTTTGAGACTATTAGAAAGCTACTATGAACATTTTTATATCATTGTATATATATGTTTCCATTTCTTTTGGATAAATATGTAAAAGTAAACTTATTAAGTCTTAGTTTAGATTTATGTTTAACTATATTAAAAACTGCAATTTTTCCAAAGTGGTTCTATCATCTTACATCCCCATGTGCAAAGTATGACAATTCCAGTAGTTCTAATGCTCACCAATATTTGTTGTTGTCCGTCTTTTTAATTTTAACCATTTTAGTCAGTATAAAGTGATACATCGCTGTGACTTTAATATACAATTTCTTGATTACTAAAGATGTCGAATATCTTTGCATGGGACTATTGACCATTCACATATATTTTTTATAAAGTGCCTATTTTTGTTTGTCTGTTTATTTTTGATTTGCAGGAGATCTTCACATATTGTGAGTACAGGTCCTTTTTTAGATATATATCCTGAAAATATTTTCTTCCAGTATATATCTGGGGAACATAAATTTAAAAATTTACCCTTTAATTTTCTTAGGTATATATTTTGATGAGCAGAATTTTTGTTTTCATTAAGTTGAATCTATTGATACTTTCTTTTATATACTTAGTGCTTTTGTATTCTAAAATATTGTTGCCTATTTCATGCTTTCAAAGATATTTTCCCATGTTTTCTCCTGGAAGCTTTATAATTTTAGCTATTATCTAGATTGATGATACATCCCTCTGCCGAGTCCCAACTACTTCACATAAAGAAGTCTTGGAGAATAGCTTCTTAGATATGCTGCCACACTAAAAGTGGGTTGTTGGTGGTGGTGTGTTTTGTTTTTATTTTTGGGGGGGTGGGGCAGGAAGGGAGTTGCTTGCTACTCTCTAAATTCAACTAGATGAAATAAAATCTATATATTGGGAACACTTATTACATAGCAGACACTCTCCTAAGTGTTTTACAAGTAATAACTCTTTTAATCCTCAAAATCCAGAAAACTAAGGCCTAGAGAGATTAAAGTAAACATATCAATGTTTACACAGTAAAGAAGTCGCTGAGCTAGAGCTCAAACCCTTATAGGCAGACTCCAGAGCCAACAGAATAAATCGCTACTGTATGTTGCTTAATTCTGTTAAATTTAATATAAATAACCTGGTTCAAAGTAGAATGAAATTAAAATTTACTGGGTGACTATTGCACCGGATAGCATTCTAGGCTGTTTTATCTCATGTAATTTTCAAAAATAACCTCTTTATTACATACTAAAGGTTTTTATAGAGGAAGATAATTTAACCTTAGAGAGTTAAGTAGCTTGAGCTAGGTCACAGAATCAACAGTGAGTCTGAGAGTCAAGACAGGTTGTCTGATGAAAGCCTCATGTTTTTTGCACTACAAGATCCTATGTCCCCTGTGGAGATCTGCATGACATGTCACTGGAAGAAGCATACAGGGAGGGATTTGATAGAAAAATGAAGCTGATTTAGGTACACTCAGGCCTGTAGCACATTTCATTTAGGCAAAAAATTAGGGGAATGTTTCCAGTCCAGGAGCATGTCTTGAAGACCATAATCTTTAAGACACAAGCATACTTACTCCTTGCTGATATGAGCTTCTAGACCTTGCTACAAATCTCATGTCCATGCAAAAATTGTTAGATCCTCTCTGCACCTTGCTTCTTCTACTCATTGTCCTTTCTCAGGGACCATCATAGATCCCAACTGTGTATCTCAAATCTAAAGCATAAGCTGCAGCTACTACTGTCAGATCTGGAAGGAAAGGAAAGGAGAGGAGGGGAGGGGAAAGAGGAGGGGAAGGAAGCTTCCAGAAATGCAAAAGGTGTTATACTGGTGTCATGTTACTCTATTGCTTAAACCTAGATCCGTTGGTGAAAGCATATTTTTATTATTTATTGTTTTTGGTACCCATTAGATGTACATATTTTCAGCGTACCTGGAATAATTTGGTACATTCATACAATCACATCAGGGTAATTAGGATATCCACCACCTGAAATATTTATCTTTCCTTTACACCAGGAACATTTATTTGAATTATTATTCTCTTCTAGCTGTTTTGCATCAGCATCACTTGGGAGTTTGTAAAATATGCAAATTCTCAGGCCCCACGTCAGATCAATTAAATTAGAAACTGAACAAGATCACTAGGTAGTCCCGAGGCATTATCAATCACCGGCCAATAATATACACACCAAGCGGCAACTGGAGGAGGCAAATAGTATCCATGAAAAAACGTTCTCTTGTTCACGAAATATTTCCTATAGGAGTATCATTCAGGTGGCACCTTCATAATTCTCTGATCATCAATAAGCTGGAGTGATCTTTGCCATTTCACATGGATCACAGAATAAAAAGGCTGCTTCTATCAGAGAGTGGGTGAGGTCTTCTCAGTTGTGAGATGACGCCAAAGGGAGAACATCCATGGGGACCCTTTGTTCTAGGTGGTTTAGGGGAAGCCCTGCCTCAGGGCTCTGAGTCACCGGCAGTCTCTGCAGCAGCCTTTGCTAGTCATTATCCCAGGACATGATTCACAGGGCTTGTGGGGATGCAGGCTTATTCTTTACAGTCGCATCAAGCTGTCATACCTCTGGCAAACAGGAAGGTGCAGTGCCTAGGATCAGGATTGGCCTTCTCTGTTTATGGCTTGTTCCCGGTCATAAATTTGGAGCAGGAGGGCAGAGTGATTGCCAATTGTTGAGGAGCTGAATGGGGAGCAGTAGGAGATGAAGAAGCAAGGGTGTGGGTAACGCCAGAAAAAGCAAACACTGAGCCGGTGCCCCCTCAAGGTCACTTTGCTTTGGCAGGAATCAAACAAACAAACAGAAAACGGGGATTGGGGGAGTAGGATTGTCTCATTTCCTATATTTCTATGCCATTATGGGCATAGGTTTGATAAACTCTGGCCAAGAGAAAGTCGTTTTTGTTTTATATTTTCTTTTTAGAGACGCCATGGTTTTTATGACAAGGCCTAAGCAATGAACCATAAAATCAAAAGACACCATAGGCATTTTCTCATTGGTGCATGGGCTGCAAATCAAGAAAATAATTTGTAGTTCATCTGGCAGTAGTTCTAGAAGGAAAACACTGAAAGAAAATGCTGAGAATGGTAATAGCAGGAGCGGGGAAAAAAAAAAAACAAACCAGAGGTGCTAATCAGAAAGCCCTGGATTTGGCCAAAGATATAGTACATGGAACCACTGAGCTTATTAGACTATGTGGGTTGTACATATGTGTGGTATATATGTCTGCGTGTGTGTGTGTGTTCACTTTTGAGTCTATTTTCTGAGATAAAAAACATGGAAAGTATTTGGTAAAGCAGAAGTAAACACTGGCTTAATTATAACAAGCCAACTATGTTTTCAAAAGTATTATCATCAACAGTAGTAATTATAGCAAACATTCATTAGGCATTCAACATGGGCCAGCCATTGTGCTATGAACTTTCACTACTTCAACTCATTTAACCATCACCAAAACCTATGAAAAAGGTACAATCATTATTCTCCCTTGTCTTACACATGAAAAAGGAAGACTTAAAACTGTAAAGGTCTAACTTTTAACTCGGCCCAGGTTTCATAGCTAATTGGTAGCAAACTCAGGGAACTTTAACTCAAAACTCAGGACACCTTAACTCAAACTCAGGGAACTTTGGCTCAAAAAATATGTGCATATAACTACTGCCTTCCTCAACTTTCTATTTTACATTTGGGGACAATCGGTCACTAAAAGATTAAAACGCAACGTGTTTTCTCAAAAAGAATCAGAGACAGATATTGAAAGTCTACCTCAGAAGAAGGCCTTATCTTACTGAGCGTAATTAGGTGGAAGACAAAAAGTCAGTGGTCTTATTTCAAAGAGTACAAATTCTGTCACTGGCTTTTAGCCAGTGGGATTTTGCCCTACAGAAGACATGTGGCAATGTCTGGAGACATTTTGGTTTGTTACCATGGGAGAAAGATGCTATTAACATCTAGTGGGTCATCCTCAGATGCTGCAAAGCATCCTTCAGTGCACAGGTAGTTTCCCTACATCAAAAAAGAAGCCAGTCCAAAATGTCAAAACTGCCAAGCTTGAGAATCCTGATCTGAGGTAGCCACACTATCTTCAGGAAAGGATCTTCACATGGTAGCTTTGAATTTCTCTCAGCGATGTCTCTCTCAAACATACCCTGTTATGCAATCAGAGACAAAAACAACCTTTAACTGACACTTGACAGAACTAGATTCTCGCAAGTAAGGCAGCCAGCGTACACTCACAAATAACCACAAGCCACACTGCCACCACCACCTAGAGGATGGCAGCCTACCCAAGACCTGTACAGCAGGAGCTGTCCCAGGCCACAGATCCCAAGATCCTAGGTGCCAGATGAACTTCAGGAAGTCTACCGCTGTATCTCTATGATTCAATAGTCCTCAGAAGTAAAGAATTTGGGGAAATTGGGTGAGTGTGCAATTTCAGGACCTCCAGTTGCTTTTCTCGCTGGAAGGGACACCAGGCCTAACTGAATAAAGAGGCAGAGTGCAAACTGCTTCACTTAAGCAAGCCATCTTTTGCTAAAATCTTGGATCCTGATCCGCCTCCACCCACACCCTTCTGGACTCTGGGCTCACGCTACAGGGTTGCTTTGTTCTCAAATCTAGTGGATACTTTCAGTATCTAAAACAGACTTTTGTCAAGAATTATAGGCAGGTGGTGTTGATGGGAGCAAACTGATGAACCATAAAGATGCCTGTAAAAAGAGGACCCATAGGGCAATAAATTTTACGTGCTTATTAACCAATTCACTTGCTAGGGTTTTTGAAGTAATTTAATATTTCTATGATTCCTACCACTTTCATTTTCTTTAATTCCTATTTCATTGTCTGGCCGCTTGATTTAACACAGGATTATTCTAACAAATTCCTGATTAATTTTTTTTAAGAAGTAAAGAAAAATGAAATGGCATTTGTTTGTGCTGTATGTTCTGAAGCTTTATTGGGCTGCTCACTGAGTGGAAATAAAAGATTTCTGACTTTGGCTAGCCATTCTACTGCAGTGATAATTAAGCAAAATCTTACCAAAAAAAAAAAAATCATTTTGCTGCATTTTGATTGGTTTCTCTTGTGCTAGTTGCTCCCTTTCCAAGACCGCAGGACAGGCCATACCAATTTACGAGAATTTGCAATAACCCAGATGGCAGAGCTTTACTGTTAAAGTGAGCAGTGTTAGCTACTCCCACCACAAATACACACTTGCCATACCTTTCCTATTCTAATTTTCAAATCAGCATTAAGGATCATAAAGAATGAAAAGAATATTCTGTCTGAAAACAATCTTATATTTCAAAATTAACATTTAATAAAACATACTCCCATTCTACTTATTACACATATTAATGTCTATAAAAGAAAAACACAATGTAAAACGGCCCATCCAGGCCAGAGCAGTGTACTAGCATGAGTATGATTTATGGAGTCAGACAAAATGGAATTCATATCTGGATCCATCATCAGCAAGCCATGCAAACGTGGGTAAATTACTTAGCTAGTCTTAGTCTCAGTTTTCTCATCTCTAAGGTAGGGATAATAGGCAAATCGTGCATCAAGTATTCATCCAAAAAGTGCAATGTTTTTTCTCCTTGCAAGATGACCTCCTCCAGAACCTGACTCAAGCTTGCTTAACGTGTTTACTGCTTAATGGAAAAGAAGCCATCAGCCTAGCCTTCCAGTTTTGCAGGTACTCTTGCAGAAAATGATAGGGATCCTTGGAATATTTAGAAAACCAGCTGCATGTAAGAAAGACTGACAGGTCCCCATCACAGTTGCTTGTCTTTCAAAGAGCAGCTACCCCATCACTGAAGAGTGGAATGTTTGGTTAGATAAATGACAAGGCCGGCTTTCCTTTTGCAACAATACCCTACCGGGCTAACTTTGGTTTCCTCTTGCTAGGCATATCTGTTTCTCCACTTCGCTTTTTCCTGTGTTGCCTTGTCCTTTTGCTTTTCTCCCCAGGCTATCTCTCACATTTTTTAGTTGCTCACTATTCTTCTAACATTCCCTCCCCTCCTATTCTTCTCTTTAAGTATGTACTTACTAAGTGACACCACAATTCATGATGACAAACTCTAGAACATTAGGAGATCTGGCTAATCCCAGAATCATTATTTATATAAATCTTTGTATTAGAATTATGACTTATGGTAGCACTTTTTCATTGCGAAATTGATGAAGTGCCTCACTCTTCTTTTTACATTGCTTCCATTATGATATAATATTTCATGTGGCACCTTCCTGCTTAAGTTTAATGTTCTAGAAAGAAGTGAGCCTCACTTTCCTTACTGAAACTCTCAAGAAGAGGTTAAGTTCACATTCAGGTATTCTTAAAATAATAATTTTAAGCACAAGGATACTGAGACACTAATGAGTTGAATAATTTTTTAGCATATCCCAGAACCCAAGGCTATATTAAAACTTATATTAAGAACTTATCTCCCCTAACCCTAGGCCCAGCACTTTATGAATAAAATTACATTTACTCATAGTGCAGTGCATTTGTTATCCATTCTAATTATGGTGTCATAATGGATCTGCTCCTTGACTTTAAATAATCGTTTCCCAAATTTAACGGGTCACCTAAACTCAGCTATGATCTCTATGAATGAAAGTACCTGCTAAAAACCATGGTCTTTGACATACATTATTTCACAAAAATTTCTGAACTATGGATTATTATGCTCACTTAGCAACACAAAAAACTAAGATCCAGGGAGAAACAGTGACAATAATGTGCCAAGAATTGAGAAAGCTCTGCAAAAAATGTTTCTTAAGCACATAGCACAAAATCAACAGCTATTAAAAGGAAAAATCAGGATTTGAACTCAGGTATTTTTACTGTTACATCATTATGAGTGAGGAGAAAGGAAGAAAGTGGTCAGGCAGGCAGTTTGGGTGGGTCCTTGGCTGAATTCTCTCAAAGGAAAGAATAGCCTGCAGGCACAGATAAGGTAACTTGGAAAATGGGACTTGCCTAACTAGGACATGCCCACAACCGCACAGATAAGAAAGGCTAAACAGGTGACTTGCCCAGACATGCCTGCAATGAAAAATTCCACCTCGACATATGTGCAGTAAGGGGAACAAAGCAATATGGAGTAACTCAAGCTAAGAGCCCACATGTGCATTAGGAAGACAAGGTGGAGCTACCAGAAATTCACACCTTATGCACATGAGACACCCAGCCCTCATCAGTTTCTTTTGCATTCAACTGTAAATATGGCAACCCTCTTCAGGGACCCCTCTCTGTGGTGGAAAGCTTTCTTTCTTCACTTATTAAACTTTCACTCCAACATCACCCTTTCTGTCCATGCTCCTTAATTCTCTTGGTTATAAGACAAAGAACTCTGGGTAATGCCTCACAACAAGAGACTTTTCCAAGAATGCTTTCCCCACTATCTTTATATATGAAATTGTACCATGCACCAGTCTCAATTCATATATGACAATATTCTTCCAGGAATTTTCTCATGTTCCCCTAGTGTTTGTTCATTCTTCTTCACTCATCTTTTTCTTTGTAGCCACAACATTTTGGTTAAATCTTTGTTAGAACATGTAACAAACTTTTCCTAGCGTTAGAAGTATTTGTTTACATTTCTGTCACTCTGAGAGCTTTTATTCATTCAGGTATACATTAATTTTTAGAACAACTATTGGGCCTGCTATGTGCAGGACACTGATGATATGCAGGCCAAAAACTTAGGCAGGATTCCTGACCTTAGAGAGTTTACTTTTTGGTTGCGGGAGATAAGAGAGACAGGCATTTAACAAGGCAACCAATATCCAAAACAATACCAAAATGTGGTCATTGCTAAAAAGGAAATTATCCAGGTAATGAGCGAGATGGGAACTGTGGAAGACCACTTCAGATTAATGTACGCTTCCAGTGAGTGACAAATAATTTGAGATGTGAAGAAAAATAATGAAAAGGTGGCTCAGGCCTATAATCATAGCACTTTGGGAGGCTGAGGCAGGAAGATCATTTGAGGTCAGTAGTTTGAGACCAGCCTGGGCAACCTAGCAAGATCCTGTCTCTACAAAAAGTACACACACAAAATATATATTTAGCCAGGTATGGTGGCATGCACCTATAGTCCTAGCTACTTGGTAGGCCGAAATGAGAGGATTGCTTGAGCCCAGGAGTCTAGTTTGAGATTAAAGTGAAGTATGACTGCACCACTGCACTCTAGCCTGGGCAACAGAGCAGGACTCTGTCTCTATTTAAAATAAAAAAGAATATGAAAAAGCACATTACAGGTAGAGACTGCATGAATCCTGGCCTGGGGAAGGAGAAGTTAGATTGAATGTGGTGAGACATTAGCCTGGAGAGGTAGACAGACGGACAACTGTTTATCTCTTGAACATAACAGAAAAAAAGGTGTGGTGCAGAACATGTGTTTTAGAGGCATGCATAATTGGGTCCAAAAGCTGCCTTGTCCCTTACAAGCTGTGTAAATGTCTTAATCTCTCTTATTCTCAATATTCCCATATGAAGAAAGAAAAGGAAATAAGGGGGACAAAAAAGCAATACAATTGTTGAATGGAAACTGTTATATTATTCCTCAGTTGGAAACCAGTAGGCAAAACAGTTATGGGTTCCATTAACATAGAGAAAGAGAAATTACCTAAAATTAGACCTGGGCAAATGGATTTTTCTCAGTGAGTACATCATTCACAGTCAGTTGAAGCTGATAAAAGAACAGAAGGATATAGGCATGTTTTACTCTAAGAATCTACTCCAGGACAAGGAAACCTCTATATTCCATAGATACAGTTCCAAGTTTTGTGATTATTCTGGGGCCTCTCCTAAGAATGAAGAGTTCTTTCGGAGACACCTTTCCTCTTTGTTACGTTCACAGATGAGTACAGCACTCTCAAACACTGACACTGGTGTGTTTTTGTTTGGGTTCTAAAAGTTGAACATATTTAACAATACTCTTCTCTAAACCCAATTTACCATCCTCCCTACACTCATTAAAGATGGCATTCCAGGGCTCTTAGCCACTCGTTGAAATAAATAAATCATACTTTATGGCAAATAAAGATGGAAAATTTTCCCAGAGATCCAGATGGAACCAGGGAACAAAAGGCCAGGTAGCAAGGGATTCCTGCTCGCCTATAGTTCTGTTAACCAGTCAGCATCAGTGGAAAACTCTCCTGGGAATTCATTTTGATGTAAATAAGGCTCCTTTCTGCAAAGGAAAAGTATAAAGCTCAAAGAAATAACTAGTGTTTTGTAACACTTTTGGAAGATGAAGCCAGTCATTCACGCCCAACAAGAAAAAACTACCAGCAGTCAACAATTATCTAGAGATAAAAATAGCAAGGAAAGCATACCCATTATTAGAAGTAAACTCAGAAATGTGGAAGCAATTTTAAGTGGAAAAACAGAAATCTGCTAAAAAAAATTTTGGTCCTACAAAGAAATCTAAACTCTATTATTTTTAACTGAATAGCCACATTCAAAAAATAAAGTAACAATGTATTTTTTTTGTAATTGAAAAAGTAATCCATTTAATCTTTGGGTTAGTGGCCTAAAACAACCCCAATTTCACATAAAAATTTCTTCTCCACTATTAAGGGTAAGTCTACTAAATTTTGCCAGGAGAGAATAAACTGCTTATCTCTTCTCTGTCTTTTCATTCCACATTTTTATGCCTTTCGGTCTCTGCTTGTTGACTCTGGGATGTGGAGAAAAAATAATATTCTCAACAGTTTTTCCCAGATACATACTCTATAAATTGTAAGTAATATTCCCTGTATTCAATGGACATTCAATATATTATGTGTAAGAACAGGTCTGAGTTTTTACATGGTGGTATTTATTGACATTAATAATTACATGGATTTACAAATATTCATACACACCCCCTTCACAGAATGCTTTAATTAACTTGTCCAGGATTTGGAATCCCGACAGTCTACCAAGTCAGCAGGATCGTTAAACCCAATCATATTTTCAGCCTAACCTGAAATTTCACTAGAACCATTCAAATCAATTTACCCAGCAGAGACATTTGTCTCTGGCCTGTCACCACAGCCCGTACCAAGCGTCCTACACTTCTTTATCTTTTGGCAGGGCCATCATAAGCGAGCGACACAGAGGGTGATATATGAGAACTCAAATAAGTCATAAATCCCACAACCCTTCATCTCCCGTCAGGCGGACTGAATTTACGCCCACTGGCCTTGGCAATGGCTCTTAGCTCGGCTCCAAGAAAGTCAACTTAAAATGACACACTCTTTTAAGAGTGAATCTCCTCTCAACGTGGCACTAGGGAGAGGGAGAATACCAAGGAGAAAGGAGGAAGGGAAGATGTCAGGACACTCTATTCTCTAAGATGGGTAGAGGCCACTAATCTCTTTTTTCTTTAGAATTAAAATGCCTTTGCAGAACAACCTCCATCCTTGCTTCACCCCGATTTTAAGTGACCAGAAATCATCCCTTCTATTTTGCTTCTAATTGACATACATGGTGGAGAATTAAGAAGGGAGGAAGTGGTACTCAGAATTTATGTGGCTGTCATATACCACGATAACAAAGATTTGCCTAAAAAACACAGGGGAAATGGGCTACAGGTGCTCTGTAAACTACGGAAGCAGGTCTTGTAGCTGAGAGCTTTCTGCCTGTGTATTTGAGCATGTGTGCACATGCGCACACTTTTTATCTCAGCTTTGGTTGAAAGCAAGGCACTCAACAGGGGATTTGTCAGGCTCAAAGGGTCCTAATCTTTAGGTGAATCTTACCCGATATCTTATAGAATCTCCTGGGGGTTTTATATAAGAGTCTGTTTCTGGATGAAGAAGCTAGAGCACTCCCTTCCTCTTTCCTCTTCTCAGAAGAAAACATTATTTTTAACTCAGGTGAATTATAAACAAATGTGGTCTAATTTAACAAGAAATTAGGAATTTAGAGTAAATCAAAGGTACTAGAAGTTAGGAAAGGGAATTGAAATAGTGGTCAGCAATTGTTTGAGACACTTTCAAATATTTTTATCCCTCTAAGAGAAGTGAGTGGAAATTTTGTCGTTTATAAGGTACATCAAAATTAACCCCAGGAACTCCACCTGGTCCCGTCTTCCCTTCCATTCATTTTGGTAGTCAACAATACTATAAAAATAGTCATCATGCCTTTCCCCCATACACCTCATTATCTATCCTTCTTAGTATACATCTTGAGTAATGCAATTTACTTCAATGTCACCAAGAAAGCCAAGTCCCTTCGGGACTGTCATTATCATAAACCACAATCTGCTACCAATTTATCTGTCCTTAGATGCTCCTTGTTGTAATTTCCTTTAAAAAAATAAACTCAAAACCAAAACAATACAATAAAATAATGACAAAGCAGTTTAAGTCCTGGTTTCTGTTCAATCCTGGGACTTTTCCATTTTAGTTGTTGTTTTGCTTTTGTCACAGTATTCACCCATAACTCATCTAGGAAATAAAACTAGAGATGAATGGAGAACATACCATTCCAGGTCCTCCCCCTCACACAAACCTACCCCAGCACCACGGTGAAGTATCTATCATACTCTCATTTTACTTTTGGATTATTTTTTCTTATTTTTAGAAAGGACATTAGAACAAGATCATATATAAATTTAAGGCAATCAGTCATGGTGTTACTTTAAAAGAGGAAGACAATTGGTGCTTTGAAATTGTGTTGTACATGGCACATGGATACATATGTAACAAACCTGCACATTGTGAACGTGTACCCTAAAACCTAAAGTATAATAATAAAAAAAAAATTGTGTTGTAAGAAGTTGGAGGTGGGGGGAAGTATCTTGCTGAATACCATATAAACAACCAACTGAGTTCTAAATAATTACATAATTATATTTCTCTTACATATCCTAATGCATTTAACAGTGTGGAGTAAAATGAAACTGTCCTCCAACAAGGAAAAACTACCATGTAAAAACTGCGATGCTTTTCTGATTTCAAGAAGAAAGTGACAACATCAAGATGAATGATATCATGGATGATTAATTTTTCCTCCTGAAAAGATTTAAATTCCAACCAATAGGGTTATTAACTAGATACTAAAATTCTATACTGTTAGCATTTAAAATACATATACATCCACATTTTGTATTTGTTTATGAAGTAGCAGGGGAATAGTTAGCTCCATCCATCCCCCACAAACAAAAATAAATTGAGAAGGATACATTTTACATCCAATTAAAAGTAGTAATACTTAGATATAGAAGTAGAGGGATGAAATGGTAAAGAAAATCTCCAAGATTTATTTGGACGAATGCCTCTGGGCTGGTGATTTTATTTCACACAGACTTGTTCCCCTGTGTAGAAATGGAAATCATATAATTTAGATTGAGTTAGATTCAGGTTTTAGGAACATTGACCATGTGTATCTCTCAACACACAGAAAGGAAATATGGTACAGTTATGGATCTAAACCCTTTGGGTTTCTGAGATTAAGATGTTGTATAAGTATATATTTTACCAAAAATCTATGATTTCTATGAATATGTGCATGTAGGCGATGGACAGAAATAGGACCTTTTCTTTTCACATGAATGGCTGTCAAAGGAGAGTATCAGATACATTTCATGAAAAGGCCAAATATGGCATGTTTTATATAATGAAAAGAATACATTAAGAACCTTGTGAAAATGAAAAATGAGACCAGGCTGTAGAGTGAGGCCTATTAAAAGGACAGTACTCACTTAAAATAATTTATCTTAATATCTTCATTCTTAACCACTGTACATGAATAAAACTTTGATTTTACCTATTTTCTGTCAAATTTATCTTGCCTGCTGGCATTTTGCAATTCACCTCTGATAGAATGGACTTAACAAATTAGCTTCCATTTAAAAAAGAGGTTTACATTTATAAGAGGAAAGGGCCTTATAAAAGTGTAAAGGAGCTAAAGTTGAAATTAAAGTTGATATCAGGATTTGTTAATTCTGCCTGTTTATTTTAATGTGCTATGTAAGTCTGAGGTAAAATTCTTAAATGTAAGATGCTTCGATAATCTTACTCCACATGGCATCAGGAAAAAATTTCATACGTGATACTCCTATTTGTTCTCCAGAGCATTTGCTGGAATGTGGAATCATTTAAGAATAGTTTACATCAATGATTCCCAACACTTAACTCTTGTTAGAGTCAAAGAGAATATTGTATAAAACTCAATTTTATATAATCCCGGAAGTTTTCATTACTTCTAATAATCACGTTCAATTTTTAATACATCTGAAATTATTGTTTTAAACTCTCAGTTATCAAAATATACTCTTAAACCCCACAGAAAAATAAACCAAACTAGATTACTCAGAAAAATGTTATTATGTGTAACAAGACTCCTATCTTACCAAATGTGTATCAAGACATCATAACACCTTGTTTTCCATAGTACTTTAGATGTTACACTTGCTTTCAGTCTTTCTCATTTGACTCTCCCATCCCAAGTGTGGAGCAAGGGCAGATGCCACTTTTCCTCTTACCCAGATGGTACGATAGGGCTCAGACAGTTAAGCGACTTGCCCCAAAATTATTCTCACAAAATAAAACACCTAAGTTCTCTAAACTTTTAAATGTCTTCTCTTAATATGTTTATTTTTTTCAAAAAACCTGTGTGTGTGTGTGTGTGTGTGTGTGTGTGTGTGTGTGTGTGTAAGAAATAAGAACCGTAATTATAGTACTACTTCCAAATGGGATGGTTTATGGCTTAACAGAATTGACCTTGTAAACCATAGACCTATTAAAAAGTTTCTATTTTTGAAGTGGCCTCTACTCGGGGTAGAATCTTAAACATGAGGGAGCGTAAGAGTCACAGGAGAACTCGGTACAAACGTTGGTTATTACTCTCACGTTCATAGACTGTCTGATTTAGCAGGCATATGTTGAGGCTCCAGGAATCAGTCATTTTAATTAAGTGACCCTGGGGTTTTTGAAGTGGGTGACAAGAAATCCTAAAGTCATATTATGTCCATATAACCAGTGAAATTAGGAGTTGTGCCTTTTAACGCCACTATGTCCCCCATCTCCTCTGCTCAGAGAATACCACTGGAGGAGAAAGGTAGAAATATTTATATGGAGAAAGGTTCTAATAGCTAAAAGAATTCTCATCCCCGAATGGCTTCAATTTGCGATGGTTGATGCCTATTCAAAGCTCCGGCTGAAACTAGTCTACCCAAAGCTGAAGGCCTCATGGTGTCTCTCACAACCTCCTGAAATAACCCTAGAATCAAGAGGAAAAAAAGACATCTTGGTTACTAACTCAGACTTGTATTTTCCAAACTGTGTTTCTTATTATAGCTCCTTAGGGCACTATAATTGGGTTTTCCAATATATTACTAACGACAGGTTTCATAATCTGAACTGTTTGGAAAACTCTAGGTTGTACCTGCTTGCCCACTGCAGTGAGAGTGGGGTTGATCAAAATTTAACTCTTTAGGAGAGACATATTCCTGATTCCATATATTACTTGGCCAGATACTTATCGTTCCAGATATACCTATGAACATCTGGAAGATACCAGAGTTCCATGAAGACACCTGCCTACTCATAAACACATAAGCCTTTAACATTCAGATATTTGGTAATACGAGCTATGTTATACTGTTCCCTTCAGTGCATGCTTACTTCAGGTTTCCTCATTCTGCAGAGAATGAACCAGGTACTGCGCCAGGTTGATAGAGCTGCAAAGACAAACAGAGCTGAGTTTCCGCCCTCAAAGTGTGTTCATTGTAGAAGGAAGTACAGGGAAGCAAACAAGTAAATACAAGGTGTGAAATGCACGATACAGGTTAACCCCGCATATAAGAGGGGAATCCAACCTGCCATGCAGAGGAGTGGTAGAAGATGATTCCTGGAGGAAGAAAAAGTGGTAAGTCCTGAAAGTCAAGTAGGAGTCAGTCCAGTGAACGGGACAAAGGGAACAGCATGTACAGGTTCTAGAAACTCAAAACAATCCAGGGAAGAATGAGAAAAAGGCAGTGCGAAGGGATGAGTGTCTAGAGGTGGCAACAATAATAACAGTTAATATTAATTCAAGGTTGCTATTTCTCTACAAATCATCTTACTGGCATTAACTAATTTTTCCTACTAGTAACCCTATGAAGTAAGTGATGTTATTATCCCCATTTCACAGATAAAATAACTGAACCATAGAGCAGTAAAATTACTCGCTCCAGGGCAAAGAGATAAATAAGAGAGGAAATTAGGATTTAAACACAAATTCTAGGCTTAATTTCCTACCACTGCATACTATACTGTATTTTATCCCAAAAGAAATGAAAAGTCATTGACTAGTTTTAACCAATGTATTGCTAGAAAAACTAACTAAATAGCTGCAAGGTGGAGAACGAATTTAAGTGGAAGAAAGACGAATGCCTAGAAGTCAGTTATGGTGTGGCAATCAGCCCTAGTGAATGGATATATTTAAGAAATATCAAAGTGGAATTAACAGAACTAGTGAATTGACAGATGTCAGTTTCCTCTCGAAGGCTCAAGTGAGAATATGCTCCCCTATCATGTACTTTATTTACTTTTTGCCCCTTTGAGTCAGTTCTGTTTATGGTAGAAACATTGTTAGCTGAAACAGTGACATTTGACAATTTATGGAATTCCTAATCAGCTGAGAGCTTTGTAAAGGGGAAGATCTTGCTTTAGTATTATTCTTATTCCCAACCACAGCACAATGACCACAGAGGTAAATAGTTAGTAATGACTGGATGCCTGGAATTTGACTGAATTGAATTGAATTCAACGTTATCACTATAAATTTTAGTAAGCTTCAAGTTGTTGGAGGCATGTGTGATTTTTCAGAGAAAATAAATTTCCTACCTAAAATATCAAGTACCTTTAAATACTAATTGCGTAGAGTTGACTTTTTGACAGTGTATTATTAAGGTTAATGAGGTTCAGACAGGGAACTGATGAAATTTATCCTGCACTAGAGAAAAGAGAAACATTCCCTTTCATTGTTCAGTTCCTACACCGCTGTCAAATTTCCATCCTGGTTTTCTCAGGTTTTTGTCTTAGTCTGGTTGGGTTATTTTTTTGGTTGGAAGGGAGGAATATTCAGAAAACTTAACAGCCTTCTTCACAAACCTCTGCAGTCTCAGCAGCCATTGCTTTTTCCTGCACCACATTTAAACAAACAGACAACAACAACAAAAACTGGAGATAATTTGATTAATTTACATATGGTCCAATGAAGATCCATGTTTTTAACATGTTTATACTATAAAATAAACTTTACTGTTTACAATTCCCTCTTGTTTTGTTGAGCCAAAATGATTATAAATTGTAATTGATTAACTCTTGATACTGAGTTTGATTTTGGATACACAATATAAACAATCATTAAAGAAGGATTAATTTGGCTACACCAGATGGAATCCAATCTGTTTCACAAGTATATTACGATTCTCACTTTCTTCCAAAAATGAGAAGATCAAATAGTTTTCAGTCCTTGTGAACCTTACAGTGCCCACATTTTGGTTTTGAAATTCTTTAGGAACCAAGGGAAAAGTCAGGTATTTTGCAAATAGCCAAATCCTACTCTTATAGTTTCTTATTCCCAAACATTACCTAAAACACCTTACCTATCTCTAAAAATTATTGATTTTATTTCTCATAGCTTTGGGAACAAATTGATTCCAATAATGTGTTACCTATTCATTTTCTAAGATAATTGCTTTATAATGAATCATTTAAGTTCTATTTTTATTTTACGAAGTTTATAAAAGGCTAAATATTTAACCTTGCTGGATTTAATATTCTAAGTTTTATAAAAGTTCAATTATAAGAAGCAAAACAAACAATTGCCTCTGAGCAGTTAACTGAAAAGTTCATTCCCTGACCTCCCCTTAGGATTACCATTCAACAGAAGTAAAAGGTTTCCATTACATGCCTGAGAAACTTCCTGCTTATAGAAAGAGATCTTGATAGAAACTTAGTCCAGATAGGCCATTTTCAAAAGAAAGACAGAAAGGCGAAGGGAAGTCAATAGAGGAAAAAGGCAGTCACAAATAGAAATGTCATAACAACATATCGCTAGTCTCCAAAAGTAGGAGGAGACCATAAAAAATAGCTGGAAAGATACAAACAGAGAGAGGCAGTCGAAAAGACAAGCTGCCCGACGGAAAAAGACCCAGACACACAAACAGTCATTAAAAGGATGATAGGGACTGGGGAGATAAACACCAAAAGGCTAAACCATAAAATGAAATTGAGATCTAGGTAGTAAGATATTGATACAAGCAGAGAAAGACAGGTTCCACACCAAAATTAAATCAAGAAGACAGAGACACAAAAGCAATAAACGTGGAAAGAAAAAATAAAAAGTGGGAAACTCTACAATGAAAAGTTAAAAAAAAAGACACAGATAAATAGAGAAAGAGAAAAAAAGCCATATACCTGTGCAATTTGAGTTATTAGAAATCACTAAGAGTCTGCTGAAAGTAGAAAAGTGCAAAGATAAAAGATTGAATTGTAGAAGCTACAGGCATCTGGGAAAAGGCTGTAGCTAAATTACACCTTGCCCTTGAGGATGGAGAGGAGGGGTTTGTGAGCAGGTGTCAAGGCAGGGTTCTGGGGGTCAGCAGGATGCTTGGCTGCTGAGTGTCCAGTCTTTTCCTGGGACTCTGAATCAATGGTTTAACAACAGTCTATCCTGAAGAAGTGATTCTCAACTGGGAACAATTGTGGCCCTCTCCAAAAGACATCTGACAATGTTTAGAGATGTTTCTATTGTGACAATTAGTGTTGGGGGGGCTACTACTGGCATCTACTATGTAGAGGCTAAGGATGCTGCTAAATGTTCTATAATGGGCCAGGCATGGTGGCTCACACCTGCAATTCTAGTTCTTTGGGAGGCTGAGGCAGGTGGGTCGCTTGAGCTCAGGAGTTCAAGACCAGCTTGAGCAACATGGTGAAACCCTGTTTCTTCAAAAAAAAAAAAAAAAAAAGAAAGAAAGAAAGAAAGAAATTTAGATGGGCACAGTGGTCATGCCTGTAGTCCCAGCTACTTGGGGGTCTAAGACAGTAGGATCAATTAAGCCTTGGAGGCAGAGTTTGCAGTGAACTGAGATCATGCCACTACACTCGGGCCTGGGTGACAAAATGGGTCCCTGTTTTATAAATAAATAAATAATCCATAATGCACCATACAATTGCCCCAAAGAATTATTCAGTCAAAAAATGTCAATTATAGCCCTCTCCAAGGGGCATTTGTGGGCCTCTACAAGGGGCATTTGGCAACATCTGGAGATATTTTTATTGTGACAATTAGTGTTGGGGAGGCTCCTACTGGCAGCTTGTGTGTAGAGGCTAGGGATGCTGCTAAATATCCTATAATGTGTAGTACAATCCCCTCAAAGAATTATCCAGTCAAAAAATGTCAGTAGCATGGCTATTGAGAAATATTGTCCTGCATTCTATTATCACAAGGAAGAAATCTTTTCCATCCATCTGTAAACTGGAATTTGCCATTCCTGAAACAGAATCAAGAATTTCCATGTCAAAGTCTTAGAAAGGGTCACCTTCCACCCTCTTGACTTTTGCGTGTCGGGGAAAGACGAAAGAGATCTGAGGCAGCCTATTTGCAGGCATATATCCTGCTACCATTAATTGGCTGAGAAGTTTTGAACACATAACTGTCTATGTTTGGATTCTATTTTGTCATCAGTAAGGGGAAGAGAACAGCTGTTTCCAACCTTTCTGAGTTTAAGCATTCCTTTTTAAGGATTTTTTTAAGGCACAAATATTTGACAGCAATTATATTTTTAGTATCTGCTAATCAATAAAATACAGATGGTTGAAATTTAGTAAGATTCAAATACGTATTTATTCATTATAATTTGTAATTATTTTAGCCTTCTAAAATTTTGCACCCACACACACACACAAACACTCGTATACACTTACATATTTAAGTTATGCAAAGAATATTATTAATTGAATTCACGAGCAATGCTTGGGATGCATTGGACTTATAGATTATATACAATAATTCTGAGATCTCTGTCTCTGACTCAAATCGAAGTACGTTTATGATTATTTCTAATCTCTCTAAGGCTAACTACCTGGGAGAGAGCAGGGACAGGGAGGGAACAGAAATGACATCAAGGCCATTTAGATAAAAGAAATGGGGAAATAAATTCAGGTTGTACCAGTGAGGAATTGGAGAATTGTCCCCCTTCTAAAGACAGCAATTGCCACTCAGTTCCAGCAAATGATTGCCTTTTATGGGAATGTCTATTCTTTTTTTTTTATTTTTTTAAAGAAAACTCTCTTTTCAAACAAATAAATGAACTACAATTTACTGCATTAAATTAAACAATTAAAACTAATTGTTTTCTTCTTTGGGTTCATTTTTCTTTTAAAATTTACTTTTTAATACATTATATAATATACGTATTTACAGAGTACATGTCAAATTTTGTTGCATGCATAGAATGTGTGATGATCAAGTCAGGTTATTTAGGGTATACATCGCCCAAGTATTTATCATTTCTGTGTGTTGGGCACATTTCAAGTCCTATCTTCCAGCTATTTTGAAATATACAATACATTGTTGTTTATGATATTCATCTTACTCTACTACCAAATATTAGAACTTACCGCTTCTATTTACATATATGTTTGTATCTATTGACCAATCTGTATTCTTTGCTCCAAATTTTACAGTTTCTTAAAAGAATTCAGATATCTGTATTTTTGCATACTGGCCCAAAGATTTAAAACATGATGAGCCAAATATAGTATGTTTGTAGGCTAATTTTGGTCCACAAAAAGGCCATTTTGTGACCTCTCGGATAGTTACAATTTATTAATAATTTGATTTAATTCAACTTATAATTTTATATGATTGCCTCAAAGTCTAGTGAGAAAAGCTTATGAAACAACTAAGAAATCATTAAGAAATGAACTTAAAGGACAAATTTGTTTTTAAACTTTTAAGTTCAGGGGTGCATGTACGGGTTTGTTATTTAGGTAAATTTGTGCCATGGGGATTTGTTGCACAGACTATTGCGTTACCCAGGTATTAAGCCTAGTACTCATTACTAATTTTTTCATATATCATTACTGTACATAATTTGATATGATATCATATATAATGTCTGTTCTCTCCAATTTACACACAAGCTCCGTGAGCTTAGGTATTTTTGTCTCTTCATGCATGTAACCACAGTACCTAGAACTGGCACAAAATAGATATTCAATTAATATTTCTTAGAGAAATGAACGAATACATAGACATAAAACCTCTGAGAAAGCACAACGCAAATACCAGTTACAATAGTAATATGTTTGCAAATAATAAGTTTGACAACACGCCTTATTTAATCAGAAACATTATTATTATTTTTATTATTAAAAACTAAGCAAATAGATGCTAGATGGTTACAGTGGCTACAAATTAATTGGAGACTTCTTTTGATCCCCTGGGGCAAGTAACACCATCACAAACTCAACTCAAACATATCATGCAGAATAACTAATATACCATATTCCCTCTCTCTTTCCTTTCTTCCTTTCCATTTCTTTTTTCTTTTATTTCCTCCCTCCCAACCCCCTTCTTTTCATTCTCTCTTCATTTCTCTCTTTTTCTTTATTTCTTTCTTCCTTGCTTCCTTCTTTGCCTTCTTTTAAGCATATTTATTTCTATTTTTTCCTATGTCATTTTCCCCTAGAGATCTCCCAGACTGGCTGAGCATAGCCTTATCCCCATCCCAGTGCTTTCTCTCTGTAAAGATTGCTGCACTTGGACTGGAACAAGAGTTACATTTAGAATGGATCAGGCAGTGAGAAAAGAGCAAAAGAACTGTACCCCTTCATGGTACCTTCTGTATGCGGCACAGAGGCTATGGTAACTCGTGGATCAATGGATTAATTCAAAAGTCCTCTCCATGCTCTTCTCATTTCCCTGAAACTCCAACCAATGACTTCCCCCTTCCCTGTCAACATCCTAACCAGCCATGACTCTCCTCCACTGTGGAAACCTGGAAATTATTTATGTCCACATTTGTGTTCTCTCTCATCTGTCATTTCCCAAACACCAGCCACTTATACTGCAGTAAACAGTACAGTAGCCACCAGTTTCTAATCTGTCATCCCTTTTGTTTGATCCACTTTATCTATTCAACAGAGGAACTGCCTAAAAAGACTTCCTCTTACTAATGAGTCAGACATCTAACCTTGCTCACAGTTTTGTCTTGAGCAACTTGGGTAGAGGGTGTTGCAAAGCCAAAGTACGATTTCCCTTCTCTCTGTGATTTCCCTTTCCAGACTGCAGTGCAGATAAGATGTTTAAAGAATTCTGAAAAAGAGCTCAAAATGCAGAAGTAGACCACTTAGCGCTGTAATGGTAGAAGTAATTATTTCATTTCAATACCTTATGTTAGCTCTTGAGTCCTGCCAAAACATGAAGGGTGTGACAAATAAGAAGAGAGATAAGGTCATCATGTTTTCCAAAGGCCAGAGTAGTGAGTTGGGTATCAATGTTCTGGTCCTGTTTCTGCCACTAACTTTCAGCATACCTAAACATAATAATGAGCCAATATTTATTGGATCCTTAATATATGTTACAGTAAAAAGATTTACATATATTATTTCAAATTTTCCTCATAAAACATTACGAAATAGGATAAACAATATTATCATCCCCATTGTATAAATTAGAAAAATAAGTCTAGTGGAGATTAAATAACTTGCCCAAGGCCACACAGCTAGTAAGCAGTAAGCCAAAAGCTTATATGTTCTAGACTACCCAACTCCAAAGATAAGGTCTAAAGCAAGTTCTTAACATTTTGTAGGGGAAGAGGGTAGAAGAGGACGGCTGGATTCACATTCTTTCCTTTGAATTTGATAAAAGCTATGCATCTTTTTTAGACTATAACACATTCAAAGAAAAGACACATAACATTCCTGGCAATTCACAGACTGAACTTGGTAACAACATCCTTTCCAGAGCTGACGTTCAATGACCCCCTGTCTACGTAGTTAATCTGGTGACTTGGCCCTTAAGTAAAAAGGACATTACATTCTAGAGACCTCAATCCAGACAGTACTGTAAATGTTATGGTCATATTTCAGGCAAGTGACAGCTAACTGCTAGCACACAGCAGCAACCTTCAATTTGTATTAACCTGCACTGGCATTATAACTACCAACTCGAAGTAACAGATTCTTTATTCTAGATCCAATTCTGCATCCCCAAGCCATCCAGTCCCCCAGCTGTTCCCTTTTCTATTTTGCTTTGTTTCATAAAGATAGTCATTTAACTTCCCGTCATCTTCAGCTCCTAATTGCCACAACCAGATGGAATAACTCACTGCTGGGTGAATCTGAGACTATTTCATTCTGTGACATTGACCGAGAGAGTCTATGTCCCCACAGGAGAATTCTGATTGAATCACTTGCTTACTATTCCTCCCAACATCTGGTAGGGTGTTGCTTTTCCTTTTATCAAAAGAAAAAAAAAGAATATATGGCTTTTTAACACATTTCAAATAAATATAAGTAAAGTTTTTAAAATATCTACAGATACAGGTTTCTGTGCCAACAAGTTAAAAAAAAAAAAAAACTTCAATAGAATATATGGAAAATGTTGTCCTGCTTTTTGGGGTAGTGGGAGGTGGGTAGGCTAAGAATGTGCTGTGATATATATCTATATATATATATATATATATAAAATTATAATAGTTATATATATATATATATATATATACACTTTTTTTTTCTGGGATCACGCATGATTCTGGCACATGTGCCTCTTTTGCAGATCTCGCTAATTGGATTTCACTCTGCCATTCTCTCTCCCAAGTGTCACTTTTCAGAAGCAGGGTTCCTGTGTGTGATTTGAGGTGACAGGACTGCAGAGCTGAGGGGCCCACAAATTGTTATTGATCCTCATTAAACACCTGAGATGTGTGAGTTATTTTCACATACCTTAGTATCCATGGGTCAACACCTTCACAAACATTCAGAGATTTCCTTTCCACTCAATTACAAGATAAGTAAATCTAAAACACTCCTGCAGTTCTGTTACTGGGGTGATATTTTTCCTTATTGAAATGAGTTTATGGGACTAGCTGGTGGCAGATTATTGTCTTCATTGATTCAATTTTTCTGGTTTGTTTGTTGGTTTGTTTTATTGTTTTTAGGATTTTCTCCACACCTACCAGGGCCTCAAATGGAAGAGGGAAAAAGAATAGACATGTGCCACAGCATAGGCTGCAGGCATCGCCTCTTTTAATCATCACAGTAACTCTAAGAGGCAGTGTTATTCTTAAGCCAAATGTTTAGATGAATAGTTACTATTCAGAAAGAACAGTAACTTACTCAAGACTACAGGAGGACAGTGCCAATATTCAGTAACAATTGAATCTGACTCCAGTATTCCATTTTCTTCACTCCAATATCTTTCCCATCATAAAAGAATGGAGCATTATATGAATATAAAAATCTATTCATTAAGCTTTGCTGTGGCTTATACTATAGGCTTGTTTACTTAAGATCAGTTCTTGAGCACATTTTTCTAGTCCTACTTTCTCTGTACAAGCTTAAAAGCTCAAAACTCAATTTCCTAGCTTCCCTTGCAGCTAGGGGTAACATGTTATATAATTCTGACCAATGCTGACCAATGAGACATACCTGGATTTCTGCTGTTCCATTCCTCTTGCCTGGAGATGCAGCAACTATACTGTGACTAAGAGGCAACAAACTGAGGCTGAAAGCATATACATCAAGGATGATAAAACGGAAAGACAGAAGAGAGTGGCTCCCAAATGGCATCATTAAACAGTTGCCTCACCCTGGACAGCATACTTCTCAACTTTTTGTTACTTAATGTCTTCAACATCTAACTGGTTAAGTCAACATTTGTTGTGTTTTCTGTTAGTTTCAGCTGAACACAGTCACCCATCACCAAAGAAAATAATCCAATTTCAGTAAGGGGCATCTTTTGTAAGATAAACAGTTTCTATTGAAAGACTATATAAAAAGGACCATTTTATAGACCTTTCAAGTTTACAGAAAGTGTTCACAGGGAAAGATCAATATGCCAGGAGAAGGGAAAATAAATTTCATGGTAGAGGGAAAAATTGATCTGGACCTTTTAGAAAGTAAAGAAAAGGTGGAGGCCCTTTTAGTAGTGCATACAGCTTGAGACAAGGTATCAGGGGGAACACACCCAGTGAGTTCCATGGATAGTGACTTCAGCCATGCTGCTGAAATAAGTTTGGATAAATAAAGTGGGGTAGATTATACAGGGCTGGGAAGCCAGTGTTCAGAGCCTAATGATTACTATAAGAACAGTGGAGAGTTCCAACAGTAAGATGGCAGCCTTGTGTCAAAGTAGTATTTAACTATCCAATCACAGTGCATAAGACTAGCTGATACTGGAAGGTATTTGGAGTCTGGAGGACCAACAGAAAAGAACAGCAGTCTAGATTTGAAAGGATAAAGACTATGAAAAGAAAGAACTAGGGTAGGAAAATAATGAACAGCTTATCAGGACATTGTCAAGAAAGACTCTCCAGGACTTAGGGAGAAAAATGATAAACTCTCAAAGGGAAGAGAATGGTTGAATGTTTTGAAAAATAACAAATAGTATGAGTGAAGAACTGGCTTCACAGGCAGTCATATCCAGGGCCATCCCAGCTTCTCATTTATACTGTAGGACTTTATGCCTCTATGAGTCTTAATGTCTATAAAGTAGAAGAACTTAGGCCTGTCTTATTGGACTGTTGTGTTAGAGATGACATATTTAATAATTGATCAACAAATACTTTATATTAATACTTGCTATTATTATTAGCAAGTGAAGAAAGGAGAAGAGGTACCTTGTGTGTAGGAGCAATATTTTGCTGATGAGAATAATATTTTGTGATTTTGAACACTGTTGTTAGGGCCCCAAACATTTTAAGGATAGCTTTGGAGGTAATTACAATATTATACAAATTACAATGTTTTACCAAGCCCTGAAAAGGCATCAGTATCACGTGAGTCTCTACAGATCCTAGCAAGAAAGACCAACATTCCTGCACTAAAATGATGCTCTGAACTCCTAAATGCTCTAAATTCTCAGCTGCCCACAAAACTTACCCATTTCTATTTATACTCCACTTTAATACCTAATTCAGATGTTCCCACTGTTCTGTGTGTGCATGTGTTGTTTAAGGATCATGGTATGGAATATGTGGATGTGATATGATGTTATCACAGAGTCATCAGCTGTTCACTCTGTGATCTGTGGATTACATTTATTTTATTTATTTAAAAACATGAGTTTGATTTTATTGAATTTTATTTATTTAAAAACCTGAATTTGAGGCACTTGTGTCTCAGCATACGAGTGAGAAGAAAAAAAGAGAGAAAGGAGAGAGGGAAGAAAAAGGAAGATGCTTCCCATTGATGGCCTGAAGTTACAGGATATGGTGTTTCAATGGTAAATGGTAGCCACCCTCTGTATGTAAGAATGGATGGCAAGTCATTTTCTTGAGTTGCACATTGAAAAGAAGCAGGTCACATTTTTTTTGAACACCAATGATATGCCAGACACCGTTCTAGTGATTCACCTACTTCAGCTTGTTTAACATTGCTTGTACTTTATGGAATGGATGGAATGGATTGATTCCATGGAATGATTCTTAGGAAGTGCTAAAATATAAAATAAATAAAAGGAACATAAGCCACATGAAGAATGAATTCTGCACTGGCTGTTCCCTCTGCACAGAAGGCCCTTATTACAGAAGGGGCACCCTGGGCACCCCTCCTGATAATGGTTTGGCTGCATCCCCATCCAGATCTCATCTTGAATTGTAGTTCCCTAATCCCCATGTGTTGTGGGAGGGACCTGGTGGGAGGTAACTGAATCATGGGGCCAGTTACCCCATACTGTTCTTGTGATAGTGAGTTCCCTTGTGATCTGATGGTTTTCTAAGGGGCCTTTTCCCTTTGCCCGGCACTTCTCCTTCCTGTTGCCTTGTGAAGAAGATGCCTTTCTTCCCCTTCACCTTCCACCATGATTGTAAGTTTCCTGAGGCTTTTCCAGCAATGCAGAACTGTGAGTCAATTAAACCTCTTTTCTTTTTAAAGTACCCAGTCCCAGGTATTTCTCTATAGCAGTGTGAGAATGGACTAATAAACCTCCCTTCACTTAATCCCAACACAAATGTTTTTTTTCCTCAGGGAAGGCTTCCCTGATCAGTCCCTGTCCCACTCTTTCTCTCCTTAGCTGCTTTGCTTTTTTTCAGAAAGTGCTAATATTTTATTCTATTGTATGTGTTTACTTGCTTATTACCTGTCTTTTCCATTCAATGTAAGCTTCAAAAGCTTGGGGCTTGGTCTGTTGTGCTCATCTCTGTATCCCCAGTACCCTGAATATTACTGGGCATAGAGCAAGTTCTAAACTCATATTTTAAGAAGTACACCAAACCCCCAAAGATACTAAAAATCCATCTTCCATTTTTAGAAGACAACATTTCCCAAACTGTTTCAGTCCCTAGACCCAGACAATGTTACCCTGGAAGCAAAAAAGAAGTAAAAAAAAAAAAAAAAAAAGGCAAAGGGCTGTTGCTCAGTGTCCATCCTGATGACCTCAAAGCCACCCGCTGCCCTCCATCAACCAAAGTGCTTATCAGGAGAGGTTCCCAGAAATACAGTCCAGCTTTAATTCCTTCCCTATGGATGCTTGGCAACTGGAACCCCACTATTTTTCCTTTCCAAATAGACTTTATACAGTTGACACTTGCTCAAAAGGCCTTTGCCTGCTGTTCTATAATAAATAACCAATTACCTGATCTGAGGTAATGTGGGCCCTGATTAAGGCTAATGAAGACATGGTGGCTGCAGTCCTGTTTGCAATGCACAAAACCATTAGGGAAGATTAATCACCTTTTAACCAGCACTTTTGTATTTTGGCTCCAAGTAGCTGAAGAAGAGAGAGAAGCATCCATCACCTCATCCAAGCAACACCAAATGCTGTTGCAACCAGTCCATCAGGAGGCATGGACTGATTGCAGCAGGGGAGTGTGGCAAAGAAAATGCAAGGATGTTCAGACAAATATGGAAGCAAACATCTATGTGGTGGTAGAATAGTGTGAAGTGTTACAAAAGTTATGAAATGATGGCTTTTGTGGCTAGGTGTGTGTTCCCAATAATATGACACTAGAAATCTTGCTTTTGACCTGTCAGTGGACCATTTCCCCAGCCTTTCTATTTAGATATAAAACCTTAGAAGACAGAAGCAATGCTTTTTTCAGCTGTGTATTTTGGAAGTGACTATTACAGAACCTAACACATCTAGGAGACCAATTTAAAAAAAAGAATTGGGAAGCATTTATTAAATTCCTATTTGCACATGGTACATTGTACTAGCTCATGTTCTCTAGCCCCTATTTCTTTCTTCCAAAAGCTTGCAGTAAACCTGGAAAAGAATTTTATGGCAGTATCTATTGCCCTACTTTTAAATCTTAAAAATGTATTAAACAATTGTTTAGCCGGAATATATAGGACTTGACCTGTTCTGAGTTCACAATATTTCTGAAGTTAACTTCAAAAAAGCACCCTATAATAATAAAAGAATAAAAGCCAACAACTTCACATAACATATATTTTTGTGCAATTGCAGTTCAATGTCTTGAACAGCTGTTGCTTTCCAAAACACACAAAGAACCAAGAACAGCTGCAGGTCATGCACCACCACTGGGATTGTTGTGAGTTTACTGTCTTGCCCCTGAGTTTTAAATCACCCAACACTATGCCACGACTTGGGCTGACACTGTTGACCTTCACAGCCTGGCAGATGATGTCATCACCATCAATACATTCTTCACTCATTGTATGCCATGGATTTGAACAAATGCATATTCATGTTTGAAATAAAGACCCTTTATAAGAGTTCTATTGTGTGATGCTTCCGGTGTTTAGGCACTGCCAAGTCAATTTTCTAATTAGTCACATAACCTTGCATTTCGGAATTAAAAAACCATAGTTTGGGCCACTTCTGATGGTACTTATTACTTTCAATCTAGTATTAGAGCAAATTGCACACTGCCATCCTCTCCACTAGATTGTGAGCTCTTGAAGCAGGGCTGAATCACACTCATCCACAGATCCCCTGAAGTGCCTGGCACTCTCCTAGTGAGTAGAGGCACTTAATAAACATCAGTAGAATTGAATTTTTTGAAGAGACCATACATCAAAAGAAGTAAAATGAAATTAATTTAATTGAAGCTTATTAAAATGCACTTTCTCCTCTCCCTTCACTGCAAAGGAAATTCAAGCCAGCATGAAGCTGAAGAGCATCTTCCATATCAAAACCAGGCTGAAGAGTATTGTTCTGCAGCCTCTTGCTGTAGCTAGGTGACATGATGGTGTTTAAGGTCCCAGACCTGCACCTGCAACCTCAAAGTTTACCTTAACAAGCCAGGCGACCCTGAGCACATTCCTTAATATCAATACATTTCAGTTTCCCCATCAGTCAGCTTACAGTATGGTTGTAAGGATTTTCAATATGATAGCATAGGTATCAAGTGTCCAACATAGTCCCCGGATCACAATGAGCATATGTCTATAAAAGTAACCAACCACACCTGCTGCTAGAAATAACTGCCACTGTGGTATTACCTGAATCTAAACTGCACAGTATTAAATAGTACTGTGTAAAGATCACATATCTAAACTGGAAACTCATTAATTAAAGAAAAGACAAGACTATCACCCTCCATAATTGAGGTGATTGGTTATGAATTGGCAAAGATGTAGAGTGGTGTGTGTGTGTGTGTGTGTGTGCGCACGCGCATAAAATGCAAGCACAGGCAGAGCGCATTTTGTAAACAGAGATTGGTTCATTCATGTGAACTTAGAAAACCCTGCAATATGGACAATGTGGTTAGGGGTTGTTATTTGTACTAAATGGAGTACATGGCTTACTTCACCCAAAATCAAAGAGAACAAACTGTTTTTTAAATGTTCCTTGACGGGTTTCTTTTCTTATTCATTCCAACTTTAACCTTCACCCCTCTAATCAAGCTCACCACCCTGACCTGCAGTCTCAGCTGCAAACTCTGCCATATTTTTAATTAGAAACCTTAAAGTCAGCCAGGCATGGTGGCTCACACCTGTAATCCCAGCACTTTGGGAGGCAGAGGCGGGTGGATCACCTGAGGTTGAGAGTTCGAGACCAGCCTGACCAAAATGGAGAAACCCCACCTCTATTTAAAAAAAAAAAAATTGGCCAGGCGTGGTGGCACATGCCTGTAATCCCAACTACTTGGGAGGCTGAGGCAGGAGAATTGCTTGAACCCGGGAAGTGGAGGTTGTGGTGAGACAAGATTGAGCCATTGCACTCCAGCCTAGGCAACAAGAGTGGAACTCCATCTAGAAAAGGAAAGAAGGAGAAGGGAGGGGAGGGGAGGGGAGGGAGGAGGGAGGAAGGAAGGGAGGGGGGGAGGAGGAAGAGAGAGAGGAGGGAAAGAAAGAAAGAAGGGAAGGAAGGAAGAAGGAAGAGGGGAAGGGAAGGGAAGGGAAGGGAAGGGAAGGGAAAACAACCTTGAAGCCATCCCTAGCCTTATCCATATCCAGTATTTCCCTCTTTACCCTGCATGTGGTGGTATCACTTCTTCTCTTAAGACCAAACCATCAGTTCCTGCCTTCTTCAAGACCATGCTGTCAGTTATTATCTCTCTCCTAAATTTTTAACTTCTCTTTTTTTCCCTACCAGACACATAACCAAGTCTTTCAGATGAAACTCTAATCCTCCTTTCAATCCATTTCTCTCTCTGGCCCTGTCTTGGTTTCCCTCATTGGATCACTCAGGGCATCCCCGAGTCTGCTGTTCTCACCAATCCACTGTCATTGGTCTTGCTCTCTTACTCACTCAATCCAGGAAGTGTTCTCTGCAGTTGCCCTCCCAGCCCTCTCAACCGCATTTGAAACTGAAGATTACTTTCCTCTTTGCAAAACTCCACTCCATGGGCCTCTGTGTCACTAGGATGCTCTAATTCTTCTACACCTTTTGGAGTTTCCTTTCCTGTACCTATCAAGAGCACTGCTTCCATCCAAGCACAGACATAATTCTTTTCCTCACTTCATTCAATCTCTATTCAAGTGTCCCTTTCTCCCAGAAGTCTTCCTCAATCACATTATCCCTGGTCCTGTTCTTTCTCTCCTTACCCTGCTTTATTTGTCTTCATAGCCCTTATCACTATCTTTCATGATATAATATGTTTATTTATTGACTATCTCTCTCACTGAAAGCAAGAAGTCAGATGTTGTTATTTGGAAAGATACATAATACTTGAATTTACAATCTAGAGCATGGCATAAGTTATATGCAAATAATAAGAGCAGTTGCCGTTAATGGAGCCCTCAATAAGCACCAGGTGTTGGAATAGGCATATTCTATGCATATCCTCATCTCACCCTCTAGACCAATCATCCCAACACAGGAGTTTATCAACATCATGAGGAAACTCAAGATCAAAGGGCCACTGACCATCACTGAGTAGCACAGTAGGACTTGAACCAAGGTACTGTCTCCAAAGTGCTTGTCCCTACATCATCTTTACTGAATGAATGGGAATAGTAATGAGTCATACTAGATAGCAGAAAAGAAAAAACTTTTCCAGCTTTGGTAGACAGAGAAAGCCTTTACTGAGTAAGAAGATAAAAATTCAAGTAGTCTTGAAGGATGAATAAGGTTTTGATAAGTAGAGAAAAGGCAGGCAAACAGATGTTTAATCAGCAGCCATAATTCCTGAAAGCCAGGGCAGGGGTGCTCAGTAACTTGGAAGTACCTAGATATCTTTTTCATCCTTGATTTAGATAAAGATGGTTTTGTTTCTTAAAAGGACAATTTATTCTCTTGGAGGCAAATATTGAGACACTAGCAATAGGTTTATTGTACTACTTTTAAAAACCTAAGACAGAAAAGAGAAAAAGAATCATAGAAGTCAGCATGAATGTATTTACTACCTATTAATTATTGATTCACTTATTCATTCTGCATGCATTTATTAGGGGCCTACTCTGTAAAGGAGGGTGAGAGAGGAAGATGAATAAAACACTGTCCAGAGGAGCTCATAATCCTGTAGCAATGAAACAGATGAGAATAAAAAGATCATAATGGTAAAATTCTTACCATAGAGATGCAAATTAAGTCCTCTAGGATCTCAGAAAGTGGAGAAATCACTTCCTCCAATGCACGTAGAGGTGGCAGGGCTATAACGGCTGAGGGAAAGTAGTGAGGTCAGAGAAAAACCCAGTTTTCCCTTCAAAGGTTCCTTGAGTTTCTTGGATTTTTTTTTAATTGTTTCCATTTATAACTTTCACTCTTCTCTCTCTCTCTCTCTCTTTTTTTTTGAGACAGAGTTTCGCTCTTGTCACCCAGGCTGGAGTGCAGTGGCATGATCTTGGCTCACTACAACCTTCGCCTCCCAGGTTCAAGCAACTGTTCTGCCTCAGCCTCCCAAGTAGCTGGGATTTCAGGCGCCCACAACCATGCACAGCTAATTTTTGTATTTTTAGTAGAGATGGGGTTTCACCGTGTTAGCCAGGCTGGTCTTGAACTCCTGACCTCAGGTGATCCTCCCGCCTCAGCCTCCCAAAGTGCTAGGATTACAGCCATGAACCACCATGCCCGGCCCCTTTTTCTCTATTTACCAAACATTTTCACTATAAAAGGTGCCTACCAGAGGGTCATCAAAGGGTTCCATTTGATAAGGACTCCTGATTTTCTCAGTTCTTTGTTACAGAAAAACATGCACAGATTTGCTGTGTGTGGTGTCAAAATCATTTCACCAGATTCTGACAGGAAAGGCCCACAGACTGGGTTTCAGGTGCTTCTGCGGAGAGAAGTTTCAGTTCCTTCTATCCTTTCCCTGCAGACATCAATCCCCAAAGTCTTTGCCCACTGTTAACAGAGAACCTGCCATGAAAACTATATCTCCCTCATTATATATATAGCATAGAATGTGCAAGCTGACCCGATTATGGTTATAATTTGCTCCAGTAACGCTTGGAGTATTGTGGTTGACCTTAGTCCTAGGTAGAGTCTGAATGTTTCTTGTCTAGAGTGACTTTCCCCATCTCCCCTCCAAGCCACTTGAATAAACTCCCTAACTCCAAGAACAGGATTAGCAGAGTATGAGCCCCAGGATGGGGTCCAATGTATAAAGTTGATAACGGCATGGGGAGGAGGAGAGAATGGATAAGATGAAAAACTATGAGGGAGGGGTAGATGAGGCAGGATAATTCTTATCTAGGATGAGTCTTTCTAAGTGAATGGAGCTATTACATATTTTGTGGTAACCCCACAGCATCACGCACAGAACCAGTTGCTTGGCAGGGCTAGAAAAGTTCTTGCAGAAAGGGGTAGATGGGCACACAGCCAGTGATCCGTGGGGCGATCTGCACTAGGAGGGCAGTGGTCATTGGATCCACGCAATTCATAGTTAGCCAATGTATGGGGTCATCTGCTCCTGCCTATATTCCCCAAAGGGATCAACACTAATCTTAAGAGTCAAGTAGTTGTGGACAGAAATTGACATTGCTTTGCATTTCATTCATTCCACAAATATTTGAGGATCACTGGGCTAAGTGCCAGGTTTATACTAATGGACAGATGGAATGTCTATCGTGGGGTTTACTGTCTGCCCACAAGCCTTTTCCCCATTCTGTCCTCCAAATGGTCTTGATACTCTGGAGTCTACTCTGTGGTTCCAAGGCCATTTTCTCCTTGTGTTTACTCTCTGCAGTCAGGCTTACTGTTGTTGACAGTATTGTCTCTTAACATTACAGTTCATAGACCCAGGAGCCTTGGCTGGAGCAGGGAGAGCTTGGCGAGTAAGAGGAAATGCTATTAATTATAGAAAGGTTAAAACATTTGCTCAGGGTCATTCAGTTAGACAACAGCAGAGTTAAATGAAAACTCCCCAAATCCCCTAGATTATGTTAAATCCTCCTGCTCTATGTACCTGTAGCATCTTGAATCTCTTCTTTTGTAACATTCATCACTCTTGTAGCTATTGATTTAGTGCCTGTTTCTCCACCAGATCACAGGCTGTACTAGAGCTGGGACCATGTCTATCATTGCCACCGTGCTATCCCTTGCATCTAGCACACTTTGAGTATAAACTAGGTGGATAAAAATATTTGTTGAATTGAAGTTTTCAGTCACCTTGAAAATTCAAATTTACTATGTAAGTGGTTTCCTAAATCTAAAACGACTTCCCTTGCACAAGATGCTTTTTTTGAGCCTGGAGATCAGGCATTTCTGCATAAAAAGGGCCTAAGACTTAAGGGAGATTTTAGGGAGAAGAAAACCTTCTAAACCAAACCAAAAACAAATTGAGCCAGAAGTGCAGATAAGGAGGTCCCAGGTGTCCAATAAAAAGTGAACTTTGTGGACTTAGAGGTCCCAGGTGTGTAATAACATAAATATTTCCTTCCCACTGCACAAAGCTGCTTGTGTCAGGTCCTGCCACTTCACAGAAAGCCCTCTCAGCTTGTGGCTGCTACATCAGGCAGAAAGAGCAAATAAAGGGCACAAGAGGCCATGGACGAGGTGAGAAGGGAAAGACCCTTGCTTTGGAAAGTCACCAGCAGCCAAGAAAAACTGCCCTTTCAGTCCTGGTCCTACACACTGGGAAGGCACTTTAGAGTCCCCTTTAAGAGAAAAGAGCAGAGGGCCTTTAGGATGTTGTGGACAAGGCAGCCACTCATACTAGATAAGCAACACATCTTGAGGTTGGATAGAATTCACATTCTGCCACAGAATTCAACAGAACTGTAAGGAAACATCTCCCTGCTGTAGGGGATCATTTACTGGTGTTGGACTACTGTGCTTAAACGTGCTTCAGCAGCCCACATCACCAGACAATGCCACACCCCTTTAGGTAGAAGACAAGGTCTTTCTATGTCATAATTTCAAGTGCCATTCTTCTTGAGATGAGCCAGATCTTAAAACAGAAATTAAGGACTTGGGAGGTGGGCCTTAGAATGGAGAAAAGTCCTTCTCTGGATTTTGCTCTCTTTACTTTGGGTTGAGAGTTCTACTCATGCTCAAGAATCTTAAGGCAAAGCCAGCCCCTGACTTTAAGGAAGCCCTGTAGAGATCCACCAGAGAGAACCAAGACCCATGGGCTGTTTGTGTGAGCAGCCATAGCTAGTAGCCAATGTCCCTTCCTTCCGTGATTTCTGATCTATCAGAGGAGCCTTACACACTGCCATCTTTCTCAGCTGTGGTTTGCAGAATTGAAGAAATGATCTATCACCCACACCTGGGTCAGAGCAGCAGGGAGGGCTTGGAGGTAAGAAGAAATCCTATTAATTATAGAAGGTTAAACCGTTTGCTCAGGGTCATTCAGTTAGGCAACTGTAGAGGTAAACAAACCCCCACCAAACATTGCAAAAAATGGTGTCTTTGCAGTTGGTGCAGCGGTGACAACAGAGAAGGAGATTCTCAGGGATAAGTAGAGGTCCAGAGATTGATTCAAGATGGCTGACTAGACGCAGCCAGGAGGAACATCTGTCACCAAGAGATGGGGACGTTGGGAAGGCAGGCGCACTCTGAGCAAACCTCAGAGGGAAGGCATTGACAGTGGATGCGGGAAGACACAGGTGCTGGGCTGACTGAGAGATGGCTGGGAACTCTGCGTGGGGTTACCATGCACCAGGACTCATTCCTGGTCCCCAGTGACTCCTGGAAAAGGGAACTTAAATGAGTTGACTGAACCTACCTTATACCACAATCAAATCCCCAAGGGCATCAAAGAAGATAAAAGCAAAAAAAAAAAAAAAAAAAAATCCATCCAAGGGACAGCAACTACAAAGATTGAAGGAATATCCACCTACACAAATGAGAAAGAACCTTTGCAAGCACTCTAGAAACTCAAGAAGCCAGAGTATTTTCTTATCTCCAAACAACTGCACTAGCTCCCCACCAATGGTTGTGGCAATTTCTCAAAGAACTTGAAACAGAATTACTATTCCAGCCAGCAATCCCATTATTGGATATATACTCAAACAAATATAAATTATTCTACCATGAAGACACATGCACACATACATTCATAGCAGCACTATTCACAATAGCAAAGACATGGAATCAACCTAAATGCCCATCAATGGTAGCCTGAATAAAGAAAACGTGATACATATATGCCATGGAATACTACGCAGCCATAAAAAGAATGAGATCATGTTTGCAGCAACATGAATGGAGTTAAAGGCTATTATCCTAAGTGAAATAACACAGGAAAAGAAAACCCAATACTGCATGTTCTCACTTAAAAAATGGGAGCTAAATATTGAGTACACAGAGACACAAAGAAGGGAATCACAGACACTACAGCTAACTTGAGGGTGGAGATTGGGAGGAGGGTGAGGATTGAAAAGCTATCAGGTACTATGCTTATTACCTGGCTAACAAAATAATATGTACACAAAATCCCTGTGACACGCAATTTACCTAAATAATAAAACTGCACCTGTACCCCGAACCTAAAATATAAGTTTTAAAAAAGAGAGGTCCCACTGCTCCTTGCCATATGGAGGTTTTTTACTTCTCAGACCACTTTAGTGAATGATGGTGCCAACCATCTTTGATTCTGACAAAATGGATTTTCATACAAACTCTTAGAGAAGAACCTTTGATTCAACGTCCTTTGAGAAGTACAGGTGTTATAAACCCCATGACAGTAGGGAAGATTTTTGTTTTGTTTCCCATTTTATCTCTGTTGCCAAATACCCACAGCACTTACCAAGTGGTAGGAATTTTATAATGAGTTGATGAACAAACTCATAAATGAATCTTACATTTTGCCTAATACATCAGTAAAAATAATAGTTACGGATGAATGTGTGAAAACCAACATTCACTTTAGATATATAAACCACATAAAGTGGCTACTTATAGATTGTCACGAGTTTGATGATTAACAAAGTGTTGATTTCAAAAAATGGGTAAATTCTGTAAATATAATAATTACTTGAATTATAAAGGGAAAGCAAAGTCAGTCTAATAAAGACCCTGACTTAGCATTTCATAATCAACAAGGTGACTGGTAAAATCTAATGTGAAGAGAAATGCGTTCAGGATTGCAAAGACAAAAGCTTCTCTGGGAGAAGTTAATAACCCCTGTGAGGGCATTGTCTACCCACAGAAAGTAAAGTGGGCTGTTACTGGGATATTGTTTTTGTTGTAGCAGGTACTGAAAACCAACATTGTGTAAGTAGTTTTGGTGCACATAGAATGAGGCATAAAATTGGTCTGCTTTGAGTCTTGCCACTCCAACAAAGAAAACCAGAGATAGATACACATAGAATAAATTCACAATGGTTACAGTCTAGGGTGTAAGTGATTATTATATTCACGCAGGAAAGACATCTTGACCTTCTGTAAGATAACATTTTAAAGTGGGAAGAATTCACAAGCAGTGACGGGCTTTAAGCAATTCCAGAACCCTTTCTGACTTGCTGGAATTTCACTTACGTATTCTTAGTAAATGAATTTCATACAGGCAAAGCTGAAAAGTCCCATAGCTAAATCTGTACCACCATCCCTCCTTCTTCATACATACACATACACCATGTGTTTCGCTACCACCTTCAAATACAGCAAGTCAGGCAGAGAATGCAGGACTCAGAGTTAGTGTCAAAAAACATTACTATAAATTTCTGCTTGCAAAATGCTGAAGAAAATATGCTTAGCAGGGTTAAATGAGTATGGTATCAGAACTAAACCCTTCCAAGCCCTCTCTGTCCACAGTTTGATGGGGGGAAATGTTGAAAGTGACAAGCAATCCTAAATTACACCAAGGATCTCATCTGCTATTGTATAATCACTTCCTCAGTAGCATGGAAAGCTGCAGAAGGAAAGTCAAGACTTAAAATTCCCACCAGGAAAGACCATGATAGATGGTCAGTCTGCACAGATTCTGGATCCAGATGGTCTCCTGGGGAAACACACCTGTGACTTCTGGAAAGTGGAAGTGAATGGCATGCCTTCTTAGAGGGTTATGTGGGGAGCAAGTGACAGCCTTCTTCAAAGTCTCTCCTACACCTTCTAGAAAATAGGTCATGCTCAATTTAGTACTCAAAGTTCCTGATTCTGGCTTCTACCTATGGCCCCAATTTCCCACTCTTTCCACATATGCATTATTATGCTCTAGGTTACTGGACTTCTGCAATTCTCCATAATCACCATGGGTCTAAAGCTTTTCTACATTCTACTATTTCTGCCTAGCTCTTTCCTTTCCTCTCTTCTCAATCTAGTCATTCTACTAGACTCATTTTGCCTGTGTCTTATTAGCTGTTCCATCTTAAATGTCCACTTAATATTCTTCCAGGCCACCCCACTCACTTCAGTAATCTGTGCCAGCATGACCTTGGACACACTATCTTTCAGCCATCTCTTAATCTTTGGCTGTAGACTCCTTAAGGGATTTAATATATATTTCACATCACCCTGCACCTGCTCAGCACATAGTAAGTATTCAGAAGTAGGTATAAATAAATATTATTTCGTGGAAAAGCCATTTAGGGAACTTTTCTGTTTCTATCACTTACTACTATCTCAGGTTATAATTTTAGAAAGTTCCTTCTTGATGACAGGAATGCCTTCACAACTGTCAACAAATAAAATTCTTGCATGGTAATGGAATGAGTCAAATCAGTGTACATTTGTCGAATGACTGGTCAGTTTTATTGAATTTGGAATAATGTTATTTATTCTCTCATCGAACTGCTTCCTTATGACCCTAGTCCTCTTTGATGTAAACATGTTTAAAACATTGTTCATTATTGTTTTTGTCCACACTGATGTTAAGGTGTTAAGAAGAAAATGACATGTTGGCTGTGTATACATTCCGGGGCAATCTCATAGCCAATGTGCTTAACATGAACACCCAAATGACATGGTTTTAGTCACTTCCTATGATTTGCCCCGCTCTGTAGGAGGAAAGACTATCGTAAGTGTAGCCTGTGGAGACATGCTGAGAAGATAACTCACTAGTTCCATGTATTGATGCTCTTTTCCAAAATAAGTGAATACAGTTTATTGCAAGAAGGTTGAAAAAGGAGTGTCCAAAATTTTCAAATAAGTTTAATTATCTTTGCTATCAACATGGATAATGATAGAGAAAACCCAAACTGAACAAACTCAACTGACATAGGCCTCTTAATCAGTCTTGAATTGTTTTTTTTGTTTGTTTTTTTCCTGGACCAACATCTACGCATGGGGCGGGGCGGGGGGAGGTGGGCGGGGAAATCCAGCCCATTAAAAGGAACCTGTGAGACCAAAGCACCACCTAGTGGGCAAAATAGAAAACAATCACTTTTACACCAGATCTTTTTAAACCCAACAGACAAATGTTTGCTTGGATCTCCAGTCTCTCAGTGTCTAGTGAATTTACAAACTCCCCTTTTAAATTTATGCTAAAAATTAATTTCAGACCTACAAAGAAAGAACAAACAACTCCTTTTATTATCTTCCAAACCTGTTAATACAAACACTTGAGACCTCTACGTAAATGGAGACGTGTGGGTTGCACACCATCTGGGTGCAATGCTGTTTGCCAAGTATCCTCTTATGGTAACTAGCATCGCCATGACCGGAGTTCCTGACCATCTAGACGTTCTCTGGACTTTGTCTAATCCCTCTCTGAGAAGATGGTATGGTCACAATTCTTTTTTGTGCCACAGCATATGGAAAGATAATATGGCAGAAAGGTCAAGGGGATGGACTTCTAACAGACAAACCTGGATGTGAATTCCAGCTTCCTACTTCCTCGCTTTGTGGTGTGTGGGCCAGTTACCTCAATTCTTATATTCCAGTTTCCTTCACTGTTATTAAAGGGGCAATAATATCTACTCGTTTGGGTAATAATAATGGCTGCTTAAAGATTGATATAAAAATCAAACTACAGAATATAAACAACCCATCAGTGTAGCTAAAATTACAAAATATTCCGTAAGTATTTCTTATAAATTTTGTTATTATACTTATCCTCTTTAATGTCTTTCTAACTGTGTCAATAAATGCAGAACAAAATCCATGAAGTAGAATTCCACTAGGAGCGATACACCCTCCTCTTTTGGATTGTGAAATTCTTTAGTCACCTAATATATTTCAGTGAAAAACCTTTCAGATTTTGTTATCAGCCTAGGTATGAGTTACACTCATATGGATGCTGGATTAATTCCTGCAAGGATATCATGTATGATATGCAGATATAGCCCAAATGATGGTTAGTTGGGTGGGTGGGTGGGTAGATTTGTGGTTAGATGGTTGGTTTATGGCACAAAACCCACCCCTGAGCTAACATAGAAAGAGATGGCAATTATATACGCAAGTCACTGTACCAAAATCTACAGTGATGTGCTTCCTGAATTTCATTTTCTCTAATTCGATTTAGAGACTACCTTGGACAATCAAGCAATCTACTACAACATAGGCTAAAAAATGAAATATTTAAATGGATCCAGCTAAATGAAGTATTGAAGGAGCTGATATAAATTCTGAAGTCTTATTTATTGTTTTCTACATTGCCTAATATTGATAATAGTTGTTCTATTTTAGTTCAATGATATGTATGTATCAGAGCCCTTATTCATTCATTATACAAGCATAAGGAATCTATGTATTTGAATTAGAGGAAGAAAAACATATTCTCCATATTCTTCAAAAGAAAAGGTGACAACACAGGAAAATCTTATAGTCCCACAGTATTTGCTGAATTATTTCGTGATCTTGCAAAAGCAGCCTTTATTTTACTCCAAGGCTGAAGGAAGTGGACCAACCACAGGCATTTGTAACCAAGAGACAGATGGCTGAACTGGTCACCTGTCTGCAGAAATTATTCATAGAGGAGAAAATAGGCAACAGAGACTGAAGGATTCTTATTTTTTAAAATAATCTCAAACTACCCTTTTCTGTTTATAAGATGAATTTCAATCACAGCAGCCAAAAATGGGAAAAAGGACAGAATTTTACCACTGTTCTCACTGGAAATGGATGATATGAAATACCCCTGTCTGATTATGATCGATGATCCTTGCTCTGCATACTCTGGAAAAGGAGAAAACTCCCCCACAGCACCTCCCTATAGACTTAAGGAAAAGGAGGGCTCTCTTCTGCCCAAACCTGACAACTGGATTTAATCATGCATAGAAGTAAGGAGTTCCTGTGGTTTAGCATCACATTGACTCTCAACCACCAGTACCAATGGCAATGATTTCACTTGATCCCTGGATTCTCAGTAAAGTGAACCAAGAAGCAAAATATCTTGTTTTTAAGTACACCTTTGACCATATTTGTAATCCAGGTCTGCATATCAGATTACCATTTCTTTTTTTCTAGAGTTTATTTCTCTGCCCACATGGCTCTCAAAACCATGCACACGTATGTTTATTGCGGCACTATTCACAATAGCAAAGACTTGGAACCAACCCAAATGTCCAACAACAATAGACTGGATTAAGAAAATGTGGCACATATACACCATGGAATACTATGCAGCCATAAAAAATGATGAGTTCGTGTCCTTTGTAGGGACATGGATGAAACTGGAAAACATCATTCTCAGTAAACTATCGCAAGGACAAAAAACCAAACACCGCATGTTCTCACTCATAGGTGGGAATTGAACAATGAGAACTCATGGACACAGGAAGGGGAACATCACATGGGGGTGGGGGGAGGGACACATTAGGAGATATACCTAATCTAAAGACGACTAAGGGTCAGGAAACAAATGGCACATGGATACATGCTAAAACATGAAGAATGGTGTTGTTCCAGATATTGATAATTCTCCCCTAACTCTTACAAAGAGTTATGAACCAGTATTAAATAAGCACTTAATACATTCATACTCAATAGGTGTTTAAAACATAGAGAAAAGAATGCTTTTCCAGGAATAAGCTGGAAGGTCTAATGAGGAAACACGGGAGACCTGAACAGGGCAGGACTATTTCACAGTTAGGTCCTCAGATCTCTTCCCGGCAAACATCATTACTTAGACCATCCAACTTGAAGAGCAATAGAAAAAAATTCAGGCCGGACGTGGTGGCTCACGCCTGTAATCCTAGCACTTTGGGAAGCTGAGGCGGGTGGATCAGGAGGTCAGGAGTTTGAGACCAGCCTGGCCAA